>NC_052233.1:9415168-9782973 GCF_013401445.1 Tripterygium wilfordii | reverse complement strand
CTATTGTGGTCACCTTTACTATTAGGTCTCACTCTCACACTCACCCTGCAATTTCTGCAAATTTGTTTCAAAATTCTTGCGATTCAAATTTCTGAACTCGAATATGAATTGTCAGGCACTGAAAATGATAGTGAATTCTCCTTGTCCTACTTCTCCTTCGGCTTCTGGACGCAGATTTCCACGGTAAGAAAGTCTCTCTATCTCTCTCGTACTCACAAACGAAGTCTCTCTCGTTGTAGATATAGAGGGCTACGTGTGTGTTGCAAGTGCGTATGTATCTATACAAGTATGTGCAGGAATATTAATTGACTGTGAGCGCTGTTCCACTTTTGGATTTCGGACCATGTTGTGAATGTTAAATTTTATATGAACAGTGTTAATGATTAACGAATGTATGCCCTGAATCTGCTATATGTTCGGAAAATTGCGGTTTAGGAAAGAGACCTTGCAACCAATCCAGCCTCAACTCTTTCAAGGCATAATTTGAGTTCTTGGTGCTTTAGTTGAGCTCATGAAAAGCCAAGAATGTCGTAATTTAACACCATTTTCAGGCTCAATGTTTTTATTTACAGTAATTAGACTGCTTTCAGGTTAAAAGACGATGAAATAGCCAATCCAGAGGTTGTCTCTTGTCTAGGACAGTGCCATCCGTTGCATTTCATACTGTTTATTCCTCCCATTTGTTGCAAATAATGATGGATAAGAGTAGCTTAAAATGACCTTGCAAACATGATAACTACAGAATGCAAAGTGTTATTGGACTCCTAGTTAAGTGATTCTCCTCTTCCAAGTAATTGTGTTCACTCATAGCAGGTTTTATCTCGCTTGTATTGATTTCCCTCGTGACTTGTAATGAAGAAAAGTAGATGTTTATGTATAGCTATCTTACATATTAAAAGAGATTTGCAATTGTGGATTTACATTGGTGCATCATCTAATTTAAGTTTAGTTATATGAATTATTTCTTCTGTGCTGTGACTTATTATTAGATCTAAGAGCCGTTGTAGTAATTTGATTTTATATGCATTCGTAACTATAGGCTGTTGCCCCGGACAGTCTCTACCTCCCAAAGGATACATCATTGCTCTGGGGTCCATCTGGAGGCTTTTCTTACATCTGATCTATCAGATAAATATCTAGTTGCAAAATATTCCTTGCGACGCTCTGGAACACAATGTTCAATCTCTAAGCAGCCACTCAACAAAAATTCTTGGCCCCTTGGAGCTATGGTGGCCTCAAAATCTCAGGATGTCTCCACCACATCTCGTGTTGGTGACGAAAACATAGGAGTCTTGTTGCTGAACCTTGGAGGTCCTGAAACTCTTGACGATGTGCAGCCTTTCCTATTTAACCTCTTTGCTGACCCGGTAGCATACTTTTGCTTTTGTGTTTAATTTGTCTCAAAAACCTATGAATTCAGTAACACTTTGTTGTGACTGTCCTTATCTTACTTTACATAATTGTACAGGATATCATACGATTGCCAAGATTGTTTCGCTTTCTTCAAAAGCCCTTGGCACAATTTGTATCTGTTCTGAGGGCACCCAAGAGCAAAGAAGGCTATGCCTCCATTGGTGGTGGTTCCCCTCTTCGACGGATAACCGATGCACAGGCATGATTTCTTTTGGTTTCATTAACTTGCACATCTCTTGTCTGATTTTAAACCGCACCTATTTTTCTCTTTATTCAGGCTGAAGAGTTGGGGAAGTCGCTCTGGGCAAAGAATGTACCAGCAAAGGTTTATGTCGGTATGCGTTACTGGCATCCCTTTACTGAAGAAGCCATCAAACAGGTACCCTGTGAGCTCATTTCTTTAGCTGAAGGAATGTTCTTTCTAAGTGTCAATGCACTTCTCGTTGTATGAGTTACCAAACATAATCTTCTTAAAGAGTAAGAGTGATATGCAACGGAGGCAAGGCAGTCATGTTGTGTGGTCTGTTCTGGATTGGTTTGGCCAATTGGCCATAAACTGAATTTTATCTTGCGAACTCTCTCTGTAGCGAAGGTCAGCAATTGTGCAGTGACTGTCCTAGCGTCCTCTGTCAGTATAAAGTACTTTTTCAAGGCTAGATCTCTAAATTGGCATAACCTTCTTGTCGTTGTGATAGTTTTTAACTGTGGAGGATTTTTTTCTCTACCCATTATTTAGAGATTTCTGTTGTTTTCACTGGAATGGCTCTTCCGTTTTGTTCTTCTAGTAAATTTTGGCTGCTGTTGGTCTGTAACCCAAGTTCAAAAATATTGGGTGGGGTTTGAGGTGTTTCCCGGGCTTAAAGTCTTTCCAAGCAGTGAATGGAAAAAAAGTATCTTCACCCAATTTGTTCGTTATGTTGTGTTTTTGTCCATTAAGTTTCACATCATAATCAGCTCGTATGTGTTTGGTTGTCAAAGTTTTCCGTCCTTGCCACCCATCTCAATAGTCTAAACCTATTATATAAAAAATATTCTTGTGCGTAGTTTTTATTAACACCATTTCTATTTTTTGATATATATTTTTTTTTATCTTGAGAAATCTTTTTTCAGATAAAAAGAGATGGAATTACAAAGCTTGTTGTGCTTCCGCTGTATCCTCAATTCTCTATATCAACAAGCGGTTCTAGCCTTAGACTTTTGGAAAGCATATTCCGGTGATGTTTGTGCTCCAACTGCTTTAACTTTGCAATGATATAAAAAGAGTCTTATATCTGTTTGCTTTTTGATGGATCATCAGGGAGGACGAATATCTAGTTAACATGCAGCACACAATCATACCATCCTGGTACCAGCGTGAAGGCTACATAAAGGCCATGGCAAATTTAATTGAGAAGGAATTAGAAAATTTTGACTGCCCTGAGAAGGTAACACATTTTTATGTTCATGTATGGTTAGTTAAACTTGATCGGTTGTCCTTTCATAAATATTCCCTGTATAATCAAAATGCGGTGAATCGTCAGTGAGAAGTTTTCTTTAGAGTGCATGTTGCCTAAGAGAATGCAATACTTGTAAACCTAGAAGTATAGGCAATATTTGCTTCTTGAAGTTTGGAACTGACGGGTTTCTGACCTAGTGTACTGTAAGTCTGTAACCCTTTACCTGGCTGTCAAATCACATGGGAGCCATTGGATGAACTCTGAAAAGTCCTTGGCTAATATTTTCTTAATGGATGTGATAAACGGTTTTGCTTTTCTAGCTATTTCTTGTTTGTAGATATATTTTATCTTTCATACATCTTTATTTTTTGGTTCCAGCTATACCTTTTTTTTATCAAATTAGTTTTCTTTGCAACTTGATGAACTCAAAATGTGCTTCATAGGCTGTGATATTTTTTAGCGCTCATGGGGTGCCACTTGCATATGTGGAAGAGGCTGGTGATCCCTACAAGGCAGAAATGGAGGAATGTGTAGATTTAATAATGGAAGAGTTAGAGAAGAGAAGTAGAAGTAATCCCTACACTCTTGCTTATCAGGTAAAATTTGCAAATTACGAGTATCAATTTCTGGTGGTGATTTAGGTAATGCCGCAATGGGATTGTGTAGTGTTAATATTTGACTTGTATGTGGGAAAATGATCGATCTTAAGTTTCTATGCAGTGATGCTGCAGTATATCTGTATAGCATGATATCTGAAGATACCTCTATGTGAAAACATTGTAATTGACACAATAGCAAGAATCAACCTTTTCTTTCATAACTATTAGAGGTGTAAATTTTTCTGGTTTGGGTTGTTAGATAAAAAACGTGGGGATCTGCTGATCCATGTGGCAATCGGTAAGCAACAGCTTGAAACTACCATTGCTTACACATAATCGGGAGAGGATATTTTGATTATTTAGGAATATTTGCGCCAGCTTTTATACTATGTGTATTTGTCCAATATTGATGATTCATGTCAAGTATGTGGATTACATTTTAACAAAAGACAAAGTAATGTGAACATAATATAGACGTATAGGCATGTCAAATATGCACAATACCTTTTGATAGATGCAAAGCTCTCGATGTAAGACTTTGAAAACTTCCAAGTATATTCTGATAACTAATTTAAATTCTCTGATTTCTTTCTCCGTCTCTATCACATGATAGTGTCATAGTGATCCAATCAGTTTTTTGAATGTTATTACAGAGCAGAGTTGGACCTGTGGAGTGGCTAAAACCATATACTGATGAGACAATCATTGACCTCGGAAGAAAAGGAGTTAAAAGCCTTTTGGCTGTTCCAATTAGGTAATTGTTTGCCTACCTGCATCATAATTATGTATCTACGTTGCCCACGATGCTGCTGCATGTTTACTATTGTTAGTTCACCTTTTCTTCTAGACTCTGAAACCAAAATCTGTTGCATATGCTTTGATTACTGGTGTGCAGTTTTGTTAGTGAGCATATTGAAACTCTAGAGGAGATTGATGTTGAGTACAAAGAGTTAGCTCTAAAGTCTGGTATAGAAAAATGGGGACGTGTTCCTGCACTAGGCTGTGAACCCACATTCCTTTCGGATTTGGCAGACGCTGTCATTGAGAGTCTTCCCTATGTTGGTGCTATGGCCATGTCAAATATCGAAGCTCGACAGGTATGGTATTTCTTACATAAATATGCCTGCAGGCAAAGTTGTGAAGATATTTGCATGTCCTTGCTGGAATCTAAAATCAAAGGAAAGAAGACTCAACCGCATTGTGATATTATCGTCCCCTTTCAATTCCTATAGCGGTTGTATTGGAATATTGTACTTTGCTTCATGCTGAACTGCTGATATGGGTTCTTTTTTATCATCCTGTCAATGATATTTTGCTGTCCGAGATTTTCTGACCGGATGTTTGGGATATCTACAGTCGTTAGTTCCACTCGGCAGTGTGGAAGAGTTATTGGTGGCATATGATTCACAACGTAGGGAGCTTCCCCCACCAGTTACAGTATGGGAATGGGGTTGGACAAAAAATGCTGAAACTTGGAACGGAAGAGCAGCCATGCTGGCAGTGCTTGTTCTATTGGTCCTGGAAGTAACAACCGGAGAAGGTTTCATACAACAGTGGGGGACATTGCCCTTATTTCGCTGAATGCTTCTCAACGTGCACCATACCAAGTGAGTACAAATGATATCCCGTGAATAAACCAGCCTCCATATGCTTTTTTGCTCTATTGCCTATTTGCCTCTTCGTCACACTACATTGAATATGGAAGTAGTCTATTAGATTAGGTGCAAGATGCAACACGTTTGATGGGTGATGAGAACTAAAATGCCTTCAGTAAGGAAAATAATAATAATTGTATTATAGATATTATTTTCTTTTCTTTTTCCCCGATCTATGTGCTTAAAGTATAATTTTGGAGGTACATATGTTCTTTTATAAAGTTTAGCCCTTTGTATAAAATTTTATCTAGAGTTCGAACCAGTTACAAGTACTTTTCTGATTCCATGGGTATACCCACTTCCATGGAGGGATTAGGTGTATGAATTTTGGTTTAGTCTTATATGTTATCAGTGTGATGCGGACTCTTCTGACGACTCGAGTTTTATGCTCACTTTGAGTTGGGTGGTTCTTCGGTCACTCAACCAAAAAAAAAAAGTGTGACCAATCTCTGATGCCCCTCAGAAGCCTCAAATAGTTGTCTGTCGTCTGTCCGGGCTGATCGCTGAAGAGGCCCATGTAAAATCGTAAGGACCCACTTAGTCCGGGCCGCTACTAAAAGTCTAAAACAATTCAGGGTAGAGGCCCACTTACTCGGCTTTGGACAATATCGGCTTAAACGCGAAGTGGGCCGCACGCCAGGTGTTGTGGATAAGTCTTGACGTCTTTGCTTCTTGCACGTGAAAAATGTTGATCAACTTAACTTGGTCTCGACAACCATAGATACAAGTATATGGATATTTTCTCAATATATACAAGCCTTCGTTTGATTTTATTTTTCAGTTGATTATATTCAATAATTTATTAATTTTTAATGATTTTTCTTGTTTAAAATAATTTTATAGATATATACACTATTTAGTGTATGGCGTCATAAAATAAGTAATGAATTTATTCTACACCATCAAAGCCATGAGAAAATGAAAATAAAACATATTATCCATCTTAAATATAACAAAAACTAAATATTAGGCTCGTTTAGATCTATATGTTATATGCTAAATCTCCCAAGTAATAAATGATTAAAGTAGTAGAAGCAAGTGAGTCATTAATCGAACGAGAATCACAATACATGTAAGGACTGACCCACTCATTAAGGCTCGAGTCCATACCTCACCTTATACCCTGAATTTCGGGAAAAAATTAAAGTAGTAGAAGATTTGCGAAAAAAACCCTAAAAGGTGGTTTTTTCATGGGTCTTTACTTTTTCTTTATGTTGTACCTAATCTTAGCTTGATTGTGCTCGTTGTGGGCCCCAAATTGATAGCTTACTAATATTAGTATAATATTGAGACAGTCAAAAAGAATCTTAGAGAAGAAGAAGAAGAAAAAGAGATTAGAAGAGAATGGTCATGGTAGAAGGAGAATACAAAAGAGGGGTCCCACATTAGATGGTGTTGGGTCACCAACCTAAAAAAGATTCTCCAACATTTCTTGCTTCTTTTTTGGCTTCTAATTTTAATTCATTATTAGACTTTCTTCATTTCTTTTCTTCTAGAAGGTTTGAATATATATATATATATATATATATATAGGAGAAACTTATATATATTGCCGGCTATAGTGACATACTCACTTTGTGGAAACATGGATGATAATGTAATCACTAGGTTGGTTGAATTTTGAAAATGACATCCATTTGATTATAGATGATCACTTGTTAATTAATTATAATTACAATTGATAATTACATCACTCTACTCCTTTATTCTAAACAAATTTTTTAAAATGAGGTAGGTTTTGCCAACTCTGATCTAGCCGAGAATAAAAAACTAAGTTGGCCCAAGATAGAGCAAGGATTTTAGACAAAAGGGGCGGAAAAAAATTATTGTGGGGATTCGAGGACACATTAATGTTGAAGCTATTTTTTAGGACTATTTATAGGAAAAAAAAATTGTTTCGAATGGTTGTTTTAACATAATTTATATATGAAAATACTTGTTATGTGGTCGCGTGAAAACATGAAGAGTTAACACTAGACGAACCAATGCCTTAGTGAGATAATAGTTCTTTGACTTTTTAAATGTAACAATTCTTCATAATTCAAAAAGTGTGATCTAATTTCGTCTGATTATGAGTCGGATTAATTGCATAGTCTAATTCACTAAAACTAAAAGTTTAGAATAAGTCGCAAAGTCCATGAGTCATATCTTTTTTTTTATAACCGAGAACAACACTGTACAAGTTTACCATTTGAACATTCTCTATAGGCCTAAACTCAAACCATGCATCAAATCTACAGGCGCAAAAGTTTCACACATGACATTATGATAAGTTGAGCAAAAACCTAATACGTGGCCACATGAGTATTATTCTCGAAAAAGAGTTAGTCAATCTTAATTAGTACTTAGGTTGGACCAAACATAATAAGAATATTTTATACGAAAATAATAATAATAATAATAATGATGGAAGGTAGGGGGAGTTAGTTACTGTCCTATTCTTTATGAAATTGACAACACTAGTAAGTGGAGTAAGTTGGAGGTGCCATATAGGGGTCTTCTAGAATCCTTTTCTTTTCTTTAAATATGAATATTGTTGTTCAAAAACATAGTGCGTGGAAAGTAGGAAGACCATAATAATAATAATAATAATAATAATAATAATAATAATAATAATAATAATAATAATAATCATTATTATTATAATCATCTAAGTTGGAAGAGAATCAGTAGATGACGAAAAAATAATGAGTTTGAAGAGTCCAATACAATAGTTTGTGTTTTGCTTTGGTAGGTCCTTAAAACTCTTTATTTCGTATTTGGACCACATAAAATTACATATAAAATTTTACATACGCACAATAATATCTATGTTTGTGTATTAAATGTACTTTCTAGTTTCTACATGTATTGAGATTCTTATAGTGTGTTTGAATTGAGAGATTTAGGGGAGAAAGAAAAGGATCGAAGGAAGGAAAGAGAATGGAATGTAGAATGTTTTTCCTTCCCTCATGTTTGATAGATAAAATAAAAGGAAATCATGAAAGAAAAGAAAGAAAAGAAAATTGATTTAAACTAATTTATCATTATTTTTATATTAAAGTATTATGTACAATGGAAAATAACCCTCTCATCCCTCCAAATGACTCAATTTTGAGGAGGAAGTATTTTGACAAAAATTTAATGAAATATTTCCTTCGATTCTCTTCAAATCTCTATCATTAATTTCTTATAAACTATCCAAACAAACAAGGGAATTTGGAATTTTCCCTCATCTTCCATTCCCTCCAAATCCCTCAATTCAAATACACTCTTAATGTTTTTAAGAAAATTATATATATGTTCATCCATTTAGCTAGTCTTCTAAATAAACTTATTTTACATATATAATTTAACTTGCCGGAATGTCTGGATTTCCTTAAACTTATCAATTTGATCCTATCTAAGGTAATCGAAATTTGCATCCCTATATTGAATTTTTCTTAAACAAGATCAAACAATCAAATATACTTTAGTTTATATCGAATTGCTTGATTATGAAAATTCCTAATTATGGTTTATCATCCGTGCTACAATGCAAGACAATAAAGTATATAGTTAAACTAAATCGATGTTGGGTTGAGTTTGGTAAGTTAAGATTCTCATTTTCATTGTCTTGCGAATCTAAAAAGTTTTCGAAGACCGATCAAATACGACCAAAATACAACTCGCACAAATAATTAATGTACGTATTGATAGATGTTATTAATTTTACCTCGATTCTTATTTCCAAAATTTGAAGTTTTCAGTTCGATCTTAATTTTACTTAAACGGAGTCAAACAATCAAATGTACTATATATCGAACCATATCTACCAAAAGAAATATGATTACCTCGATAAGGTATTTCTGTCATTCTTTCTCTATGTTGTTTGCGAAAAATGGTTCTTTTCGGATTATAGTTGATGATTATTTCTCAATTTCACCTCTACTCTAGAATCGGACATGAGAGTTTCTTCTCATCCAACCAAATTTCTAATCACCGTTATCATTTCTAACATGACGCAAGACAACTTAGCCTATAATTAAACCGAATTCGATATTGGGTTGAGTTTCAATAGATATATTAGATTTCCATTTTTTCTTATCTAAAGATATTAAAATTTATAGAAAAAGGCCCAAAATACAAAGTAAGACAGAAGAAATGCATCAAGAGGGAGTTGAATGCAAAGAAAGAAAGAAAGACAGGAGTGAAACAAAAAAGGAAAAGAAAATAAATAGAAACATGAACATGAAAATGAAAAGTAGAGCTACCGACCAAATCCAGCACTAACTTAACGGCAACCACAGCCACTCGTCTTTTCTCACCAACTCGGTCAAAACCCCAATTACTCTCCCGAGTCCCCCGATTCCATTGCATCTTCGCCACCTCCCATTTAAATACTCCTCTTCTTTTGTCCACAAACACACAAATCTCCCTCTCTCTTTCTCTCTCCCTCAATTCAAAACATCATAATGGGGAGAACCCCTTGTTGTGAGAAGGAACATACCAACAAGGGAGCTTGGACCAAAGAAGAAGATGAGCGTCTCATTAACTACATCAAGGCCTATGGTGAAGGCTGTTGGAGATCTCTCCCTAAAGCTGCTGGTATTAATTAGTTGATTCTGATTTGATTAACTCTTCTGGGTTTGATTTAATTGTGATGATCTCTAATGGGTTTTGTTTAATTTGATTGTTTTCTTAGGTTTGCTTCGATGTGGGAAGAGTTGTAGGCTTAGATGGATTAACTATTTGAGGCCCGATCTCAAGAGAGGCAATTTTACTGATGAGGAGGATGAAATGATAATACATCTTCACAGTTTGCTTGGTAACAAGTATGTGTTTGATCATTTGTCTCAATGGGATTTGGATTATTTGGGTTTAAATCTGTTATGGGTATTGATTGTTTTCTCATGGTTTCTGTGTTTGATGTCTCTGCAGATGGTCTCTCATTGCTGCTCGCATACCTGGAAGAACAGACAATGAGATTAAGAATTACTGGAACACCCACATCAAGAGAAAGCTCAACAGCCGTGGCATCGACCCCCAGACTCACACTCCACTCAACTCCACCAGCACCGCCTCCACCACCACCACCAGTAACAACAGCATCAAAAAGGGTAGCAGCAGCAACACCAATTCCACCACCAAGTTTCAGCTAGAGTCACAAAATTCATTGACAAAAGTGATGCAAGCGCCTCAGATAGTGAGGGGAACTACTTCTTGTGAAGAGTCTAATAGCAGCAGTGGCATCACAACAGAGGAAGTGAACCCTGCTGCAGAGCTCAATCTTGACCTCTCTTTAGGCCTTTCAGTGCAACCTGCACAACCACATCAACAAGTGACCTTTCAAGTTTCTGGTTATCAAAAGCAAGGTGTATGCTTTTGCTACAGTTTGGGGCAGAGTTGCACATGTGGTGGTTCCATGGCAGGATCAATTACAGCTCAAGACAATCTCTACAGGCTCTACAAGCCTTATTAGGATTCTCAGACTAATTAGAGTTAATGATGGTCTTAGACAACTCAGATTTTGAAGCTTTAGTGTCTTGAGAAATGTAGATGTATGATGAAGCTTCTGTTTTCCAGCCAAGTCAGAGATAGTTGTAAAATTATTCCAAACCCATCAAAAAAATTCCTTCTAAATCAAGTTTATTTTGTGATTCAAATTGTGAATATGGTTCATAGAGTTTGGGGAACAAGAAAAGTCAAGAAATAGAAGATAAGGTTCTGTCCAATTATCAGAACAAATTCATGGAATATTATTAACCTACCAACCAAGTAGGGGCATGGCATTTAATGCTGCTTATGCTTCAATGTGATTGTTGGATGGCATTAATTACTTAACCCTGTTGACCAATCAAATATGTTGAGATTTCATTCTTTGGAGTGCTTAATTAGCAACTAAATCTGGATTATATTTACACTTGATTTTATGGGTCTCTTACACAAGGAAAAGTGGTTATTTTTGGTAGGTAAGCGAGTATGGGGCTCGAATTTGGGTATCACCAATTTGAATATATGCCTTAATTAACTACGTGAGCTGAAGGGTTGTTTGAAGAACAAGTGGTTATTACTCGTTAGATGAATTGACATTAATGTTAGTCAATATTTGGAGTAATCTCTTGAGAAATTAAAGTTTCTTACCAGGTTATATTTGGTAGGTAAGTAGGAGTGAGGATTCGAACTTGGATATCACACAATTCGAATATCTATATATATATATATATCTTAATCACCTCGGCTGAAGGGTTATTTACAAAAAAATCGGTTATTACTTACTATATCAATTGACATTAATGTTTGTCAATATTTGGATTAATCTGTCGAGAAATGGAAGTTTCTTACCAGGCAGGCAGGCACATATATGGGATATATATTAAATGAGAAATATATGGATAGATAGTATGTTTTGGGGTGTCGACATTGATGAGTATATAGAGGGAAACAAGTATAGTTGGGACATGTTTTTTCAGTTTTTCTTTCCAAACTTGGATTATTTTTGAAAAATCATGTGGATTTTGGTAATAGAACAAAAAATGGATAGAATATATTGGTTGACAACTTGGTATGAATAGTGAGTGTAAAAAAATTAGTTGGATAGTTTACTCACCTCGATCCACATGTGGTCAAGAACAATTCATTCTACAAACTTGGGAAATAAATTAGAAATGGATGGGGTATAAATAGATTGACAACTTTCATGCCATATGACAATAAGGCCAGTCAAGAGTACAACTCATAGGACAACTTACATAACAATAAGGCGAGTTGATTCCAATTCATCCTTATATCCATCTTGCTAATTGAGAAAAAAAAAAAAATCTCCAAACTAGGGATAAATAAATTATTCTCCAAATTGTGGATAAATAAATTATAAATGGACATTAATGACATTCAAAACCATCTTCGATCTTGATGACGTATCAAGCGGTAGGACTGATGTCTGATGTTATCCTCAATACGGATGAGGATAGCCTGCACAGGAAAACACGTAAGCTATGGGGGGTCTAGAGGTGTGCTCGAGAACTTCTCTAACGCTCAAGTCAGTAACTATCAAGCTGGATTGCTTGATGCTCAGAGCTCTCTCAAATAGCTAATATAATACAGGAGTACAAAAGTTCAGGATTGTTTACCTATAATGGGATTCTCTTTTTTTATGAGTGAGGTAAGTTTTAGTTTTCGTATGAGTAGATCGCTTCTCCTTTAATCTCATATGAATTTACAGGAAGGTGAATAATATCTTGATTCCTTTCCTAAATGGAGTAAGTATCGTTTTGGATTCTTAGTTTCCTTATGGTGTTTGGTTACTGCAGGTTACTGAACATGTATGCCCTATGTGGGCTCTTCAGATCCCTCTTCCTCTGCAACAGAGGAGCATCGTCTTGATATGATTTTTGCTTTATACACCACGTGTCAAGATCTGTGTGGTGGGGTTTTTCATCACAACCTTAAACCTATCAAGAGCCGTCTTTTTTGTTTTTAATGGTTGAAACCCCTACATTTCATTCCAACATAACAAACGTTAAACCTAGCGCCATGAAAATAATCTAGGAATTTATAAACGCCAAACAATACCGAAATACACTAAGAAATTACAAACACCGGATTACACCGGATTATCAAGAGCCGTCTTATAGGTTTAATTAACCCATATTTTCATTAATTAATGTACAACTACATGGCCAACAACATTTTGGTTGTTTAACATGTGAACCCTAAAACTTGGATCCGAAACCCTAATCTCATTAAACAAAAGATTATAAAAGAAGAAGAAAAAGGGTGGGGGGAGTGTGGGGTCTCTCATGTGTATTATGGGTTGGAAAGAACATGAACGGTTTCGCTAGGTAGATGGGGGTGACGTCAGAAAATACACCTACCTACCTACCTTCTCGGTCTCCTCTTAAATTCTTCCTTGTCTTAATTTCAATTATTTAAATTAAAATAATAATAATAATAATTTATTCATATGATTAGGTTGGCCACTGTAACTCATCTAGAAGATTTAGTTCAAAAAGGACCACACATTACTTCCTACCTAACCTTTTTTGTTTTCTTCTCATCCTGTCACGTTTTGATAAATCCTCTTTAGGACCAAATGAAATTTAGGCACAACCCCTGAATCCTGATGTTTTCTTGAGACTGACAGTATATATAAACAACATTTTTTTAAAACCAAAAATGATATCATATAAACATGTCTTTTGGACATCAGATATAGACCTAAACTGGAACTGTCCGGTCACCGTATACAGAAGTTTTCACTTAATAAGAGGATAAGTTGGGTATAGACTCAGCGCATGACCACAATGATATAGATAAAGAATATGTTAGGTACGATTGTCCTATAAATTGTCCATCAATTATTCATTTATTTTAAAATTTTCCTTTTTATGTAAAAAAAATAGTAGTATAAACAATGATTTATGCTAGAGTGTGTAGAATGACTTACAAATAAATTCTTGAAAGTAACTTGGACTTTAGTCTAACATTTTGTTTTAGCCTTCCTTTGTTGAAGCTCCACTCTTCCGGGGTCAGGGCGGCTATGTGTTTGTTTTAATAATAAATGATTATATTTATAAAGATTTTGTCACACATCATATCGATATAACCTAACCGAGTAATATATACGTAAATGTCTGTTTTCCTCACACTAACATTTCAAGAAGAAGAAAGTTGTGCTAGCCATTAACATAAAACGGACAATATTGATTCGTGGTGTCTGAGCTTGATTTCTAACATGATATCCAACGCAAAGACTCGGATGGATTAATCTATAACTAGTCATCATAAACATTAAATTATATCCGCATTGGTTACGGTCGTTAACTGGTATGTTTCTATTGTTGCATAGAATGACATGGCCATTGTTATTTATTTATTCAAAGATAATAAAAAATAGAAGAAGAGAATAATCACTACAAGCTTCCACATGTCTCCTTGGTGTATATAACATGATCTCACTTCGAATACCAACTTCATCCAACTCATGTCGTCAAGAAATGCAGATTTGGAGAATAGGAGATAGCCTAGTTGGTCAGGTTGTCTGTCCAGGATCTTGAGGTTCAAGGTTCTATTCTCATCAGGGGGATTTGGGATTTGAGTAGTTTTTCATCCGTTGTAGTGACCTTCATGTCCCTCGGGCATGGCTCTCGGGCATGGCTTAACGTGTGTGTGGCTTAACGCGTGTGTGGCCTGTGGGCCTTTTAAAAAAAAGAAAAGAAAAAAAAGAAATGCAAATTTGAATTATGTATCTAATAAAGTCAAGGTCAATCACACTTCCATAATAAAACAATAATTTTACAACATTATTATTTAAAAAAACAATAAATAATATACTTGGGTTGGTTGAGCGAGGCTACAATTTGTCCCCCCAAAGCATGTTAGATCATGGATTTTTTTCCCCTGCAAATGACATATTACGATTTATAATTTAAGAGTGTTTTTTAAAATTAAAGGTGAAGGAGATAGAAAAGGCTCGAACTCGATACCTCTATGAGACATCATATGAGTGTCATATGAACTACTCGTGATTCTCTATAATTTAAGAGTCATTTTTCTTCAAAATCTACTATATTCGAATATTATGAACACCCTACATACTAAATAAAATATTTTAAATCATGATTTATCATATAATTTTAGAGTGAAATTATAGTTAATTTTAGCTAAAAGAAAATTGTCCCCATCCCGGGTTGTGGTTAGGTAAAAACATTGGGATACCATAATTGCATAAAACGCGGCACCATTTATAACGGTACCAGCCACCAGGCCGACCCACTTTATGGCCCACCACCACAAGCCCACTTTCCATCGCCATAAATCGTCTGTTATTTTATTATTAAGTCAAAATCCGGTGGCTCTCTAGTAAATTCGGAACTTGTGCACGAGGGTTCCTACCTAGACTACAAAGAGAAGAGGGATGCAGTGAAAAATAGCAGCATGATAAATTATCTCTCTGCACAATTACAAATTATCTGAATGTGACTGCATTTCACAAGTATGTGAAAGAAAGTGCAGTGCAGACTACATACCACCCCGGGTTGGACGGCAAACATGATTTCTCTTGCGCGCATGTTCTTCGCTGCGGTGCTGTGTTCGACATGCATATCCATACCAGCAATCTTCTCTGTTCGATACGTCTGGTGGTAGATGCTGCAAAAATGGCCACAGAAAGTTGAAAACACAAGAAAAATGGTATATACTCCCGTCAACATTACAGAAATTGATCACAAACATACACCCAGTAGCTGAATGCCTGAATATATCTTCTTGTTATATCAGCCAAACATATGGAAATACACTGAAGTTTGCAACAGATGCCGCATAAATTATGCTTGCGTTAAAACGACGACATTTTAGTATTTTACAGTCTCTTATAATTATAGAGTGCAGAATCCAGAGATAGAGAATATGAGAAGTGGTCAAGGGGGGAGATATACGGGGACGTTGAGAAGCAGAACTTAAAAATTTTCCTAGTAATCAAATTGTCAACATAAAATATCAAGCATTTACTAGAACTGATTTTTTTTTTTAAGGATATTTGAATGGGCCTGAGATTGGAATACTTACATGTTTTGGAATTGAAATCCGAAACCAGTACAGCAAAAACGAGACCAATTTGTCGTAACACTCACTGCATTCAAAGAAGAGAAGGAAAAGCATAGAGTTGTTAGCTACAGTTTTACTGACGGCAAAAAATAACAAAATACAACACCGGTAGTTTATAAGAATCATCCACCCCAGAATCTAATGAATCACTAAATAATTACTTGCAGACATGTGTTGCTGCTGTAATCATCTCAGCATGATTAAGTGGCATCCTTGTTCGATCTGCAACGAGAAAACCTCTTACGATAAAACGTGAAGAAAAAAATAGTTCAAAAACAACGCACAAGGGTTCCTGCAACTGTTGAGATATCCAGTTCATAAAACATAATCACCTCATAGAATAGTAGTAGTATTGCTAAGAAGGAAAATTTCACTGCAGTCTAAGACATCCAGTTCTCATACAAGGGGAAGGAAGTGATGTAAAGGAGAATATATGCAACACGGCTTTGCATGGATAACTTGGATTGAGATTTGAAAGACTACAAAAAGAAGGCACAACCCCAGAAAATAGATTATATGATGCATTTTAGCCACCGAAGTGCAATACTCGACTCAGGAAAAAAATATCCATTTCTCACACTTGTGACTTGTTGAAGATAAAAACAATTTCACTAACCAATTTCTCGGTTGTTCAACTTTGCAATCCACTCTGACACAATATCCTGCAATGTCCTCCCCATCTGACTAATACACCTCTTCGTCACCTAGTGAAGAAGTCATATAATCACTTCAATTCTTTCACAAGAAACATAATTACAGAGTACTTAAAATTGGTCAGGGATTCATACATCTTGTTCGTGTCGATTACTTTCATGTGCCAAATATGGTATCTGAGAGATTGTACGTTGTGAAATCTGCAAAGCATATTATTATTGGTTTTCCTTGTAAACTTTGATGCATCCAGAAATGATACCATATGAAGTGTTTTGCAACTGATCACATTCCCACCAGAGAAATACAACACCAAAACCATAAATATAATGAAACAGATCAAAATATCAAATAGCGAGCAATGATCATGCACAAGCACTACAATGAAAAACCATGAATTAATATTGAGAGAAGGAATAAAAGAAAGTGCCTACAAAAACAAAGCAAACACGAGCTGTAATGTGTGACTGTGGAGTACAGTCTACATTATAGCAAATGGAGGTCTATTATTCAATACAATTTTAAATAGCATGACAAAAGAAAGGTTAGATATAAGAGACACCTACAGGTTTAAAAGTTTCATGACTGCACGTTGCATGAAGGTCACCTCCTATCATACCCCTTTGAGCATGCCAATAAGCACCACAACATGCTCTATCACATCCCAAACCTGCAAGAGATGGTAGTAAATGGTAATACTCAGGCACAAAGAACATGAGTTCTAGTATACCTTACGGGAAGAAGCCATAATACAAAAGTTTCGAGTACATACTACATAGTTCTAATGCCACACTACTATTAATATTACTCTTAAAAGTTTCGCCCAAGGTTTTGGGTTCAAATCAGAAAATTTTCAAGAATAACCTTTCATATTTAAAGGGTTAACTAATATAAGGGCCCATCTGTTGAGCCCATATTCTTTGAAAAGAGAGGAGATTTTCTTACACTCCCATTAAAATCCCAGGCTAGTTAGCAACAGTTACCCCAGAAGCTAATCCAGGCATGTGACACGCATACACTAACAACACACCAACCAAAAAAGGTCAAATACAAATAACAAAGGCCCCCCATCCCTGAAACAGGGATAAAAAAGAAAGCAAAAAAGAAGGGAAAGAAACAAGGGAAAAGGTACTAACAATGTTGTGGTACAGTAATATCAGTTCTGGAAGGCATCATGCCATTACAAGCATGACATTGTAAGTGGATAGTGCTCTGGTTGCAGCGAAATCCACCAAATGCAGTGTCTGACAAGTGTAAGTGAAAATGTTAGAACAAATAGAACTAAACAAAGATAAAGCATAAAAAGGGAAGCACAGTGAGCTTCTGATAATCAAACACCTGTCTGACAGGTGCAACTGAAAGGTCAAAAAAACAAAATAGAGCTTTAGAAAGGTGGAACGTTGAAATACTGAGCAGGAAAAACTTTTGAGTATCAAAGATTTCAAACTGAAGTCATACTCTTGCATATCTGGCAAAATTGTTATAGTGAAAAATCAGTAAATAAGAACCAGTGTAAAGCAATAAACCCTATACTGAAAGCCAGTCAAGCTTTGACTGGGTAAACCTGTGTCCAGCTACCCACTCAGAATCCTGTAATTCAATAGAAATAAAATTTTGCGATGATATTCCTTTTCGCGGCCTTCACTGAAACCAGTGCGATTTCATGCCACAATAAGAATGATATCAACTACTAGAAATGCATTGAAAATGATTCCAAGGTCGCCAGTCCCACCCACCACTCAATCATAAAACCACAACCTTGCTATCTTACCACATTGAGGACAAAACCATAAACTGTCACTTTCCACATCCATGGGTGTACGTGCCCTCTTTCGCTGATGATTCTTCCCAGTCCCGATGACCTACCACGTATCACAGGTACATATAGAGTAATAACATGCATCTAATCAGAAAAAAAATCATAACACTAACACAAAGAAAATATCCGCCACACATGTACATGAAGAGATATCATTTCAGCATTCGTGTGAGAGACACAGTACATTTTCTTGAAAAAACTAGAAAGCTGCACAAAACAGATAAATCACATAGCAAACTCTGACACAATATATGACAGTAAAATTCAAGAAAAAAGGCATCATAACATTGATTTGAAATGCTGAAACAATATAAATTGAACTAAAAGTGGTTGGATTTATGATTTCACTAGAGTAATGATTTTTTAATTCATTGCTGCAATCCTTTTTTCTCCTTTACCTTCTTGCGAAAAAATATACAAAGTCAAAATATTATTATCCCCATTCTTATGCCAAAAAACAAGCCTTGTCAACATAGACGTAAGTACGTAACCATAGATGCTCTGATGCCCAAGAGTAGTTATGGCCATAATGGCATGACTACAAAACATGTGAGAACAAATTCATCCACTCATGCTTAAGCAGAAATGAAACCATTTGTAAGATGACAGAGCAGCCATGGCCAATTCACTTATTTATAGCCCAAGATGTATGTAACATTGGTATTAACTAGAAAGCTATGTAAGTTTACATAAACTACGTATGTGTTGATTGTGTTCCTCCTCAGTCCTCACCCTTGAGGACCCAGTTGAGCACATGACCTTAAACGATACCTGAGTCATCTCATGTCCAACATCGACACTTCATGTACCAACAGGGGAAAAAAATCAAAATGAACAAAACTCCTTACAAGATTTGACTGTATTGATGCATAGGAATCCAAAAGTGCAACTTCCTCTTCCGATCGTTTTAGAGAAGTATCAGCTTGTAGTATATCCTAGACAAAACAAGTAGCAATATTTAGCCAGAAGACAAAAAAATACAATCATATGAAAAAAATGTATGCTTATACCAAAATTATAACCATGAAAGCATAGAAAGACCATGAATGCACAATGATGATACACATTTGACAAACACATCATACAAAGGATAATGCTTTAGAACTGTAACACAACAAGCACTTAGCAAATACCAATTCGACCCCAGAAATCCACCATCAACATACAAAACAGAGAAAAATGCCCAACAATGTTTGCTTAGATGGTTCAAAGTAAGAAACAATGGCACCTTCTCTATATTACGGAGAAAGTGGTTTCTTCCAACAAACTGTACAATTGCTCTACAATGTGGACAGAGCACACTAGCATGTTTCTCCTGGGATCTCCTCAACCACTCTGAAAAGCAACCATTGCTGAAAAGTGTAGGGTAAACTTGATCAAATATCAAAATAATGAAACTGAAATGCAGCAGTGGAACAAAAAATAATACAGACCAGAAGTTATGAAGGCAGGGTGCAACAGTCACAACATCATGCCATATATTCAAGCAAATGCTGCATTTTGCATGCTCAAAATCAATACACACCTGGAAATGCCAACAAAGGAGATTTATATCATTAGCAAACTAGAAGACAGCAACAGCATACAAAAGAACACCAAAAGATTTCAGACACAGTTAATTATGAACCTTTATCTGTTGCTTCTGAGATTCAGGGCTAGGCATTAATTTGAATCTATAGCTCAAAACTCCTACAGAAATCAAAGAAAATAATGTCTGAGAATGCAGATATTGTACACTAGCCATTACTCCATAGGCTAAATTGTCAATACAGTATTTCCTTAGTAATTTTTTTACTTTGAGTAGAGTGCATTGCCATAACATCAATAAAAGACTTCTAAAAAAAAGAGCTAAAACTGCAATTAGATCAAGTTGCTGTTGATGTAAAGGTTATATTTATACTACCCAATTTTCAACATAAATATCGCAGGTTCAAATGACAAACACAGTCTGGAAGAGGATACATATAAACACACCCAAGATTCTACGAAGAAGGGAGCCTTGTGCATTGGGCAGGCCTTTTCCTCTAGAACTCTTTTTTCAGCCAAATACACAGTCCACTTACCATAAAAATTCTAAGGTTCATGAAAATCGACAAAAAAAATATGCAAGATCAACTAAATATCCAAATTTTTCTGCAGGTTAGCCATGATTGTTTAAATGCAATAAGACCAATGCAGGCAAGGGGGGAAGGAATGAATGCTGACCTTCTCGATCAGGATCAGGAACAATATCACTGCCAGTCTTGATAACAATATCATCTTCATTTTGGACAGGAGCTTCATCAACAAGTATTGAATTTGAACTAAAAGCAGCCCCAACCAACAGCCAGAAAGAAGAAAGAAAGAAACAATTTAGATTTCAAATTTTCCACTGACTGAAGTATGTGTACAGAAATTCAGGCATAAAGTGATAAGATACATAGTATATCAGCCATAATAAATTGAAAGAACAAGGAGGTGCTATATATCAGCCATAATAAATTGAATTGCCTCAATGTTGACTCCGACATAAAAAAGATCAAGACATGCATATTCTCACAATATATCACTAATGATAATTGGGTTATATATTCTAATTATTGCTTTTATTATCTCAGAAACCATAAAAAACGACGCTGATATTAAGAAAACATAAATGGGGCATAAACAACAGATAGTCCACAAAAGACGCAAGAAGTGGACAATTCAAGATATATTACCAGAGAAACCATGAAATACCTAATATTCTTTATTGTCGCAGAACATAGATCAGAATTCCTCGTTATTTTGCACCATTTATGTTTCTCAGTAGAAGAAGATGTGATCTCTGAGCATATTACCACCTCGTTTGACATTATTTCAACATCAGAATACCTAAGGTCAGAGGGTACTGCCACCAAACAAAGGAATATCAACGAATAGAAATAGAAATTAATGCTATCTAAGGCTTAACGCATACATTTGTAAAAACCAAATAATAACCAAGATTAGGGTTTCACATTAGCGGGCACACAATGCAATGCAATGCAATCCTTGCATCTTACTCGTAAGAACCCATGAAAAAATTTTGTATCTGAAAGGACAAGTAGCAACTCTAATCCTTGTAAGAACCCATGAAAAAATTCTGTATCTGAAAGAACAAGTAGCAACTCTAATCCTTAAAAAGATTTTTATTTTCACTTGGGTTTCAACACATACTGATTTGCTCGATCACTTCCTCGACTGGGTACGCTGAAAACACATAATTTTCGAGAAAAAAAAGGCAGTTCCTTTCTTGCAAAAAAAAAAAAACAAAAGTATAATACACGAAAAACAAAGACGAAATTGTAGAATAGAACATTGTACCAAGCTTGGCCCACACTTCACCATCGGATGACGACATCTTTGCAGCGGAGGATTCACCGACTTCCATGAATATATTGATCGAATCCGAAGCTCAAAACCCCAAAAGTCTGTGCCTTTCAATTTAGCGGCAAAAGCAATTTGACAGAGACTCATGCGCGTACAAGAGTATATAATAAGATTGAAGAGCGTACTGAGGAAGGAAGTCTTGAAAATCTTTTCCTATTCCAGGAAGGACTTGTGGATCCGATTTTATGACCGTTGAGGGTTTAGAGAGAGATTCTAGGCCTCGCCGTTAATGATACTTTTTCATCCCAATTTTTATATAAAAATTATTATTTATTTTGAATATTATTCTAAAAATCTTTTTTTTTTATTTTTTTAAATACTTTGCGATTGAAATCAAATCCTGAACACAAATATGTCTAACTCAATCCATTGTCAACTAAATTATTATTTATTTATTTAGGTTGAATTTGTGTCACGGTTATTGTAAATTTATATCTGTCTCCATCTCTCAAAAAATTTGTAAACTATTCCATTGACTTTTTTTGTTTTGTTTTTATTTTCTACATATTTCAGAAATTTGAGGAGTAAATTTGCCTTTTCTAGATCATGCATTAATCCCTAAAAAAATCATGATAATAATGGTCAGAAGAAACCTAAATCAAAATATCTAATCTTTCCATGCAACACATTGAGATTTCGGGTCAATAACCAATCGAGGTGGTTAAGACATATATTCGAATTGTGTGGCACTGACACTTAAGTTCGAGCCTCTACTCCTACTTACCCAATAAAAAAAACATTGAGATTTCATTTATCTATACAAGTAGAGGAAATGCTCACTTTTGTTGAACTGTTTTAAAATATCATGTGGATGTTAAGGGCAAAAGCTCAGCAATATCCACAAGAAAATGTTTTTTCCAACCAGGAAAAAATTGAAGAGACAGTAGGCAACAAATAACACTTGCAACAGAGATATATATACCATCACCAGCCGTTTATATGACAAACAATTCCTGTAAAAATCTTGGCAAACCTTGATGTGTATTGTTTACATTGTTTAGAAAAACATTTTCCCAAGAAACCCAGAAGCAGCCTATAAGATGAAATTCAACTGAATCATGCCCATACTGAGTTACATAACCAAACCCCAACCCAACTCTCCAGTCTTCACCATTATTATTAACTACCACGTCCTGATGTTCCTGAGGATTCTGCAACATCCTCTAGTCTCAATGGTAAGGCTATTTCTTCAATCATTTTACCTCTATCTGCTGAGCCGTCCACGGCCATATGCAGTCTTTTCAACCAAATATCATAATCAACTGGGTATGGAGTTCCACAGAGGCTATCCACATAATCGGCAAATGCCTTCAAAAGAGGCGAAACCTCGCCCAGGCGCTGCTGAATTAAACGCTTAGACCAGCTCTTTTCCTTCCACTTCAATGCAGATTCAATAGAATCCTGCTGCTGCATAGTCCCTCCACAAATGAAAAACAGGAGGTAAACTAGGCTTTCAGCATCAGATGCAGGACATAGCTTCCCATGCTGTAGTGCATGAGATGATGAGAACTGTAAATTTATTGCTGGGCTGTCTCTATCTTCAAGAACTGCACGCCCCCAAGAGATTGGAACGTAGAAGAATCTGTTTCTTGCACCTTTGGGATCTACAACGCGAAGTATGTTGTCAGGACAAATATCACCATGCTGGATATTGGCAATTGCTGCATTTCTCAAAGCCGCAAGGCAATCTCTGCAGCAGCGAAGGGCTTCCTCTGAGGAAAATGTGCTGTCAGGGGCAACTACAAAAGATAGAGGCTCCCCAATGGGTGAGGTCACAAGTACTGGGGTTCCACACCAAGGGTGATCACACCTCCCTCCAGGGCTTTGCTTCTTGCAAGGACCAGAGTGCAAAATTCTGCCAGAGGCAACTAATTCTGGCAAATGTTTGCTAGAGATTCCGTGCTGCTTCATGATGTTTAGTACTTTTGTTTGTCTCTGTACTTGGTACCACAGACCCATGTCTTCCCAAGATGGCTCGAGTCTAGATGGGTGTGCACCCACATATAAGGTCAACAACTCTCTGGGATTATCTATAGAAACGGCTATGTAGAGAAAACAGTTCCCTCCAACCAAAGAATCTTGTATTTGGAACCTATTCTGCCCCTGTTGCTGGTCTTCGATCAGTAATATTTCACCCTGTTTAAGTTTCAATCGTGATGCTTGCTTTCCGAAGGATAGATTATCATTCTGGTCAACTTCAACAATCTCTCCTTGATGATGGTTAGGCTGTTGGAAGGGTACCAGTGCATTTTCATTTTCAACCAGGTAGCATTCTGTTCGACGCTTTTCAAGACGGAAGCTATGTTCTGAGGCCAATGAGGCTATTGACTTTCTTGGTGGTCCATTCCACTGTACAAGAGAGTAAAAAGTAGCCAAAATTATTTGTAGAGTTCCTAGGTCTCCCCAATTTGCATTCCCCAGCTTGTTCCATATCCTGTCCACTGGAGAAACACTGACTTCAGCGTGGTATTTCATCCATTCAACCACGGATTGGTAGGGATTTCCAGAGTTCAATTCAAGCCTGCCTAGATCACCCCCAAGTTTCACAACTCCACCAAATTTAGAATCAAAAACCGATACAAAAACAGAATCACCACTAACATTGCTTGATCTGTTCAAACTCCTAGATATAAGTGTATGAATACCATAAAAGAGTGCCTCACATATGCTGGAGGGAGATAACGTTGATTCACTTCCCGACGATATATCTGGTCTTAATAAGGCAATCTCCACCACTTGACCCCAGTCTGTTTGTAGATCACTCCCAGGCCTTGATAGCAAAGCAAAACCACGAACCTCGTCAAGCCTTTCCCTCGATACTGCCTTCTCTAAAGTATAGAACTTCGATCCAGGATGACGGGCACAAGATATAAAGAATGGCAATGGTCTGCGTTTATGCCAAAAGGTACGCCACAGACCATTCATAATAGTATGTAAAAAATCTTGAAGTCCAAGAAACTCATCTTGTTTCAGATCATTGTAGGGATAAGGTGTGCACGGCATACGGCACAATTGCTGAAACAATACCCCTTCCAATGCAAAATCAAGCTTGCGCAATTCATCAATGGAAAAAGGAGACACAAAAGACTGCTCCCCGGTGGCTGTTTGTGAATTCTCCTGAACCCAATCTTCAAGACTCCGTGTAAATATTTCAAGGTCAACAAGTTTCCTTCCACAATCCTTTAGTCCCTTGTAAACTCTCTTGGATTTAGGAATGAACTTGCTCGAAACTGAAAAGCCAGCTATGCTATGGGCAGAGATAACTGGATCCCACAGCAACCCATATGTTAATCACTATCATTCAAAATAACCATGCAGGATGAGAAATATTAGCAAAGCAAATGCATCCTTTGAAAGGAAAATAAATTCAGACATTACATAAAAATAAAACACAGGTAGGTGAAAGAATAATGATAGGATTTCTACATCTAAACAAAAATATCATATTTCTGCCACAAAATTATCATATTTGGAGAATAAACTAATGCTGAAAGATGCAGGACGTGGAAAATGTAAACAGTATTCTCTTTCCCAGAAAATCGGAAACCACAAGAAAGGACAATGTTTATAAAGAATTCCCAATTCTGCTCTATGTGCATAACTAGCCATTCTCAAACTATCAGCGTTTGTATCAAATAAAACAATCACGTCTTCTTCTGCTTTTATGTTAATGCATCTTTCAGTCTTCCCATACCTTTTTTTTAGTGCATTAGAGTCAAATCATGCCCAGAGGAGTAATCTTTTTCTATCGTGAGTTAAGCCAACTATGAAAACTTACAACCATCTGTCCCCACTTAATGCTGACTCCAACTTCACAAGGAAAATGTTTCCGACCATGTGGGACTAAGTTGGGCACTAAACAGGCTTAATCTTAGAAAAAGATGAATCCCTTCTTTCGTTTGGTAGGATGTCGAATTCACAATGTACGAAACAACGAACAAGATGAATCACGTCTAGCATCAAATCTTTTATGAATGAACATATTCAAAATGAAGAGAAGCATAAAGAACACCAGAGTTGATAGTCATTATTACAAACCAGAGTTGGACTCTCTAAAACTTCCATCCAAACTTTGCCCCGGAGATGAGTTAACATTGTTCTGTGAAAGGCCTGCAGCATATTATTGGTAATTCCAATCACATTCCAATTATACAATACAGTAAAATGCCATTAAAAAAGTAAACAACTCTTGTGCACAAAACTTCCACAATTGACAAGTGGTCAAGAAAGGGCAAGATGTACACAGCCTAACCCCCATAGGATTATTGCTGAGAGGCTGTTTTCAGGATTTGAACTCATGGCCTATTGGCTTTCATTAGACAACCTTAGCATTATTTCATGAGTTTTCCCTAAATTTAAATAGATAAATGCACATGCAGGTTGAATGATGCAGAGGAAAATAGAATGGTGCAATCAAAGAGGCAATGTAAGATAGAAATGGAAACAGTTAAGAAAGAATCTTTCTATTCATTAACTATCAGCCACCAAAACAGGGAAGAGGACTCTCTCCTCAGTACAAAACCAACGATAGCAAATTCGAAAACCAACTACTGAACCCTAGCTACACAAACCCTTTTATTTTAGCTAACCGAAAACAAAAAGCCCATAACTAACAAAACAACTGTAAACCAGCATAACAATTGTCAAGACCAATCATCACTAGCAACTCAACAGTGCCAAGCAGATTGTTGCGAGAATACTCATCGTTGGGCCGGTCCAATGTTGCACCATCCCTAGGTGGTCACATCACAGATTCATTGGCCCAACTATATGCACCATTGAAACCATACACTAATAGAGAAGAAAATTTAACATTGATGGCAGGCACTTGAAAATGGATATCAGATTCAGAATGACACACACACCTGACCTGACATTCCTGAAACTACCACTCAAACTTGGCTCGGGTGATGGACGCAAATCATTTTGTTGAGAACCTGGATTCAATCAAACACACCAGTTTGAATTGCTAGCACATAATATGCGATGATTGATCTCATATACTTTATGCATTCATGTAGTTGTGCACAATACATATAGCAGAATAAAAATAATTATTATTTTTCTGTACATTTAAAGTGCACTAATCATTTTATGTACATGTAGGTTCATACATGGAGTTTGCCGGTGCTATAGCTTATGCTGTATGACTAGAAGGGACTGTATATACACGAGACAAATGTGAGAACGTTCACTGTTCAGGGCTTCAGGCCAATACCTTATTAACAAACACCTAACCAACTACCATTTGGGTATGATGCACACAATATTAAGAATAAAACTGACAAATATAACATTCAGAAATTCTCTGGAAGTCAAAAAGGAAGGCCAAACAGAATATAACAAATACTCTCACACATAGAACCAAACATTCAATGTATTTGTATATGAAGTCCCATGAATTTAATACAGCGAGACCCAAAACTGATTGAAACTCTAAACAAACATCTTGCCAATTATATCTTTTCAACCGATTCAAAGATTCTCAGCATCACAGCATTCCTCCATTATGTGCCATTTACGATTGTCTCAATAAATTAAACCCAAATGCCATCAAAAAGCGCAATCAATCGCATAACAATATACCCATATATGTCAAATCCACTCACCTAATTTCATTGCCACGGCTTGATCAAATGAATGCACAAAATGGAAAATACTGCAAAATCTGACTCAACAGATCTCTGGAGTATTTGAACAAACACATTATGCTTTAACCCAGAAATGCTGCATTATCAACAAATGACGCTGCAAAATCATCATTGGAACCACGATAGACAGTGAAACCATAATGAGAAAGAAAAGTGCGGAGCAACAAAGAGAGATCTTGAAGCATTGATTAAAAAAGGTCAAGTTGGGGGGGGGGGACGCTCTGAAGCAGGATCAAGCTATGAGTAATAAAAAAATTCAAAACAGAGAGAGAGAGAGAGAGAGAGAGTTAATGGGTATATGGGGTTTTAATATTCTGGTGAGCCATCAGCCATGGCATTTTGACACAGAGGAGGGACAGGGCTTTGAATAGAAGAAGGAAGACGAGGGTCTGAACTCTGAACAAGCTTGAGACGGACGAGAGAACAAAAGGCTGAAAAACCCCACAGTCGTTTTATTTCTTTGAATGTCCCCACAGAGGTCAATGACAGGTCATACATGGCAGTTGGTCCCACAGAGACGTGATGTTCTTCCAAATGAAACCCCCACTGCTTTCCTTCAGCGCGTTCAACTGAAATTCCATTATTGTCATTATTTTATTAGTTTTAATATAAATTAGGATAAGGCGGTGTTTGACACTCTCGTAACTGTAGCGTGGGGTGATTGACCGAGGTGACTATTTTGGAAGCACCAGTTGGTCCTGTCAGAAACTTCGCCACCAATCACCGTCCACTCGGTTACCACACGCGCCAACAACCCATATCCGACCCATTTTTCATTATCGGGCTTTTGGGCTTGTTCTAAACTTCTAGGCCCAATACATTTTTTTTATGTCCAAGCCCAATAAGTTACCCAATTCGGGTTGCTCCCTCACACTTTTTTTTAACGTAGAAATATGCGGTCACTATCCTTCGGTGTATATAGAGTAAACTTATGAGCCCGAGCAATAACCAAAACCATGCGTGCGAGACAAACACATGAAAAATTCATACACCGATTTTAATAATGTACCAATTGTACATAACTTATCAAAATATGATAAGGAGAGCAATGTCACATTTTAGGTTAAACATTGGTGAGATTTTTAAAAGAAAAATGGATAAAATTAATATTAAAATTTAAAATGTTGGGCGTGGGGGAGGAGTCCAAAAATGTTGAATAAACCAATGCAACTACTAATTATTGGGGAGAGAATCTTGTCAGTTGCGCATGCACCAAAGAAAGACTGTTTTATAAACCTAAATTATTAGGTTTAATCATAATGAAATAATGCTTGTAAACGAAGCAATAAAATAATCATTCATTGTCGTTACATGTTTTATATCTTTGACTTATTGTTGTTAGGAATTATGACTCCCAAAAACGTCTGTGCACTCAAGTCTGATGGTTTGATTATAGACTCAAATTGAATGTTCAAAATATAAATTTGTATGATGATGTTCTCGTCCATTCCTTTCAAGCTTGATTCAGACCTTAGACTCGTTTACGCTAAAAACAATTAGGACTGGCACAGCTTGTAAAAAAAATTATTTAGGTGTGCTTATGTATGCTTAGGTTATCATACAAATTTGGGAGAGTTTTTTAAAGGCAAAATTAGGTGGATGGTTCTTTTCTTCTTTGGAAATAACTAGGTACAAATCTTGAACGATCTGTCTGTTGTTGTTGTTGTTATATGATGGTCATGATTCGCCTAACCATAATTTTGGCGTCTTATAGAGTTCTTTGTACTTGTTTTCTATTTGTAGTCTGTGTTTTATGTGCCAGACAAAAGAGTACTATACGTGTTATTAATATGAGGCTCACTATGGTCTTCTCAACAATCAATGGGTTTAGCCCTTATCTAAATGGGCCTGGCCTTTAATGCTCGTGCAAGATGTTATTTTAACCGAAAATGTTAATAATCTCAGTAGTTTTTTTATCTCATATATTTCAAATTACGAGAAGGACTTACATCATTCATGTGAAAATCGTGGGCTTTAAATGTCCCACATGATCCATATATATATATATGAAATCGTGTGTAGCCGTTTCTCAATTTGGGATAATTGTGATAAAAACAGGGGATCGGTAAGACTTTTCTTCTTTTTTTTAATAGCCGACGTAAGAAAAATGGGAACCCAAATCTAATGTTGAATTACCATTTTAACGTAAAAGGTCCTGAATCCAAAATGCACAATTTCATTTGATAGTGTTTTTTTTTTTCTATTACAGGGCAATGGATGGGGAGGTTCAAACTCGATATCTGTATGAGATGTCACACATATGAGTTACTCGTTATTTTCTCATTTGATAGTGCTTGCTAAAAGAGACACACATATAGTCATATTTTGTACAACTTAATTAATTATATGTCGTTAGGACAAGAAATTAACGTCATATTCGAGGCATGAGGCTCTTTTGATAATGCAAATACATCAAATGATGGTTATCTAACCTGTCATGGAGGCTTCCAAACAATACACTAGTTGTCGTGGAATCAAAAGACTCAATCAATCTTGGAATCCAAATTGAATCCCTAACTTGCTTCAATGTCTGGGTTTCCATCAAGCTCTGTCCCAAGCAGGTTATATCTATCTGTAATATTATAATAAGACAATTAAGATGTATTTAATAGATTGAAACAAGCAATTTTAATAATTAATGTTGACAGTTAACGTGACACATAAGCGTGGTGATTAACTGAAAATCTCAAAATATGACCGAGTTATTATATTGAAACAATCTTAAACAATCCTAATCTTTGAGTTTCTAAATTGAAATGTTTGAACATTCGGTGACTGAATTGAAAAATGATTAATCTATCGGTGATGAAAGTCTTTAACCCTACTAAGATGTAACATGAAACTCCACTTCATTTTTCAGATGAAATACCTATAATAAATGTAGGCGTTTTAACAACATATGTTATGTTTAAACCAAGTGGGTTAACTTGGTTAGACCAACAATCCCTCGGCCGATGCGATTAAAATATATACTCTTGGTGATACTCAAGTTCGAATCTTCCACTCCATTTAATCATTTATTGATGACAAAAAAAGGAGATGAACTTGGTGAGATAATTAATTTTGGCTAAGACAAAATCTAGTTTCTCAATAATGATGTATAAAAGAGAGATGGGAGATCTATAGAATAGTCTTGTTAAGGCCTTTGAAATCCATGCACCACCACCATTTTTACCCCATGCACGCATAACGCAATAATGAACTAACCAATCAAATCCTACAGCTATACATACAAGTAGGGCTGCAAGTTTGATATTGTCTTGTCTAGTATATATGTACTGTATATATCTATATGTGTATATATATATTAGGCCATATTTAGGGTTTAGCCCGACTTAAAGGATCAATCATTTTCATGCATGCGGTTAAATCATAGTCATGAGAGAGAGAGAGAGAGAGAGAGAGAGAGATTACCTCAGCTTCGTTGGAGAGACAGAGTTTTGTAACCAGATACTTTTTCACCATTAAAATACTCACACTCTCGTCCCTTCAATAGAAGAAAGAAACAAGAAGAAAAGTAAAAAAAATGAGGCAAGTAAGTCGGCCTTTTCCCACTCATTTCAAAGAGCATCATCATTAGCCAGGTTGAAAGAAAACCTGAAAGACAAGACCATATATCACACACTTACTTCACTCTTATGTATGCCTTTGGTATTTGGGGCAGCCTCACTCCTTCCCTGCTAATTCACATATACACAATTACACATATATTCAACAAAAATAAATAAACCAATTATATACATTTATATACATATTAAATTTGAACTTGATCAATGCAAGATCCCTGCTAATTCACAATTAAGGAAAAAGTGTAAAAATGTGTCCAAAGAACATTATAATAACAAAAATGATAGAGATTTAGCAGTTGGGATCTCAATGACTGCAGAGTTGAATGTATATGATTCAAATGAATTCATAAGTTTCACATGATGCATATGAAATCCTCTTCATACAATTCAACAATTGGAATAACCGAGATATATTGCTGCTGGGATAAGTGTGTTATAATGGTGAACAAGAGTTAATTAAGAGAGAGTTCTTGGGTCACCTGTTAGGGGAGGATCGGAGGGCGAACCAGAAACCTGCAGGGTTGAGCTGGTTGGGGTGGGGAAATGATCTTGTTGTAGAGGAGCAGTTGTAGTAGCAGTAATCATTATTATTATTGGGAATGACCCCAACTGATATTTGCTTCTCTACAACAAACCTACCATCATCATCATCACAATCACAATAATGATGATCTGCGTATTTTGTATCTGTGCAGACAACTTCATTACCAAACCCTAGCTTTGGCCTTGACTCCAAATCTAACCCAAATCCTAACCCTGCAGTCTCAAACTGTAATGAAGAAGAGGAAGATGGTACTGCAGAAACTACTTCAACTGTCACTGCCTTTGACTTATTGTTGCATCTTTTACTGTTCCCAAACCCTAACCCTAACTCAAGCCAGTCTCCTCCTTCTCCTCCTCGTCCTTCTTCTCCTTCTTCTTGTCGGTTTCTGCTAGAGGGAGAGGCCATGAATGTGTAGGGTTTGGTTTTGTTTGATCTGATCTCACCCTTTTGTCTCTGCTGTCCATACTAAAATCAGAAATAACACATCCTTTATATATAATAAATTTTCCTTCCCTTTCTTCTCGTCTTAAAAATGGAAATTCTTATTATTTTAGAACAGTGTGCTAATGTCAGTGTCGCTCTTTACCGAGGCATACCGATATAAATGCTCTATGTCATAATTCCTTTCTGTCTTGTTTTTCTTCATCTGTTGTATCCTTCCTAATCTCAACAGTTGAATGGATGAAGTAGGATTTTGTTGATAGTTTCTACATCCCGGCCCACTACTACACGCAACTACTCAAACAGCCACACGCAAGCAGAGTGTAAGAATAGATATATAGATACGTACGGTATATATATATATATACACGAACGTATGGAGAACACAGAGAATAGTCTTGTGGTACGTTTAATTGTATATGCTTTTGTACTAACATACACACACATGACATCAGTATTTGTGAATGTTTACATACCACTCCACTCCACTGAAAATATATTTGAAGAGGAAGACATCGTCACATCGATGATTAGGTGAGAAGATCATACTGTTGGTGTTGGAAATAATTAATAAAGGCCCAATGCATTATTAGGTTCTCTGTGCACGTTTGTTTTCCTTTCTTCTTCTCTCCGTCTCTCTCACGTGGTTGCAGATGTTTGAAAGGTGGATTTCAACAAAGGGATTTTTCTATAGTGATCGCGACTGGAATGCGAGATCTCTTTTGGATGCCGATGGTTTGTGGTAGTTCAAGATGCTCAGATTGGTTTTCAAAATGTGAGGATCGAGCGTAGATGTGATGCCTAAAATCTGGAGGGGCAGGAAGGAGAGATGAAACATCGATTCAGGAAGAGAGAGGTGAAGAGAATAAGAGGAAGAAGACGGGGGCATTAACGTCAGATTTACATATAAAACAAGGTTAAAAGTGGAAATAGGAAACAAATCTTCCAAAGTTGTCTGAAAATTGTCCAAAGTTGGACAATCTCGAAATGACCATAATATGGTATTGTAATTGTCTCGGAATTTGGGTCTCCAAATTGTCGTTTGGTGAAGCTTAATCATATATTGTCTAAGAACAAAATAAATTGTAGTGAAATATTACCTATCAGGCGGGCTGCATATCCAAGTTAGGAGGATATATATCAAAATTTGTGTTTAAATCTCATTGAATGATGGAAATCAAGGTAGTACTTAGTAGTCTAATCCTAACGAAAGATTGAAGACTATGTTATAGGATAAGCTATAAGACTTCCTAGAAGTTCTAGTAAGATTCTTACTCTTACTTCTACAAATAGAGGGGTTGCAGAGGTTTAGAATCACAACTTCTGAGACACACAATTTCAGAGAATACGATCTAGTAGGATTCTTACTACTCTTTTGCAGATCTAGGTATTTTCTAGGATTCTTACTACTCTTTGGATATTTGTGTTGTGCAAATATTCAAACCTAGTCTAGTGCTAGTTTCGACTTTGGATACCCGAACGTTCCTAAAGATAAAGAAGATAAAAGTAGATCGTTTCTGCCTTGTAGATAGATGCTTGCTACCGTGTAGGCCCGGGCCTGGGCCCGGGCCCAGATCTTGTTTGGACCCGGGGCATGTTTGGAGGCAAAGCTCAGATGGTACGATTTACGAGATGGAGTAACGCCGTAACGGAACGGAACTGTTAACTTTTCTTGTTTGGACACCGGATACTGTTTATGCGGATTAAGTGTGAGTTCGCTTACCTCGAATCGATAGTCGATACTCCATTACCCTAAAAAAGTAATAATTAATTATAATAAAAGAAAAAAGAAAAAGAGCTGGGTCAGCTTAACGGGCCACGAACATTTGTCTTTCCGTCGCCCGATCTGGACTTCTGGGCGATCTCCCTGCTTCTCACTTTCTCGATTTTGCTTAGCGGTACGCAGTTCCTCTGCAACCTTTGAACTAGCACGGCGCATCGCGTGTTTTCTGTAACCTTAATTTCGATCATAAACCCTAGCAATTACGAAACTCTAACACTGTTCCTTTTTTGATCGTCTTTTTTACCTGAAACGATATTTTTATGAGCAGGAGATAAAGAGATAGTTGAGTTGAGAGCGAGAGAGGGAGATGTCGCGGTTCCATGTTGGAGGGAAGGTGGTGGATTCTGTTGATTTGTTGAAGAAGAAGCACTGGGGTTGGCGTCTGGATGTATGGCCTTTTGCCATGCTCTATGGTCTCTGGCTGATCGTTATTGTTCCTAGCATCGACTTTGTCGACGCCGCCATAGTTCTCGGTGTCTTCTTTGCTCTCCATGTCTTAGTCTGGCTTTTCACTGCTTGGTCTGTTGATTTCAAATGCATCGCACACTATTCTAAGGTACATCAATTTTTGTCCTTGATATTGCGCTTGGGATTTTGGTTTTTGCTTTGTTTTCAGGGATAGTGAATGATTGTGTTTTCTGTTCTTCGTGAGCAGGTTAACGATATTCATCAGGCGGATGCCTGCAAGATAACTCCTGCGAAATTCTCTGGCTCAAAGGAAGTTGTACCACTGTATAACCGTGAACAAGTAAGGCCCTATTGTATGCAATTTTCCCCCAAGCTATTGGAAATTTGGAATAAAATTTGTGTTGCTCTTGAGGAATTACTGTGCCTGCAATTTGGTTTGATACAATATGTGTTCTTGAATAAGGTTTCATCATTGTTGCTAGAGTTTGAAATTGAAATACTGTAAGTGAAAACTTGATTCATTTAATTGACATGGCACTGGAACACAAACACCTATAATAAATCTTCACTCGCTAGCTACTTATATTAGAATTACATTAGACAATTAGAGCTGTCGCCTCTCTAAATGGAGGTAATGAAAACCCAAAATTATTGAGACATTTTTTGTTTGAATAAGAATTCTTATCTGGGTGCGGGAGTTATTCCTGACTCATGGTTTCAAGCATTCAATATATTCCTTGTTGTTCTTCCACTTGGATTGCCTGATGACATAATTATGTTTTGCTAGCTGGCAGGATCTTCAACCCTGGATGATGGGAAGGAGATTTTCTTTGATTTTAGAAAGCAACACTTCATTTATTCAAAGGAGAGGGAGACCTTTTGCAAGCGTCCATATCCTACTAAGGAGAACATCGGTTACTATCTTAAAAGTTCTGGCCATGGCTCAGAAGCTAAAGTCGTTTCTGCTTTTGAAAGATGGGGACGAAATGTGTAAGTTATGCTTTTAAAATTTCTTACTACATCAGAACTACTTTAAAATCATGATTCTTGTGAAACTTTGTTGGCTTTCTTGTTCAGGTTTTTTACTCCAATGAAGCCTACTTTTCCATTTTATTTTAATGCTTTAGAAACCTCTTTTGTATTTTATATGCTACTTAGTGATTTATAACATTGCCAATGTTGGACATACGGGAATGAGGCACTTTACATACAAAAATTCATTTATGATGAAAATTTCCAATGGTTCTTTTCTGCTGACTTGTGGATTCTTTTTTCTGTTTTAGTATTTATCTTTCATATGACGGATATTGAATAACGCATGAGCTAACTTTATTTGTTTGTTCTATTTTTATTTTTGGATGTTTTCTTGGAAATTTAGATTTGAATATCCTCAGCCAACGTTCCAAAAATTAATGAAAGAGCAATGCATGGAGCCCTTCTTTGTATTTCAGGTTTGCCTCGATTGTAGCCTTTTCTCTTGTATTTGAAGTTCATATTTGTATTTTCCATTTCCTTTTTACTTGGATTTTTTTTCCTTTTGCCCTTTTTTTTACTCTTATTTGATTATTCAATTCCTCTCTCTCTCTCTCTCTATATATATGTGTGTGTGTGTGCGCGCACGAACACATCTTTAATATTTTCCCCATTGACTACGTGCAGGTTTTCTGCGTGGGTCTTTGGTGTTTGGATGAGTATTGGTATTACAGTTTGTTCACCCTATTTATGCTATTCATGTTTGAGTCAACTATGGCAAAAACGCGATTGAAAACTCTAACTGAGCTGAGGCGTGTCAGAGTGGATAGCCAGACATTAATGGTTCATCGTTGTGGGAAGTATGCCATCTATTTTTGAAAGTGAAGCTGTTTTTGTTCTCTGTGTTGGTTCTCTTTTTTAGTTTTTTAATGATGCGAACTATAGGTGGGTGAAGCTGTCTGGGACCGATCTTTTGCCTGGGGATGTTGTCTCCATTGGTCGTTCTTCTGGTCAGAATGAGGAAGATAAGGCAGTACCGGCTGACATGCTTTTATTAGCTGGTAGTGCCATTGTCAATGAGGCCATTCTCACAGGCGAGTCAACTCCACAATGGAAGGTGTGTTCCTATTATTTGATTTAGCTCATCATCACCTTTTTTATCCATCTGGATCATAATCCTGAAAGTTAATGAGTTTTTGGATGCTGATTTTACCTCCTGATTTGAAATGAACTTGTATGATAACATTTTTTCTTTAGGTTTCAATCATGGGTAGGGGAATTGAGGATAAGTTGTCAGTTAGGCGTGATAAAACTCATGTTTTATATGGTGGCACTAAATTGTTGCTACATACTCCAGATAAGGTGGGCCGTGATTGGTTTTTTTTTTAATATTCATTTTCCCCATTTTACCCCAAGTATACTGGGTAATATTAATATGGCGCATTGCTTATCTACTTCTCTTTGCTTTTCTGGCACAGACCTTTCCACTTAGAACCCCAGATGGTGGCTGCCTGGCTGTTGTTCTGCGAACTGGCTTTGAGACAAGTCAAGGAAAGCTAATGAGGACTATTTTATTCTCCACAGAGAGGGTAATTGATTTAATCCTTACTTTACTATTATTTTTGAATGATATGGTGTACCCTGTAGTTTGTATATTTTTTTTATTTTCAACTTCTTATATGTAGGTTACGGCTAACAATTGGGAAAGTGGGCTCTTCATTCTTTTTTTGCTCATATTTGCATTGGTTGCAGCTGCTTACGTACTTGTTAAGGTACATTGTGCTTCCTTTATAGGCACTTAATGGAGTGTCATACTGTCATGTACTAATGTTGTGTGATTGCTGTGTATGTTTCATTATATGATGAGATACTTTCTTGTTGTAGGGGCTGGAGGATCCCACAAGAAGCAAGTACAAGCTTTTTCTAAGTTGTTCATTTATTATTACTTCAGTGATCCCCCCTGAGCTGCCAATGGAATTGTCAATGGCTGTTAATACATCTCTGATTGCTCTGGCACGACGTGGAATATTTTGTACAGAACCTTTTCGGATTCCATTTGCTGGAAAGGTGAGTGGGACTTGCTGTAAGTTGGTAATTTAAGGGCTTAATGCTAAATATTACTTATGGTGGAGCAATGAATTTTGTGCGGAGGATCTTAGATATTCTTCGTGCCTGTTTCATATATAAGTGTGTGCGCTCATGTGTGTGTGGTGATTTTCTGCTCATATAACATACAGTTACGTTTTGGGAGTGAAGATAGATTTTCTGTTCTTCTTACAATTATTCGAGAGAGAATGTGTACTAAGGATTTTTTGTTATGCATTTATTTTTCCTTTCTATATTACGTGGCTGGGTTCTGGTCCCATTTAGCCCATTTGATAATGCTATTTTGCCCTGGGGTTGTTCAATCTTTATTTACCTGCATTTGAGTGTTTTTCCTTCCCACTGCAGGTAGACATATGTTGCTTTGATAAAACTGGGACCCTCACATCAGATGACATGGTATACCTGTCTAAGGATTGGGACACTTTGTTTTTGTTGATGAATAATGTTTCTATTATGTATGCTTTTCTAAATCCTTGTTCCTTTTCTTTTGCAGGAGTTTTCTGGAGTGGTTGGTTTGAGTGGAAGTTTCGCTTTGGAATCTGATGTGACTAAGCTACCTGCCCGCACATTGGAAATTCTGGCTTCTTGTCATGCATTAGTGTTTCTGGACAATAAGCTGGTATGTGATGTACATAGTTGATGAACTGTGTTGAAAATGTCTGAGATTTTAGCCATTTCGTTACTGTATTGGACGCTGTCCTTTATTGAAGTAGAAGGCTATTGTTTAAGGAGCATCTCGATGAAATGTGATGTCCAGATGATTAGACCACAATCTGTTTTTAAGTTCTCCTCACCCTTCCCTCCCTTTCCCCCTCATCTGGATTAGCTCTCTGCAATAGTATGTAAATGCTTTGAGTGTGCATAATAATATGCCTTTTCATTGACTTGGGTATAAGTTCAGGCAGGAGCTATGGGGTCCTTGGAATTTTACATTGAAGCTAGTGGTTTGATACGCTATGAAATCTAGCCTTTGAATGGTTACTTTAAGTGTACATTATTATTGGGATATATTTTTTCTTTCTTTAACCTTATTTGTTATGTTGTGTGTATTGACAATAAATGCTACTCTCCCATAAGAGGGCACCTTTTAGCAGCTTCTTCTACAATGTCATCATTGGCTACAATGACATAATAGCTAGATTCACAGAGTACAAATTCTGTTTGAATGCATAATAGCTGAAGTCTGTCACAGAATGTTTGAAATGCTTGAATTTGCATGTCTTATTGAATTTTATTGTTGAGCTTGAGCAAATTTCTGGAATTTATTCATTTTGAATGAGGCATGGGGACTACAATGATACCCATTGGAATCCTTGCTCTGTTTCTTATACTGATACGTGAGAGTTGGTTTCGCGTAGGTTGGTGATCCTCTTGAGAAGGCTGCACTTAAAGGAATAGATTGGAGTTATAAATCTGATGAGAAGGCTGTCCCAAAAAAGTAAGATGTAATGTCAGTCAGATATTCAAATTTTATCTGAACTGATTCCTCGTTTATGCGCTGCTTGATTTTTCTATAAAAGAACCTCTCTACATCCTCTCCTATAATCAATTTGCTTCTTGTCTGTTTTGGCTCACTCATGGTTGATTCAGTTACACTGGGTCACATTTTGGGCATCAAATCTTGAAGGCTTTTTGGAGATGGCTGTATTTTAAATATGACCAACTCTCTAGTTTCTTTAATTGGTCCAGTTCAGCCTTGGTCTGCTCTTGCTTTTATCATTGAACAACTGTTTCTTTATGGTTTAAGCTCTACAATTTTCAGATTCTTTGAGTTTGGCCCCCAAAACTTGCGAACCATCTGTACCAAATGAATTGCGAACAATCTGTTCCAGCGTTACCCAAATAACTTGACAGGAGTATTTTGGATTCTGGGGTTTTTATGTGCTAGGCTGCTAGCTGTCCTATCTTGGGCAGGATGTGCTCCTTTTTTCCCCTTATTTTAAACTGTTATTGATTCTAACCCTAATGTAGACTAGTAACATAGACAAATTTATAGGTCATAGTGTCATACATGCGTCTTTTAGTTATAGTTATGAGGCTGAGTTTGTACTTAAGTCTTTAATTACTTCTCTATTCATGCTATATAAGCTAATTTTGATTGTTTGTGTTCTTTACAGGGGGAATGGCAATGTTGTGCAGATTGTTCAGAGACACCATTTCGCATCCCACTTAAAACGAATGGCTGTTGTTGTCCGTATTCAGGAAGAATTTTTTGCTTTCGTGAAGGTGTGTAGGTGCTATACTGATGTAGTTTAAAAACTACTGATGAAGATTTTTTGTAGGATTGAGCAACCAAAACCCTAACCCCCAAATTAAGCCCAAAAAGTAAGAACCCTAGGACAGAAATTCACAATTCCCAGGTCTGAAATTGGAACAAAATTTTTCAATTTTTTGAATCGAACAAAATGGACCTTGAATCTCTCAGGTAGGGTCGGATAAACTAACCTTCCCCTCTCAGCCTCTCACCGAGTGTGTGTAAGGAATCTCTCTGATAGGGTCGTGCCTATACAGGCTCAACACCCAAGGCCCAACCGACACCCACCCACATGGGCCGGCTGTACCCAAGGCCTCCCAACCCATACTAAAAAACCTTGGGTACTAAGGGAGGCCCATACCTCCCCCCTATAAACAACACCTTAGCTCCCACATCTTTCGATGTGGGACAATCCTATCAATACCCTCTCCTTCAAGACCAACGCCCACGTTGGTCGAGCACCATAGCCGACCACTCCAGTAGGCTCACCCCCGTTGGTTGAGCACCATGGCCGGCCACTCCGCAGGCACGACCCCAAGTTGAAGGCACAACAAGAACCTTGCTTCGATACCATTGATAGGGTCGTGCCCATACACGCTCAGCACCCAAGGCCTAACTGACACCCACCCACATGGATCGATTGTACCCAAGGCCTCCCAACCCATACTAGAAAATCTTGGGTACTAAGGGAGGCTCATACCTCCCTCTATAAACAACACCTTAGCTCCCACATCTTTCAATGTGGGACAATCCTATCACTCTCCTTTTGCAACTTTGCATAAAAACTCTCACTATTATTCGTTCTTCTTGATAAATTACATCCATATATATATAGACTCCTAGTAATCCTAATTACATAAAAACTTCCTTCAAATAAAACTAGGATTCCTAAAACTAAACTAATATGACTCCAATTATAACTATGACTTGACTTAGGAAAATAACCTAATGAAAAACAACTAGAAATACTGTAAAATCCAAAATTCCAACATAGCTGTAAATTCTAACAATACCCTTACTCTTAAAACTAAAAGAAACTTAGTTAAAATAGACACAATAATATACTAACTTATGAAAACATAAAATTAGATAAATACTAGCTAGAACTAATGGCTTCCTGCATCATATACTACTTTGTCATGAGTTCTGCTATTTGAATACATGAATTTATGGATTCAGATATTTGGGATTTCTGTTCAGAAACTTGTGTGTGAGTATGTAGCTTTGGATAAGGAACTGAAAATATGTTTCTGTAGGTAGCTTGAGGTTACAAATCATATCATCATTTCAATATGATGGATCGTTTTTTTTTTTGTCGTAGTATTTATTTCTGATGTTCTTTAGGCATGGTTTCTTGGTGTAAAAATGGACTGACGTTTGAAATTTGTTTATGAAACATGGAGCAGAGGAAAGATTGTGATATGGAACTGAACAACCGTGGTCCTGAATCTGGATTGAGAGGGAAAAAATGATAACCATGGGAAAACTTAAAAAATATTGTCATGGGGTATTGATTGATTGAACTTGCAGCAACAAATCATGCTTTTTTCCATGATGTTGTTCGGATGCATTGTGTGGAAGGACTTGAGAAAAAGAAATTACTATTGGAACATATTTATTTTTGAGTTTTCTTAGTCTTTTTGTACGTGTCTTCATATATGCCCTTACAGCTTCAAAGGTTTTTCCTTAGCAACATATATTCTAATTGGAAGAAATTTTGGAGGATGCGTCAACAGTTTCCTTCGCATTTACACTTTGATTGAGCTTCCCTTCATTGTTCCTCCTAATCTCATTGCAGGGTGCTCCGGAGACCATCCAGGAACGGCTCAAGGATTTGCCATCATCATATGTTGAGACCTACAAGAAATATACTCGTCAGGGGTCTCGTGTTCTGGCGCTTGCTTTTAAGTCCCTCCCTGACATGATGGTATAATTCTTTAATGTTTAGTTTTTCCCTTGTTACTGTACTTGTGTCAACATTGCTTTTTCTTTTTTTTTTTGGTTTTGAGTACTTTGTTGTCAGTTGATGATATAAACCTTCTTGTTAGAGAAGTTGCTAATGTAATGGGAAATGGAATTGTTGACTAGTATAATTGGCTTAGTGGGAAAGGACTCTTTGAGGGGGTTTGTGTTTTTTAATGTGATTGATCTTTTATCGAATTGTTGCTTCTAATGGAATGCGCCCCCTTGGCTCTATTATCTGAATATAATGTTTCTTTTTACTGCGGATTGCAATATCTATGTTCTTATATGATAGGCTATGGTTTTCACTCATGTGTGGTTGCTTTATTTTCCTCTTTCATGTGTCAGTTTCCCTTATTAATGTTCTTTAATTTTTTCTGCGGAGGTGGAAATCTCTTAAAACCACCCATTCTAGACAAGTATATTTAACACTCACTGTGGTTTCTTCGTTTAATCAAGAAGTTTTGGAAAGAGAGACATGCATCGTCGTTTGTGTTCTTACTTCTTGGTCCTAATAGTGAAGATTTCATCTCTCTCTATTGCTCTGCTAACCAACTTCGTTCTTTGACATGCTTCATATTATTGCATCTCTATCTTTATTAATTAGCGAGTATGTGCATGTTGATTTGACTCCTTTTTTCCCCCCTTTTAATTACATGAAGGTTAGTGAAGCTAGAAGCTTGGATAGAGATATGGTGGAGAGTGGCCTTACTTTTGCTGGTTTTGCGGTAAATGGCGACCTTTTTTTTGCAATTTTTTTCTCTTCACTTTTATTACCGATTCTCCTTTTTGAAATAGTTTAATATATATTTTGAGAGACTGCTCTATGGTAGTTGCTTACGTTGTTGTTACTAAATGTTTGATACTATGGTTTTCAGGTATTTAATTGTCCTATAAGAGCTGATTCAGCCTCTATTCTGTCAGAATTAAAAAATTCATCACATGACTTGGTAAGCAGCATGTTATCCTCAGACATCTTTCCCTTGCCTGACATATTCATCTATTCGAGATTAGGAACTGATGGCTAGAAGTATAAGACAACCTAAGATGAAAGCTGAAACCTTTCAAATTGGATTTATATGGCAATGCCCATTTTTTTGTTTTGTTTTTGAAAGTTAGAAAAATCACAAGCACATTTTAGTTATAGCGCAGCAGTGGACGCAGCACCTTTTAAATTTAAAACCTAGGAGGTATTGGAAGGTTGTCGAGATATATTGGTCCTTGGGTGCCTTTGCAAGAGAAGGAATAAAACATGTAAACATTGGATTAATATGTTTTTAAGTTCGCATCTAATAGAAAATGTAGTGATCAAAATAGCTATTTAAGTCTTTTAGCAATCTCTTCATAGCACGACATACTAATCACATGACTTACGTAAAAGACATCACATTGCCAAGCAGGCGCTAAACTAAACGTGGAACTACTAGCTTATTATAAAGCAAAACAGGAATGGGCATATGCAGATTAACAAGGGTAACATCTCTCAAAATGTACTCCTATGTTTGGCCATTGTATCAGTTTAGATAAAAAAAAAAAAAAACTGATGTAGTAAGATAATCAATGAGAAGGATCTGTTGAATCCAAAATCACTTTTTATTGGCCTCCCTCTTCTCTTTTTACTTTCTTCTGCTTGACTTTTCTTGAATCTTTTGTGGTGGAGCACCAAATCTCTAGTAAAAGTAAGACCATAATCTCTAAAACGAATGACTAAAAAATGATTGGTTTATTTTAAATGAAAAATTCTAAAGTTTTCCATTTCTATAACATTATATAAAGTTGCCTTTTTAATCACTTCCATGATGTTTGCATCCCTTCTCCCTTGTACTCTTACAGCTTGGGTTGGGTTGGGTTGGGTTGATGACTATGTCTTTCTGAATGCTATCCGGCCCTCCTTTCAGTGTACTGTTTCAGACAATTCTTTATATATGAGAAACTCGATGAAAATAGTTTAATTTTCACCCAAAAAAATTCAAAATAGATTAGTAAGGCCTACTATGCTTTGTAATGTCAGGTGATGATCACTGGGGACCAAGCTTTGACAGCTTGCCATGTTGCTAGCCAAGTGCACATTGTATCAAAACCAGCATTGATTCTTAATTCATCAAGGAATGGTGAAGGTTATGAGTGGGTATCACCTGATGAGACTGACAGGATTCGCTACAGGTGAAGTTTTTCCTGTTATTATCGTTGACCATCTCTTTTATATTTGAAATTATTTTCTTATGTGGTAGATTTTCTTTAGAATTTGAGAAGAATTTCTCTCATATTCTAGGCTGTAAGCTTCCTAATGCAATGAGGTTATTTACAGTAATAGTTTTTTGGCTAGTGAAACTTCTGATAATATGCCCCTTTTCTCACCAGAAAAGGGGAGACATAGGGAAAGAAAACTATGACTTCAATTTTATTTCCCATTAATGTACTGAAGAAAGGCATGGTTACTGATTTCAGTGATGAGGAGGTTGAGACTCTGTCTGAGACCCATGATCTCTGCATCGGAGGTGACTGCTTTGAAATGTTACAACAGACTTCTGCTGCTCTTCGAGTCATTCCTTATGCAAAGGTCCCAACTGTTACAAATTTTGCTTAAACTGCATTTTTTTTTTCAGTCTGACATGTATCGTAACAATTGGCCAGGTTTTTGCAAGAGTTGCACCTGAACAAAAAGAGCTAATCATGACAACTTTAAAAACCATGGGAAGAATGACACTGATGTGTGGTGATGGGACAAACGATGTTGGAGCGCTAAAACAGGTAAACTTTTTAAGATATATTGTGGGTACCCTTGGTGACACTAGTGGAATTTTTAAATTTGATCTACTTACTGCTTGCAAAATGACAACAGCAGTGGAAAATTCAAACGTTTCAATATTTCCCTTCAGGCCCACGTAGGAGTTGCTCTGCTGAATGCAGTGCCACCTAGTCAAAGTGGAAACCCATCATCTCAGACATCAAAAGGCGAGACTGCAAAGCCTGTCAAGTTGAAGAAATCGAAACCTGCATCAGATTCCACCAGTCATACTGCTGGTAATCGCCACCTGACTGCTGTAGAGATGAAACAACAGAAGCTAAAGAAGATGATGGATGAGATGAATGAAGAGGCAGATGGTCGCACAGCTCCTATGGTCAAGCTTGGGGATGCCTCGATGGCATCACCATTCACTGCGAAGCATGCATCAGTCGCCCCCACTACAGATATAATTCGTCAGGGTCGTAGTACTCTGGTGACTACTCTGCAGATGTTCAAGATTCTTGGCCTTAACTGCCTTGCTACTGCTTATGTGCTGAGTGTTATGTATCTGGATGGTGTCAAGCTTGGTGATGTCCAGGCTACAATAAATGGTATCTTTACAGCTGCGTTTTTCTTGTTTATCTCTCATGCTCGCCCTCTTCCCACCCTCTCAGCTGAGCGGCCGCACCCCAACATTTTCTGCGCCTTTGTCTTACTTTCTCTACTGGGGCAGTTTGCGATCCACCTATTTTTCTTGGCTTCATCTGTAAAAGAGGCTGAGAAGTACATGCCTGATGAATGTATTGAGCCGGACTCAGATTTTCATCCCAACTTGGTGAATACAGTTTCGTACATGGTGAACATGATGATTCAGGTAGCCACCTTTGCTGTGAACTACATGGGCCATCCTTTCAACCAGAGCATCTCAGAAAACAAACCATTCTTGTATGCTCTCGTGGGTGCTGTAGGTTTCTTCACGGCTGTTACATCTGATCTATTCAGGGACCTGAATGACTACTTAAAATTGGTGCCTTTGCCACCGGCATTCAGGAATAAGTTACTGTTTTGGGCTCTTCTCATGTTTCTGAGCTGCTACGCGTGGGAGAGATTTTTGAGATGGGCATTCCCTGGGAAAATTCCAGATTGGAAGAAACGACAACGTCTGGCTGCTACTAATTTGGAAAAGAAACGGATCTGATGTCAATGTGTCATACGACGTGGATAGGTGTTTCGGCTGCAGATAAATACAGACATTGTTGATGGCATAAGCTAGGACGAAAAGCAGAAAACTTCGATTGTATTTGTAAATTACAATGTTCCCTCCCTTTGGGTGGTGGGAATTTTTGTCCAACTCCATCTAGAAAGGATTTTTTTCTCTCTCATTGATTATTCTATCTAAGCACCTGTAGTATGGTGCTATTGACATTGGATCCTGAGGCATGGAACTTGGTTCAACCTTCAAACTGAAACTTTTATTTGAACGACTCTGGATTTTGGAATTACAGATTGTCATTGTTACAGATTGATACGAAGTTTGCAGTCATTTTTTCCCCTCTTGCCTATTCTTCTTTATTTTTTCAGACCTTTTTGAATTATTGAATGATTCTGAGAATTGGCACTAAACTAGTAACTATTTCAGATGTAAAGAAAACTGGGGATGTATATTGTAAGAACAGAGGATTTTCTGGCTCAACTGCAGAGGCTAACCGATCTGTAATTGTGCACACGTTATAAGAGAGCGAAATTGTTAAGGATCATAATGTTTTTTGTCCAGTTATTTCAAATGTGGAGATGGATGCAAATGATGCATGTGAAATTGTGGCTCCCACATGATCCATATGAAATCATATATGTCAATCTCAGTATTTATAATAATTGGCACAAAAAACACACTAGCAACTATAAGACTTCTGATAAACGAGACCTTGAATGTCTACAGTGAAAATCTCTATTGGAACTTAAAAGAATTCTACATTTCTCATAGAAACCAGATATTGCTTTGACTATAAACAAAAGTTGGCTTGGCAATCATCTTGGGATGTATATGTTAGTTACATTGCATGAGCTGTGAAATCAAAAAATGTAAAATGTTTGTTACATTGCATGTGCATGTCATGAAGAGCATCATCCTATGTACACTCATTGGCTGCTGCAATATTTGAGACCGTGATGAGGAAGGTTGATTCATCACAAGGAAGAACAATACGGCCATGGTTACTAAACCCGAACTCCTCTGCAGCTCTCTCTAGTAGTTTCTGGAAAGTTTGATTCTTCAAGTAAGGTATTGGAACCACAAATCTCTTCAGTTCATCACCCACATACACCACAAAGTGTCCCTTTGGAGTTACCTTTGTATTGCTACCTTGTTTCTTTGCCATGTATTGCATGTACAAAGTTAGTACTAAATGCAGAATGGAAGGAGTGTACTTATGCATATATCTATACAAGGATAATGATTTATATAGGACTCAAATCATTTATACTTGCTTGATTAACAGTAATGAAACAGTGCTGAACCGAAAATGTTGACAATCCTGTGTTTATCTGCAATGTCAAGATGGGAGGTAGTAAGAAGCGGAGTCATGAAAAATTGGGTTTTCTGATTGTCAAGACTATTATCTCATGTGGGATTAACATAACTCAACCGAGTGGTATATAAATAAAGTTCTTATACCAGTTGTGTCACTCCGAACCCTTCGTGACGCGGACAATATCCTTAATGTGTTTGGGCTTGGATTAGTGATAACAAATAATATCCTTGATGTGTTTGGGTTTGGATTTCCGACACCGATTAAGATGTAATATTGTTCCAAAAGTCGATGATTGGAAGACAATTCAAGTCTCGCAAGTCACATGTTAATTGTTATACGTATTATTTCATGATCATGCACATGTTTGGCATTTGAAAAACCCTATATTCACTGCATGTTTGTTGCTCGTGAAGTTTATTTAGTCTCATTTTGTTCCCATGATCACACTCATATGTGAATCTGCCTTTTCAGCTCAACTGTTTTTCAATATAGGCAGCGAGGAGACAATGAACTGGGTCAGTAAAACCATTCCTCTTTTGTGCAAAACCAGTATTTCAAGTTCAAATTATTTGACCAGTGACGTGATAAGATTAAGATCATTCTTAAGGATGAGTGTTAGAATTTGTATAAATGATTTGAAACGTGCCAACCCAACCAAATTAATTTTTTGGATTGAATGACAGTAATATGATATCGGAGCAAGAGAGTCTTGGGTTCAAACCTTAACTTCTACGATTTAAAGCCACATTGGTTAGTTATCCCAAGTGTGAGCCCGTGTGTTTGCTAATACTAAGCCTAGTGTTGGGCCTCATTTGTTATGCATGTGTTGGGCTGTCGGATTGTCCAACTCACACCGCAAAGGATTTCATATTTATGGCAGGAGATTGCATGGTAGAAGTATTAGTTTCTTGTCAACCAAACATTTTTTTCCTACAGTTGGAACATGTGTGCAAGCTTTACAAATACACATGGGTTATTGACAGCACATCAAAAACTTCAAAAAAAAAAAATAAAAATTAATTCTACCAAATTAATACTGTTCTTAATAATGCCTAAATACACAATAAGTTCAGTTCTTCACTTCTTCTCATCAAGATCATGGTTATCCTCTTCTTCTGTACCTAATATATATAGGTTGATTGACCTTTATCTCATACAATATTTTAAGCAAAGCCAAATCGAACAACAAAACAATGAAACAGTATGATGTTCATGGGGCACAATTGTCTAAACCCTAAAATGGGAAAATAAAAAAAATAAAAAAACCTCAAGTTCCAATTCACTGAACCATGCATGATGTCTATGGTCATTGAGGCCTCCTAAAAAGGTCTACTTAATTTCTCAACTTGTTCCAAAGGAACAAAACAGCCAGTTATTAATGGAATTCCATGTCGGCTCTCTGTAAAATTACTCGTTTGAACGAGGGCTTCCAAATACATCGTAAGCTAATCTTGTGTGGACGAATGACCAACCCGCAATGAATAGGGAAGGTATAAGCTTGCTTGAGAGTAACGAAGTTCAATGGAGGAAATGCCAGGAAAAATCATAGGAAAAATGCTGCTGGAAGTAACGGATCTGAACACTTCTAACATTACAACAAAGCGACTTCCTCCTAATAACAGAATGGTTCGGAAATTTTCATATATTGAAAAAAGCAAACTGCATAATTGTTTATCATTTCTCCGCTTAAAGTTTTCCTGTTCCTATGAAATGGTAGCTTCAGACTTCAGTGTCTTATAAACATAAACATTAGGATACAAACCGTAAAATGTTCTCAAACATCTGATAAATACACTGTTCAGTTTCATCTGAGAAGAAAAACATCATTACCTTCTCCAACGAATGCCGATGTATTGAAATTCTAACCATTTGGGTAAATACAATTGTTCACAATCTACTTGCAACTTGAAGGTACTTGGTATGACGTCCCTGTGCAATAATCTTTTTAGTCTTCTTGTTCCTTAACTCAACCGAGACAACTCCAACAGCCTTTCCAACGCGTAAAGTCTTGGCCTCGATTTCAACTTCATCCTGCATTTCGAGAAAACCAGCAAAGAATAATAGGGCCTTAATGAAAAAAGAAAGTTCTCCAAGACACATTAGAGAAGTGTCTGCAAGACTGCAACTTCAAGAGTAGTCAAAATACTACAGCATAAGAGCTTCTAACAGAACCAGAAGAAGGCAATCAATGCTTAACTACAACATTTTACTCTCTTCGAGCTACACTTCCCAGAAAAGAAACCAAATAATTGCGGTAAAATCAAATTAACATACAATCTATTAAAGGTGAGAAATATGGTTGATTTCTTTCTCTTTTTTTTTTGGAACAATCTAGGACATATCTGAAAGTGCAAATCATGTAACAAATATATGCATCTATACTCTATTTAGAAAAATCCAGTGACATTAGCTTCTGGAACAAATGCAGTATTGAAGTTGAGAAGGATTCAAATTAAAGTGCTGTAATGTCCGGCTTGATCAAGTTCGAGTCACGCTTCCACACCACATTAATTAGCACTAACATTAAGGTCATGTATTCAAGTAACAATTATACGTTCATAAGACAACAACTCCGGATAGCATTGAACCCAAGGACACCACACTCTAACCCTACCAAGTTATTGCAGCGAAATAGAAGTTCAGTTATGGGTAGAGGATTTCTATCTTATGTGTTATTACACACACAACCTTTTCTGCTTCAAACCTATACACTTTCGTTTTTTTTTTTTTCTGAGTATTATTAGCCCGGCGGACTCATTGTTTGTATATACAAACCTAATGTATGTTTAGGACATACAGTTGATTAACACTGCTAAGCATGCATATTGTTCCCATAAGGATAAATGCGTGAATGCATCCATATGCTGATACAATTAGGAAGATAAATGAGTGTAAGCTGCAAAGTGGTTGTCACTCACATTGGCATAGGCAGCATCCAAGTAGGAGACGTTGATATCTACTGAAACTCCAGTTGATGGAGCTCCAACAGTGAATATTACAGCTGACCCTACCAAGTCCACCAGTGTAGCTGTGACCCCACCGTGCAAAAAATTACCAGCATTCTGAATCATTAACCATCAAACTTCAAACAGATCAAGACCCATTAATCAAAAGCACTTTCAGTGAAATACACACAGTATAATACATTGGTTTACTTTACATTTTGCAAGGAATTCCCTCACTTGACATAGACTTCCACAATCAAAATCAATGCAAAGTCTTCTAAAATTGACATAAACAACCCACAAAATGAATTGATTAATTGAAGGAATCTAGTTATTCTTTGACTCCAAACGATTATATTCATCTCCCCAAATTTTCCTAGAAACTAAACAAGGGCATGAGGTACTTCCGTTCCAGTTGCTTTCTCATTATCTGAAATGGGTCAAATTATCAAATTCCAAATCACATTCGTTTCAAAGATTTTTCTAGCTACACTGGTCTCAAATTCCTGAATTTTGACAGAAAATCGTACAACCCAAGAGGGAAAAAAAAGTGCATTTGTGAAATTTGTGCGTGTGTACTTATGGGTCTTGAGAGAATAATACATATATAGAATTATATATCCATACACGCAGATCAAATTCAAAATTTCAAATTGACCTTAAATGTAGGCAATAATATCTAGATACTTCACAAGTACTGTCAAAAAGTAGACAATTTCACACAAAAAATTGGGCACTCATCTCTGTATCAACATCTTTCGTAGGACCATGAGGACCAATTTCATAACCCAGGACAGAACTTCACTAGTGAACCCTAAAACACAGCAACCCCTTCTCTCTCTGTGTGTTATATAGAGAGAGAATTGCAGTGAAGTGAATTGACTGATAAGATTGATATGGAGGTACCAGCAGACGTTGAGGGACTTTGAAGGAGCAGACAAGACGACCAGGTTCGATGAGATCGATTTTGAGACCATCCATGATAAAGCGTTCGAAGAATCTGGTTGGCATGCCATCGATAGTCGATGCGTTCTTGTCGTCTTCACCTCCTCCTTTCTCCAAGTACCTCCTCACTGCCTCCATTTCCATTTTCCTTCTAAGTTTGACCAAACAAAGCCCTTTTCTATTGGACTGTTGCCTTCACTGCATTATCGGGCTGGGCCTAACTCGAGGAACATAATTGGGCCTGAAGGCCTTCAACTCTTACCCTGTTCCAGACGCCCAAGTTGTTACTTGTTATGATACATTGGGTCATTGCTTGTGGGCCCATGTAGTCACCAAGACCCACCAAATTATAGGTTTCAACTCATCCAAGCCCGCGATGCTTGGGCCATCACTCATTGCTTGTGGGCCCATTTACTTACCAAGACCCACCAAATTATGGAAAAGGATTTGCTGGAATTATTCCAACAATTCCACCTCATCTCCACCATTGAATGCATTAAGTGTAATGTTGTCAAATCAATGCAACAAGTGAAATTGCTGGAATAATTCCAGCCCCCCTTCCCCCAAATTATAGGTTCCAACGAGTCCCAAGCAATATAAATAAACATTAATATAACATTATCGCAACGCTGGTTCATAGAGTTGTGGGTCTTCTACATGGCTCAGAGTCTACCAGTCAGTTGTTCAGCGAGCAACTGTGGGTTTCACGTTACAAAAACAATATAAATTCAGACTACAGTGTAGTATAACATAGACATTAGAATACAAACTTTTGACAAAGGGAGAGGCGAGCGTAGCCTATTTCCAGCACTTTTTCTCATAAATTCCTTCCCTGCAATGAGACTAAAATGTTCTCAATCATCTGACAACTTCCATCATCAGATAAAAAAACATAAGTGTAAATATATATGAATACATTGTTCAGTTTCATTTGAGAAGGAAACATCATTATTTCTCCAATGGATGCTGATGTATTGAAATTCTAACCATTTGGGTAGATGAATTTGTTCACAATCTACTTGCAACTTGAAGGTACTTGGTATGACGTCCCTGTGCAATAATCTTTTTAGTCGTCTTGTTCCTAAACTCAACCGAGACAACTGCAATAGCCTTTCCAATGCGTAAAGCCTTGGCCTCGATTTCAAGTTCATCCTGCATTTAGAGAAAATCAGGCTGCACGCATGAATAGCTGATACACAATCTCCATGCATGGATTCAAATTAGAGAGCTGTGATGTCCAGCTTGGTCAAGTTCGATTCACGCTTCCACACCACATTAATTAACACCAAGGTCAAGTAACAATTATCCGTTCATCAGACACTTAATAAGTCCGGAAAGCAATGAACCTGAAGTTTCAGGTGCTGGAGTTGCTGTCTGCAGCATGCTGTCCAGACAGGGTGGAGCTGCTGTCCGGACATCACTTAGCTTGAGGCCTTCCTGGAGAGAGCACTGGAGGAAGGCTGCTCTGGAGTAAAACTGCTCAAGCTGCCTGGACACCCCTCCCACTGCTGTCTGGACAGCAGGCCTGTATTTGCACCAGCCAGGTCAGTTTATAAGCTGTTTGGACAGCAGGCGTAGTCAGACCATTTAAGTTGTTTTATCAGGACTGTTTCATTAACACATGTTTTGGGGTTCTTTCTAGGGTTTTAGAGAGAGAAAATATAGTGTTGAGAGCTTTGTGAGATCAATCTTGAGTGAAGAGTGAGATTTCTTGTGAGATTCTTGACAGGGGGTGATCGAAGCGTGGTTGAGCAAACTTGGAGATTGTTGAAGAGGCTCAGGTCATTCATCTAGTGGAAAACTCTCGAAACCCCATGGACGTAGGCTTGGTATAGCTAAACCACGTAAATCACTGTGTGCTCCTCTTCACGAATTGCTTATTTACTTCTGTTATTGCTTGGTTATTGCTTGTTGGATTGTCTATCTTTGTCCTGGTTGTGTTTTCGCCGATATTGTTCATTGAGGTGGGATATCTTGGTGTTGTTCTGCTGCGCTATATCCCAACAACACCCAAGGCCACCACCACACTCTAACCCTACCAAGTTATCGCAATGAAATAGAAGTTCAGTTATGGGTATTCAAGAGGATTTCTATCTAAGTGTTATTACTCACACCACCTATTCTGCTTCAAACCTATACAGACTCATTGTTTGTATAAATAAACCTAATTAATGTATAGGACATACAGCGGATTAACACTGCTAAGCATGCATATTATTCTCATAAGGATAAATGTGTGAATGCATCCATATGCTGATGCAATTAGGAAGAAAAATGAATATAAGCTGCAAAGTGGTTGATACTCACATCGGCATAAGCAGCATCCAAGTAGGAGACATTGATCTCTACTGAAACTCCAGTCGTTGGAGCTCCTCCAACAGTGAATACTACAGCTGACCCTAACAAGTCCACCAGTGTAGCTGTGGCCCCACCGTGCAAAGAATTACCAGCATTCTGAATCATTAACCATCGAACTTCAAACAGATCAAGACCCAATAATCAAAAGCACTTTCAGAGAAATACACAAAGTATAATACGTTGTTTTACTTTACATTTTGCAAGAAATTCTCACACTTGACATAGACTTAACTTCCACAATCAAAAGCAAATTCCAGCGGAATTAGAAAACCCCACAAAATGAATTCATTAATTGAAGGAATCTAGTTATTCTTTGACTACAAAACGATTATACTGATCTTCCCAAATTTTCCAAGAAACTAAACAAGGGCATGGGGTGCTTCCGTTCAAGTTGCTTTCTCATTATCTGAAATGGGTCAAAGTATCAAATTCCAAATCACATTCGTTTCAAAGATTTTTCTAGCTGCACTGGTCTCAAATTCCTGATTTTGACAGAAAATCGTGCAAACTGTGCGTGTGTACTTATTGTTATTGAGAGAACAATATAGAGAGAAGTGCAGTGAAGTGAATTGACTGATAAGATTGAGATGGAGGTACCAGCAAACGTTGAGGGACTTTGAAGGAGTAGACAACACGACCAGGTTCGATCAGATCGATTTTGAGACCGTCCATGATAAAGCGTTCGAAGAATCTGCTTGGCATGCCATTGATGGTCGATGCGTTCTTGTTGTCTTCGCCGCCTCCTTTCTCCAGGTACCCCCTCACTGCCTCCATTTCCATTTTCCTTCCAAGTTTGGAGTCCCAAACAAAACCCTTTTCTATTGGACTGTCGCCTTCAGTAGTTCACTGTTAGACTGGGCATCAAGCAAGCATTATTGAGCTGGGCCCAATTCGAGGAACACATTGGGCCTGAAGGCTCTCAACCCTTGGTCTGTTCCGACTGAGTTGCTAATGATAGATTGGGTCATTGCAAGCGGGTCCAGTTGCTTACCAAGGGTCCCAGACATTGCAGGTTACTAGGTTCCATCTCATCCAAGCCCATAAGTTGGGCCCTTAGTGAGGGCCCAAGCGTATACATCAGGACCTACCAGAACATTGGGTGAGTCATCCCATTTCTTTTTCTTTTGAGGCCTCCTCATGTTCATGTCGTGTGTTTCAAACTTCCGATTATGGAGTGACTTGATTTTTTTTATTAAGCATGACTGTTGACTTCCCCAACAACGCACCCTCTATTTTTGTGTCTTTAGAATTAAACGTATTTACCGGACTCCGATCTATTTATCAAATTATTATGTAAACTTCATATGGATAATAAAAATAATAAAGATCCTAACAATTGGTATACTGTAAACGCACAAGATTCAAATGAATTCGCGGGTTCCACATGTCTCACATGATGCGTACGAAATCAATCATGTACGTACAATTCAACAGTTATGATAATTGAGATATATGAGATCCCTATTATCATTGTACTTATGTGATTAAAGCTTAAAAGTGCTGGGAAACGGCAGTGACTTCTATTGCAGGAGCCTTAACCCCCACATTTGAATCTAAATGTATAAGTTGAAACAAATTAATTGAAATAAACCAAGAAACGATAGATGAATATTATGAAGAGTTTTAGGGGATAACTTAAGAAAAGCCAAGAACCATTTGAAAAACCCATTCTTTAAATCCCAGATTTTGGTGACCATAAACAGTACTTCTTGTTGAATCTTCTTGAAGAGTTGTTAGTAGAGAAGAGCTTCCTTATCAGAACCTTCACAACCACCCCCATGCTTTGTCTCTTGTTTAGATGATGTTGTATAATCCCACCACCAGTACCTCTCTTGGAGATCTTCAATGCCTCCATACAACAAAACTCCACCACCATAGTATTATTCTCTCTCTCACTCAATTTCTCTGGTTTTGCCTCTCTGTTCTTGTTTTTCTCCTTAGAACAAACCCTTTGTAGTTCCTTGTCATTGAAGTCCTCCCACAACATGTCCATCTTGTCTTCCTCACTAGTTTCTGGGCAGGAGAAGCTGGAATTCCTTCCAAGATCTAATTCTCCTTTGCTATTGTCCAAGAAATTGTCGTCGAAAGATGGAAAAACAAGGGAAGATGCATGCCATAGTGATGAAGAGATTGTGAATTGGGGACTGGAGTTTGTGATTTTTGGGAAGCTAAAGTCTTGTGACACCATTGTTGCTGCTTCTATGTATAATGTTTTAGTGAGAAAAAGAGAGAGCGCATATATGGGTTTGAATTTATTCAAATTAAAGCAAAGAGATTCATAAAGTCAAGCAACATTAAAGAGAGAAATGGGTCATCTGAGCTACCTCCGGAGAAAACATGTGTGTGTGTGTATATTTGTGATAGTGAAACTCCATTGTTGAAAGCTACATACAAACCACAAAGAGTAGTTAATGGGAGAGAATGAAGTAGTTGGAATTGTTGGTCCACAACACTTATCATATCTGCCCTAAATGGCATAAACTGAAATTTCTGGTGAAATATTCAACAATAATTTTATTTTCTTTCCTTTTATTACATCAATGCTTACTTCAATAAGAAAATGAGGGTATTAATATATAAAAAGACTGAATACAAATAATAATGATAATATTTTTTTGATAATCTTTAACGCACCATACAAGTCTGTCATTTGGACATCCTATATGGGATAAACTCGGGCCGTCAAACCTGTGTGCACAAAAATTTTCCACCTGACGACATTGTAAGTTGGGCCAAAGCCCAGTCCATGACTACAAGGGTGCTCCTAGTGGGAATTGAACTCGGGACCTTCTGAGTCCATACGGTTTATCCCAGAGAGATTCACCACTATGCTATCACCCAAACGGTTACATTATGATTATGGTATCCTCTTCTCTGTCAAAACATATAATATATTTATAAGAAGCTCTTTATGGTCATGGTTCTCTTAGATTTGAAGTTCATAAGTTGGTCATTTAGTTGTTGGAATAGCTGTCTGTGCAATGCTAAATTCAGTAAAATTTGTATAATTTGGTCAAGTAAAGGTAGTTGTGGCAAGCAAGTTATTATAAGGAAGGGAAGGAGGTTGTTACGTGTAAATTATACAAAGCAACTGAATTCCATGTACATGTCCTTTACAACAAACAAATGATGTGTCAATTGTCGTTTTTAGGAGGTGTCCTAACTGGCTTGTGAGGTCAGCAGTTAGGACAGAACCGGTTCTTGGCCTCATTTCAGTTGTAAACAATTACACATACCTACATAGCTTCTCTCCCCTTCTTTCCTCCATTTTTCATTCATCTTCTTCCTCTCATTATTTTAGAGAAAAATTTCTGAAAATTTAATTGGATTCTCTGAGAAAAGTCTACTGCTTTGGAGTTCCACAGGCATTTGAGGTATGTTCAGATTTTTTTTTTCTTCTTTAAATTCTGGTGTTATCATATGCTATCTTCATGTCACATGCTATATTCAATCACATCAAAGCATAGAATATGTGGTTTTAACTGGTGAGCAGGTCAAGATTTGCCTACCCTCGTGCACCAACACCGAACTAGCAAACAGATTCTTTTGCACTAATGACTAAAGGAAAAGGGGGTTTTTTTTTTTTTTGAGTAACCGACCTAGCTCGGCAAGTCTTTGTGCCCTTCGGATAGCTCTGGTAAGGATGCTGGTCAATCTCATAAAAGATGGTTCCTACAAGGTCAAAGGTTCCAGACTGCAAAAACTTGCTGACAGCAAACCTCGAGTCGTCATAACAATCCGCACCACGCTGATGACAGGTAACTTGGTAAGACTGGGCTGAAGCCCATGCCGGTAAGGGTTCGGAAGTGGGACAAGCCAAAGGAACCAGGATTCCACAAGAAAATATCTCAGTTGGTTAGTTCGAACTCCCGACCTCGGGCACCATACACCCTAGTTTCGGAGAGATAACCAATAAACCAACTAGGGTATTGCCAAGTGGTTCTAAAGAAAAAAAGATAATTAGCAGCATTGTTTTCCATATCTATCTGCCGCAGAAATGCACACATTTTAGGTAGGCTAGTCGGGTCAATACAAAGCATGTTCACAAATACGTTACTATATATCCCCAATTGTATGTCCTTATTCCTTAAACAATTGAATAATCTGGTGTTTTATGAACAAGGCAACTTACCAGGAATGTTTTGCAGGTCTGGGCCTGGAAGATTGACACATCTCAATGAAATAAATGTTCATGGAGAAGCCAACGATCCAAGACGCTGGCAGTTGTAAACCCTTAACCACCTTTGTGCAAACAGACACAGTTGCTTTCCGAGAGGTCGTACAGCGATTAACAGGACCATCAGAGGGTGATGCAGCGCAAGGGGCAGCGACAAAAGCTACTGGCATTAAGAGACAAACCTCCAAACTCCATGAAAGAAGGCAATATATGAGGCCAAAGCTTGAGATAGTCAAACCCTCTGTCAATTTTAAGCCTCTCAGTTCTCCAAGCAGATCAGGGAATGCTGGTTTCCTCCCAAGTCCTGTAGGCACCCCATCCACAATTTTCTCAAAACTGTCCATACAAGAAGAGGAAAACAAAATCGCGTCAGCAGTTGCAGATTTAAATGGTGAGGAAGAAGATAAAGCCATCAAAGAGAGGCAATTTTATTTGCATCCATCACCTCGATCTAGACCAGGATACACTGAACCCGAGTTACTTCCCTTGTTTCCATTAACATCTCCCCAAACAAGTGAAAAACGATGAATTTCACTCTATGTATTTCTCCCACAATGATTTTTTTTGACACTGAGACAGTATTGCAAAACATCAATTTGCTTCTCCAATTACCATTTACTCTACATTGCCTTGTTCTTTATTTTTTCCCCCCAACAGTCATTTATATAGGAAAATAGCTTCCCTGACATGATAAGACATGATAAGGTGCTAATGCAAATGTGAAGAAAGAATACAACCATACAAGGATGATTCACTGTACTTAAAGATCAAGCAAATGCAGAATACTTGGGAGAAACAAGCATATGTAGTAACGAAATATTCAATTCCGCACTTCAAAAACAATAGAGATGCAAATTCATAATAGCAAATATACGCATAGTATGAAACCTTGAATCTGCAATTGAAACGTGAATGTCTGAATCTTGAGTATCAATCAAAAGAAAATTAGTCATAGAAGCTGACATCATATCCAACTACCAGAATTCAGAAAAAAAAAAAAAACAAAAAACAAAACAAAACAATGAAATATATACTGATTAAATGAAATATATGAAATATTCATAGCCAAGTCGCAAGATTTTTATAAAGAACAATGTGGAAGTTTATAAACATGTGAAATATTGGCTAAAGTGAACATGTTTTTGATATAATATTTGGTAAATTTATGAACAATAAATCTATCAATTTGTATCATAAAGATCTATGGAGATTAACATTCAGATTCAGACCACTAGTCATTCCTAGAAGTAATGAACAAGAAACATCAATGAAAAAACTTATTATTCCATATAGAAGGTAATTAGGAATATATATGAATAAATCACTGCCATCACAAAAAGGCATGCTTTTGCAAAACAAACAGTAAAGATTCCCCAGTAACATATTAGACCCAGCAAATGAACAACTACAAGAATTAAACAAGAATACATATATTCTTTGATTTTCAAATTCCCAAAATAGTCCTTATCTGATCTGGAGGATGCCTTGCCAGTGACTTGGGGTCCGAGTAGCCATTCTTGGGATCCATAATAGCCTCGTAAATTGCCTCATAAGCTTCAGCCAGTGACCTAGCGACCTGAACACAGGTTTCAGAACGCAATTTAGGAACCTGCAACAGCCCAAATTCTGGGAGAGAACTTTCACTTCCCAAGATTATCCCAAAGAAAGCCCTCAAACACTCTGATAGAGCGGCTGGAGATGTGTCTTCCACCTCTGATAGTGGGGCCCCACTGGAATCCTTGCCACGGAAGTGATGTATCTTTTGTGACAAGCCACATCTTCTTAAAGTGCATCAACTTCATTTTCCACAAGCGCGTGCATGTGATTATCTATCATTACTCCAAGTTTCTTCACATATTCAGCTGCAACCTCTTGCCCGATCAACGGTTGTTGGATGTCACACAGGCAGTTGATGAGGAAGATTTTAGCGGGTGTTTCACTATTCTGTAACAAATTCATGATATCACAAATGAGGGTGCAATATGCACAGGACTTTCATTCAAAGAAAAAGCTGTCATTATATGAAATGAATTGCAACAAAAAAAATGTCTGGCAAGTTGGTTGAATTATATGTTCAAAACAGAAAATCAGGTAAGAGAAAAACCTGAGAAGATGGGGCAGTATTGCTATTCGTCAGAATTGCATCAACAGATGATTTACTGGTTTGGCTCGACTCAGAACTTCTTCTGTTTCTTCTCAAAGAGTGTCCACTTACCTTGGACTTGTGAGCATCTGCTGCTTGTTCACACATCTGCAATATTAATATTTCACTCAAACCAGTCAAGCCAACGATTTACAATCAAAGCCCCCTGTGTAAACCGGTATAATTCTTTATAAGCATACCCAATCTAAGTTTTTCAAAAACAACGTAACTAGAGTCTTCAGCCAATAGTTTAGTTCAGAACACGAGTTACATGAAGTTTAAATACAATTATGTGTTCCAACCACTGACAATATCAGCAATCTTTAACACTTCTAGTTTTGCAAATCTTATATAGGTGGTAATCTACATGTCTCCAACCAAAAAGTACATTAATCAAAGTATAAATGCAATCCATGCCACTGATAGGACCAACAAACACACCTGAATGATAGGATCCAATAAAGCAGATATCACGGGATCAAAAGATTTGCCAGAAGCAGAAACCATCGTGCTGTTATGGGTCTCAATTATTTCAAGCAGTAAGGAGACACCTTCTCTAACTGCTGGTGGTGGAGAAAGATCAACAGAAACAAGGGGAGGATAGCGCAAAACCTTTTCTCCTCGAATTTTTAGTACTTCAAAAAATGTTTTCTGAGCAGCATCCTTGAGTACCAAAAGAGTATTACAGAGTGCTGTATCTCTCCCAAGCAAATCTGATATCTAGAAATAAACAAAAAGGTTAAGTACTATCACAGAAGAAGAGCGGGGCTAGCAGAAATATCGAGATGGAAGCACAACTCACAGTGTAGCTGTAGAATTCCAGTGTATTACAGAGTTTACATGAAATTATAAGACTAGGTTGCGACTGCAAAACTTGTTCAACTCTCACTTTAAATGGGCGACAAACCCCTTCAAATATTTTATCCAGAACAAATGTTAAGTCATTTTCTGTATTTGCAGACTCGTTATCCAAGCTCTTGGTAAACCGGCTTGCAGTTGAACCAGGATCCACTACTGCATCAGGATCAAGCAACACAAGGACAAGTTCTCCCTCAGATGCCAAGGCCTGCATAGACACAATAGATTGTAACTTATGTTGACATTATAATATACAAAAAGTAAATATAATCGGGAAAAAGTCTAACTACATAAATAGATTTGAACAGAAAGTAAAAGGTACAGCCACAGCTGATGTAACCACCCTAGCATATCTCCTACATATCGCAAGGGATCATGGGCATGCACTTCTATTGGTCGTGGAAGTCCCCCACGTCCTCCATGTGTGAGAGCACTTATAAACCTTCTAAATAATGCATTATGCCTCATATTTGCCACTGGTAATTAGCAAAAGGATGTTTCATTTAATATTTGTAGTTATTCCTCTTTTTATTTTCATTTTAATCCTTTTGAGTTGAATCAGCAAAAGGGGTTTTTTTTGATAAACAACGACGAACAGGTTATCACTAGTATGACAAAACAGAATTACCTCTTCAGTACAATATTTGAAAAGGACAGGCTTCTCTTTGAGGCAGCGAACTGCAGTTTTCAAGAGGTCACTAACTTCTGGATTATCGGTGTCTCCCAATTTCCTACACTCTGCCTGAACCCACCTAGAGAAGAAAACAGAACAAGATACTTATTATTAGATCCAATCAAACGCCAGAGAAACACGCTATAAAGATATATGAAGTATGCAAATGTCGATGAACTGAGCTAAAACAAAGCATGCCTATTGTACATCTGTAATCTGTATAATGCTTAGAGCACAAAAATGCCAGATTTTACCCTTTTATGATGCTTGTGGGTCTAGTCAGTATAAAAAAAATACAAGTAACTAAATCTGGATATATTCTCCACACCCCCAATTAAAAAGGACAGGGGATTCCTATATGCTTCAAAATAACATCATGATGGCGAGGCTTCACCTGCATAAGCGCTCATAAGCTCCTTCTTGGTACACTGCCATCGTATCCATCAGCTCCAAACCTGCACGCTGTAAGAATATTCTCAAGTTAATGTACTGACCATTATTAAATCTATAAACTGAAACATGAGCGAAAGGAGAATGATTTGCTTTGGGTATAGCCCTAATACTTGGTGCCTCCACCACTCTTGCATGGTTGGAAATCGATGGTGAATGCCAGGTTTCATTGGTGCTTGTCTGTCTTCAACTTAATCGTAGAATATTTAAACTTAAAAGCTTCTTCAGGAAATCAGGTCATGATAGCCAATTTCAAAGCTCATAGTTAAACTTTGCAGTTGGCATGAATTTCTTGAACATGAGATAGTGCCTTGAAGAAATTCTCATTGAGTTCTTCATCCCTCAATGCACTAATCTAAGACAGCAACCAGATATAGAGACAAACTTAGAAAGTTAGCAAAAATAATCCAGTTGTAACATAGAAGTTAAAGCCAACCTCTTCATTAGAGAGCTGGTAATCGCGAAGGAAGCAGGAAAAAATCTCTTGCCTCTGCGTAGTGACGTCCAGATCTTGCTTGAGCCTCTCGGTGGTGCTGATTATATCGCCGGTTTTACTACTGCTACTGCTCAAGGCATTTGCGATTCTGCAAAAAAAAAAAAAAAAAACAAAAACAAAGTTTTGCTTTCAAATCCAACGACGGATCACAAACCAAAAACCCTAAATCTTACTTATCGCAGCAATCAGCGAGTGCATTGACTTCCTCGTCGACGCGATCCAAGGCCTGCGGCGAATTCAAACGAATATGATCGATAAAAGGCAGAGCCACAAAAACATAATTATGGTTACATTGTAGATGCTAAGAGAACCTGTTGAGCAGTAAGGGCGGCCTGAAGGAAGTCGATATTGATGGAGAGTGAACGCTTTTCGATAGTGGATCTGAGGTTCCGACGTGCCTGGGAAGTGTTGTCGGTGTAAAAAGTGGAGAGAGCGTTGAGGGAGGCAAGCAAGTCAGATGTTTCGGTCCTCGACTCCAACACCTTCCTCAGCTTCCTCGACAGCCCCGGCGCCAATCCCACCGTCGCCATGATTTCCGATCGTTGAGTCCGAGATCTCCATACAGTTATTTTAGTTAAAAGGCCAGAAAGAAACGAAAACCCACGATGGGCTGGATCTTCTTTTACTTGACAAACTATCTTCATGGGCTTGATGACCATTTGCCTGTTTTAGTCAACCGAATACAAAAGCCCAATTTTGTGAAGTCCGGCCCAACTTTAAGATGGAGGCCTACTTTATATAGACTCTCTCTTTTAACCAAAACCAGATGAACAAAAAGCCCACTAAGTATAGACTCTCTTTTTTAACCGAGAACAAAATTATACAGGCCTAGTGTGGCAAAGCTTTTAAAATGTAGCATATATGCCTATAGAAATGGTGGTAGCAGAAATGCTGGATAATTTTAGTAGTAGGTATGCTGCTTGAATGTTATGTAGTGTTTGGTTGAACTTTTGTTGGTAACATTTTTATTGTGTAGCATATTCTGATAAATTACGTGGAGGGGTATTATATTATAATAGCAATTAATTAAAGATACTCAAATCAATTATAAATTAATAAATTAATTAAAGTTTTAATAACAGTTAATTTATTTATTAAATGAGATATTTTATAATAACACTATTACTTAATTTATTAAATGAGAGATATTTTATATAACACTATTCCTTGATTTATTAAATGAGAGATATTTTATAGAATGACTTAAGTGTACAATTTGAGGGTATAATCGGAATAAATCAAAGTCATGGGGACAATACTGTCTTTGGTTACTGAAATGCTACTAAAATGGTTCTAGCAAGTAGTATGTGAAAAGTAGTAGAAAATGATGCTAAAAAATGTCTCGAATTATGTGTCAAAAATACCTATTTGAATGGGAGGTAACATTTATACTACAAAGTAGTATAAATGCTACAAAAAAGGTCTTACCAAACTGGCTCACAATCTTATTCTTTTGATATCTGATATGAGTCTAAACTTGGATTGACAAATCCACGTATCACAGAAGTATTTCTTTCAACGAGAATCAAACTCGAGACTTTCCTGATCCATCCTATTTGACCCAAAGAGATTCATTATAATCATATTCTAAAGATGAATATATCAATCCTCATGCTTACGTGAGTATTATGAGGACCTAGAAGAGTAGCAGTGGTAAGGGCCATACATGGGCATGGCCTCTTTAGTCTTTTACATATCTATTTGTAAAATTATATTATTTTATTTTAGACAAAGATTTTCAAGCCACAAAATGATTTCAGTCATCATATATTTCTTCCACCTACAACAACCACCTAAAAAGTTGCAATTTTTTAATAAATAAAAACAAAACCCCATCAACATCAACAATCTCCATAAGCCATATATATATGCATCATTTCAACAATAATAACTACCAATATGGTCTAGAGATTAATTATATATATTTGCAAATATCCCCTCCCTAGTTGATGATTAAGTGGCCACCCATGGTAGTGCAACTACAAAAGGCCAAAAAAAAAAAAAAAAAAAAAAGCAAAAAAGAAAACATGCACGCGTGGATTCTGCCTTGTATATATCCTCCCTAGTCCCTAATACCAATCTTTTACAAATGGGCTACATATATATATTTATATATAGGCTTTGTTTTGGCATTTTGCACTATTTGCTTGTAAATCTATATAAATCTAAACACATGAAGGATATTGTCCATTCTGAGTCACAGGTCTGGTACGGATTTGTTGTTATTGGGCAATCGCCGTTGGTTTTTAAGCTCAAAAAATATGTCCTTGTCTGAGAGGTGAAAGGTCATTATTGATATACACCATTCAATTGGATTATGTCAATCTGATGTGGGATATTAGTGTTCATATCTTACATTACATGACATTCCTTTCCACATCATCCCCACTTAATCATATGGATGTGCATGCATAATGTGTCTCACACTAATTTTTTTTAAAAATGACTAAAAGGGTGAGCTCAACCAACCACATATATATATATATATATATGTATGTATATATCCACCTTCACCACTACCACGAGGAGTTGAGATAGGGGCTAACCCTTCTTGATCTATGTACCCTATATGAAATGGGAGTACATATAGGATCACTCTTTGTTATTAAGGTGATTATGATCATCACTTCTGGTGCCCCTCATCATGTGAACAACTTTCAATTTCATATTCCCTTTTACAATTATTTTCCTACGCGTGTCGGATTCGGATTGGATAATGTAGATAGTATATCTTGATCACATATAAGTATTTGACACAAATACTACTTTTCACTATTAGCCTAGCTAAACCATAAACCCTAGACATACATATCTATATTTGTACTCGAATATCATTTGGACGGTGATAAACCAAATCTAGTTTGAATCTATATGCCACCCATCGAAGCCCTAGCTCTAAAATTTTATGTGAAATTCATGATTTAGTGGTTTTTTTTTAACAACGGAGAGAATCCACCTAATAGTCAGTCCATTCCTGCATGGTAAATTCTAGAGACAACAGTACGCCTCCACACGTCTTAGTTCGATCGTGAATATAATCCCAAGCACCCGATACATGTCTTAGTTTAGTCGTGATTATAATCCCAAGCAGGGAATTGAACTCGGATACGTGCGCCTAACCCACACATATCAAGATCTGTCATGCGACCGAGACGAGCCCATGGGATAGGAGTACCAAAACAATGGATTAATTGTAGGGTTTGCTAGAGCCAACTTGTAGAAGTACTCATGGGATTTGGAAGAAAATTTGGTAACCACTTCATGACATTAAAGTTACATTATTTAATTTTTCAATAATGTTTTTAGCCAAATTAGCTTTTTTTTTATACACCATTTGTAGTACTACTTTTTTTATCACTCTGAATTGTCTCTAAGCATGCAACTAGGTACTAAAAATAGCACCATCATCATCATTATCCTTAACAATTAAATAAAGTTAAACAATTTCCATTGTCTAATCATCACCATTTTATAACTCCAGTACTCCCATTAACTTTCTTTTTTCTTCTCCATATAGTGTGCAAGCTAAGTTGAAGATAATGTAATGAATTTCATGTCAGTTTTTTCTTTCTTTCTCGTGTCAGTTTGGGCATGGAATGTCGTCTACATCAAACAAAAGTGATTCCAGCACTGCACCAAGTTAAAAGGTTGCAGTTCCATGCGTGGGTCAAAGTTGTGGTGGTGGTTTCACCACAAGATTTGGAGATTCAAGTAGATGAGATTTGGAGACTCAAGTTGATGTCAATCGAGAGGTGACTCGGTTGACAATTAATTGGATAGATATATATGTGTCTAAAATTCGATTCAAATGAAAAACATATTTCTCGACGATATTTCAAAAAGTTGATGCCAATTGCTACTCCCGACCATTTTTGGTTTGTTTCACATGGAATTATTATTTCATGAAGTAGATAATGTGTACAAACACAAATACATACATCTTTGTTAAAGGTAGTTCTTAAGATATGGTGTCCTTTTGTAATATAAAGATGACAAAAGTCATGGTGCTTTGAAGTTCTATGCCAAAATCACATTATAAGGCTCCAAATATGACTCGGGTGTATTTGTATTTTTTATATGTACGAATTTGACGGTATAATATTAAGTTCATATCGGATGTCCAAATAACAAATTTAAATTACGTCGTTCTCCGTTACCAAAAAAAGGTGTGTAACATCTTCACATCGACCATTCAAGGGTGAAAGGACATCTTCCAACTGAAAATCAAACATCATGAATAGAAGGTCCATCGGCAATGAAAATCTCCTAGTATTTATTGCAAATGGACTATTCATTATTATAGAAAGCGCATCTAAAAGTGTTGCAAGAACATCATACAATACCATCTTCAGTGGAGTACGATTCAGCCTCAAAGAGGATCGAGATTATACATATAAAATCATTTGATTTCTCAGAATTCTAATCAAGAACTTTGTTTGCCACCTTGACAATATATGATGATAATACATCAAACTAGAAAAAACAAGCAACATATTAGTTTGTATAAGAAACCAACTCATCCTACTAAAGAGCCAGAAATGTTTAACTATATAGGCATTGCATCTCCATGGCTCTACCTCTCCGGACAGTTAAGGTAGCCGGAAATCAAGTTTTTCATTCCAAGGAAAAGGTTTAGTTAGCCGGAAATCAAGTTTTCCGATTGAAATCAACTCGCCGCACTAAAACCCAACGGCCAACAACTTTACCTGATGTTTGGAGACATGAGGCCTTCCATTGCCCACCTGAAAAATTCCTGTGGAACCAAATACACGCGTTTTCTTTATTAAAAAATGCATATCACTACTGGGTTTAATACCAAGTAATAATTATTGAACGTTAAGTGGTGGTCAAAAGCCTAATTAAGGTAGTGAAAAGTAACAATTATTAGGAGAAAGTGAAGTGAGAGAGTCCACAAGACAAAGACAACAAAGAGAGAGGAGAGAAACCCATTCCCACTCCCACACCCATTTATTATTACATACATAATGGGAGAAGATTATGAGTGGGGTGGGATCCCATTACTACACTCTTATTCTCAGTGCTCTCTGCAGAAAAAGAAAAAAAAATTACACTGAGAGGAAATGGAATCCAAGTGATGCCTTCTCCTTTAATCATCTCTCTCTCTCTCTTATTCAGCTTAAATAATATATACAGTCTAGAGAAAGGAAAAGATAAATAATGTTATATAAAGCTACGTTCACTTTTGTTCGGCATCTAACTTCCCCCACCTTTCTTTACCTATATGAATACTCCAGATATGATAACATGTAGTCATACGAATGTTGAATATTACAGTGAAAGAAATCAACACTACTAACAAATGAAAAGGGGAAATATATATAAGAATCAGATGACTTTACTAGGAAAAAGCAGTGTGTGTTCTTTAGCTTTATTAATTTCCCATTTAGAAGTCTTAACATATATTTAAAGACTATCATTCACCCCTGGCTTTCTCTAGTAAACTAGTAGCTTCCTTTATCCTCCACCTTTCTTTTTCTTTGAGATAATTCTCATATGGAGATAACAAAAAGAAAAGTAAAAGGAAATTCTCCCATTACAAGCAAGTATATATCTCATGAGGTTATATATGCTCCGTGAAAAAAACGCGACAGACAGCCATGATCAAGTTTTTTTGACTTGTATTAAAAAAGGAATCAGAAAAAGAAAAGGAATGATAATGAAGGATATAAAAGATAAGATCAGTTAAGTCCAAATGACAAATATTAACTTTTAATTGGACAACCAGTACTCACCACACGTGAAAAAAGAAAGCAAGGCGAGAATATTAAGAGATACCTTAATTTGGTTTGGTTTACTCACAAGTACGTTCCAGTGCTTGATCTCCGATGCCAGATGCATGGAACGGAGAGTTAGTCATGTCATTGTCCACAGAAATACTGAAAAGCATGTGAAAATAATCAAACTTTTCTTCTTTAATAGTTCATATGCTTTCAACGATTTCAATGTGAATTTTGTAAAGAGGGACAACCTTGGACAAACAAACCATAGATGTTAGATATTAATGAAAGAGATGTACATGGAAGAATAAATAACTAATTTTAACTGAATTAAAACATAATGGAATTTTTTAGAAAAATGCAGTAAGATTGGGCCATTTGCAGAAACAAATTTTAAAATGCCTGTTGGAACTAGTGGAAATAGTTAAAAGGCAAACATATACACAAAGAACATAAAATCATTTGATCCCTGAAAACTAAATGGAGTTGCCTTTATTTTGGCTCGTAGGAGATTCCACTTGCTTCATGCTCCAGCTCTACTTTGTGCGAACTGCGAAGTCGTGAGGAGCACCATTAAATGTCTACGGCAGAACTCATTTCTTATTTTCAAATTTAAAAATAGAAAGAAAAAAAAAAGTGTAAACAGTATGCGTGGGCATAGAAAGCACTTGGGAAAACAAAATAACTCCATAAAATATATGGCGAAGAACCGATATATTAACTACTAAGTACTATAGTCTTCCATGAACTAGCCTTGGGAGTGCATTATTGACTTAGAACGGGCTGAGGAAGAATTCCTTAAGAAGTTGGAACGTGTTCGGAAGAATCCAAATCGGAATCGGAATTGAAGTTGTTGTTTTTGAATTAAAGTTTCAGTTTTTCAACTTTGACCGACCATAAATTTTGATCCGCTCTTGTATTTCCTTATTATAATATGTTTCCGAGGACTGATTTTGAAGACCTAAAACTCAACTTGGGGCTTTCCCCAATTGAGATTCTGAAGAAGATCAAAATGGTTTCGTTTTGTAGTCCAACGGAGTTAATTAAATTCCTACACATTTTAATTAATTGTGTTTAAAAGTCAACTGGGGCTTTCCCCAGTTGAGATTCGGAAGGAGATTAAAAAGGCGTCGTTTTGTAGTCCGACGAAGTTAATTAAATTCCTGCAAGTTTTAATTAATTGTGTTTCCAATTCTAGTTTAATTTGGAGTCCGATTAGGGTTTGATTGTTATTTTTCAGACTATAAACGTTTGTAAGTCATTATTATGCATATTACTAATAAAACTCTTGAGATTCTCTCAATTATTCTTGGTGGATTCCAAATTAACGCAGAACGGAAACGGAAAAACGGCAAGATCTTTGTCAATGCCGTAGGAAGCAAGAAAGCCCAGAGAAATAAACTCTGCCAACGAAGTCGGTATTATTATCAAGCAAAAACTCCTCCACCTAGGAGGTTACAAAGACTTATATAGTAGATGCAATCCTAATTGCAACAGACTAACTTAAAGGAAATAATAGGGAGTAACTAACTTAAAAGGAAATAATAGAAAGTAAACAACTAAGTAAACCAAAATATTTAAGTAAACAAATTATTACTAAACACACGCCAAAGACTTCTGATTGTGGTCCCACATCTCATAGAAATCATCTACTGCTTGTTCGACTGCTTGCGCTTGTCCTACATCACAAATTTCTTGATTTCGTCGTGAACGAATTCATGTGTTACTAGCTTCCGCATTGCGTCAATTATAGTGTTCTCAACAATATAAAGAAAGTATAGCCCTTAAAAATAATCTTCATCAGCAGCATGTATTATTCCATGTGTCAACCATTAATATGCCTGCCACATGAAGATTATATATTCATTCTTGGTCACAATAAGATGAAAGCATGTATGCGTGTGTGAGTGTGCGATAGTGGGAGTGTACGAGAGGGGGAAAGAGAGAGAATTATGCTAATGAAGGAAAACTAGGATGAGATTTGTATAAATAATTATCAAGAGTTAGTGTCAGAATTTTAGAAGAGAGAAGATGGTGGGATCCCACCTGGAGGACAGGCACACTTCACAGATCGAGACTCAGCAGAAGTAGAGTCCCCTTGCTCCTGTATATATATGTGCTTGTGCTCTGCAGTTCAATTTGGGAGGCCAAGTTGAAAGGAATACCTTGACGACTTCTCCCTTCTCCTGACCACTAACACCACCTCATCTTGATGTGGCGATGACCTTTAACTGCAAAGCCCCAAAGCCAGAATACTGCAGCAGCAACTCGGTAGTAAGTCTCACAGAGATGCCTGAGCCCCAAGGAAGGACTGTTCTTGCCTACCCCATACAAGCTGAGTCACAGCATGTCCTCCCAATGACCTTGTATCCTATAACTTTGAAGGTCTGTCTCTCCTCTCTCACATACACAATCACACACCCCTGCAAAACAATGGATATAATCGCACATAAAAAAAATATAGCCATGCACAGGGCAAAGAGAAAAACTAGGCAAATCTTCTGCTTGTTTATGTATAAGCACGATGATAGAAATATTAAACTTGTGTGATTAAAATTTTCAACAGCGATTGATAATATTCTAAATGTGCTGGATAACATTTTTTTTTCACAATTATCTCATCCTTGCAGTTTGAGGAGGTAGTGTATAAAGTTAAATTGGATCAAAAGGGATGGTGTTCCAGTGGTACATGGGATACCCAAGAAAAGACTATATTGAATGGCATAACGGGCATAGTTTTCCCGGGTGAGATACTAGCTATGCTTGGTCCTTCTGGTAGTGGAAAAACCACTCTCCTTACTGCTCTTGGAGGTCGTCTTACTGGTAAATTGTCTGGAAAGATTATGTACAACAGTCAACCTTTCTCTGGTAGCACAAAGCGACGAACAGGATTTGTAGCACAGCATGATGTTTTGTACCCACATCTCACAGTGTTTGAAACCCTATTATTTACGGCGATGTTAAGGCTACCTACTAGCGTGACCCAGGATGAGAAAGTCCAGCAGGTGGACCAAGTTATAACTGAATTGGGATTGACTCGGTGCCGGAACAGCATGATAGGTGGGCCACTCTTTAGAGGAATATCTGGAGGGGAGAAGAAGAGGGTAAGTATAGGTCAGGAAATGCTAATCAATCCAAGCTTATTATTACTAGATGAGCCCACATCAGGTCTGGACTCAACCACAGCTCAGAGAATCCTGACTACAATCAAACGGCTCGCAAGTGGTGGTCGAACGGTCGTAACCACCATTCACCAGCCCTCAAGCCGGCTGTACCACATGTTTGATAAGGTCATCTTACTCTCAGAGGGTTGCCCCATCTACAATGGCCCAGCATCTGCAGCCTTGGAATACTTCTCCTCCATTGGATTTTCAACATCAATGACTGTTAATCCAGCCGACTTTTTACTTGATCTTGCCAATGGTAATGCAAAACTCTACTTTATGCATCTAATTTATCAAACTAATGTGAACTGAAAGAGCAATTGAAGCCGATGCCACATTAATTGGACAAAGGCTTTGATGATGATGAAACAACCGTTGGAAGGAGAGGGTGTTCCCCTTTATGCATCATTTCTTCCACCCTCTCTATTGCTCACTTGCAATGGAGCTATTGGTCTTCCAATGTGGAGCATAAACCTAAACCTAAACCTTTTATAAGACAGACTATAATGAGACTGCATCTTCCAAAGAGAAAAAAACTTGTCTATATTATTTCCTTTATTCTAGTAAATGTAAGGTCACCTTGATCTCTCCTAACAAAACCATAAAAGATATATGGTCTTAATATGTGACTTTAAATCTGCAGAGGTAATAAATATCAAACTTTTATCTCATGTATTGGATTAACAGAAATATACTTTGTTGTGGCAACTAAGCAATATCTTATAATTGCAGGAATTAGCCCTGATTCGAAGCAGGGATCTGAGCAAGGCGAGATCAGTGAACAAGAATATACGATGGTCAAGAAAACTCTAATATCTGCTTATGAGAAAAACATTTCTACAAGACTGAAAGCTGAGCTTTGCAATGTGGATGCCAATAATCCAACAAAAGATTCTTCTAGAAGTATACCTTCTGTCTTCTCTCCTTGATTTAATCATGCCGTAGTAATAACAAATTAACAGTTCAATCACCATACGAGTGGAGCAATCATCACCATAAGCTTTAAATGTCTCCCTTTTTTTCAAAATTTCTAAACAGTTATTCTAAAATGGAACAGGTATTGACATGAAGGCTGAGCAATGGTGCACAAGTTGGCAGCATCAGATAAAGGTGCTACTTCAGAGAGGACTAAGGGAGCGGAGGTACGAAGCCTTCAACAGGCTGAGGATATTCCAAGTCATTAGTGTTGCTATACTTGGTGGACTCCTATGGTGGCGCACCCCAACTTCTCATATTGCTGACCGAGTAAGAATTTGTTCCTCTAAGGAACTTTTCTACTTTCATAATGAATAGGACCCATGGTCACTAGCTCTTAAACAAAATTTAAAACTCAAGTAAAAAACATGAAAAGTTGCCACCGTAAATCTCACATGAACTTCGACCACAAGAAAATGCTTACATTTGTATCTACATTACGTACTTGACAATAGCATCTTTTCAATAAATAGGAAACATGTTAAGGTAGATGAGGTCTATCTCCATCTTATATGTGCTAAAGAAGGTATGTGTTTGCAATGCAGATTGCCATGCTATTTTTCTTCTCTGTTTTCTGGGGCTTCTATCCTCTCTACAATGCTGTTTTTACATTTCCTCATGAGAGATCAATGCTCATCAAGGAAAGATCATCAGGAATGTACCACCTATCTTCCTATTTCATAGCCAGAACAGTTGGTGACCTGCCTTTGGAGCTTGCATTACCAACTGCATTTGTTTTTATAATCTATTGGATGGGAGGGCTGAAACCAGATCCATTAACTTTCATTCTCTCCCTATGCATTGTTCTTTACAGTGTTCTTGTCTCCCAAAGTTTAGGGCTAGCGTTTGGTGCGATTCTAATGGACGTAAAACAAGCCACAACTTTAGCTTCAGTAACGACTCTGATTTTCCTCATTTCCGGAGGCTACTACATCCAACAAATTCCTCCCTTCATAGTCTGGCTAAAGTACTTGAGCTATAGCTACTACAGTTACAAACTTCTTCTGGGAGTTCAGTACAGTGAAAATGATTATTATCAGTGCTCAGAAGGAGGCTGGTGCCGGGTGGGAGATTTTCCTGCAGTCGAGTCTATTGGGTTGCAGCATTTGTGGGTGGATGTGTGCATCATGGGAGTGATGCTGGTGGGTTATCGACTCATTGCTTACTTGGCACTGCGTCGTGTACGGTAAAGATTACACTTTCAAGTTCAACAAACAAAACAAGTTTGAAGAGTTTTGTCCTTCTTCAACAGAGAAATCACATTTTAGATTTAGATGGAAACCAGGTCGTGATATTTTTCATCAGCCTACCTAGTGAGTTGATGTATTAGCCTTCCATACCATACTCTAGATGACGAAATGTTCAATCTCTGAATAAAAATACAATAATTCATAGTTTACATGGAACATTTATGATAAATTAATTGAAAATGTCATATGATAGGATGAATGGAAAAGGAAAACATGCATTTCTCTATAAGAAAATATAAGAGAGTGACCAAACTGTTAAGACCATCGATCTTTTGCAGAACCAATTGTGGATTTTCATGGGCTCCTAAAATTAAACATTACCATCCCGCAACCGCAACCACAACCACAACCCAGGAAAGAAATCAAAGTAATAAAGGGGTCAAATGTGATTCAAAGGATATATAATATGTAGACAAACTGAAAGTGACAGGTGATTAAGATTGCAAATCGAGCAGAGTCTGGTACAAGTCCTAGGAAAACGAACTTCTCTATAAAACTAATGCCAATTATGTGAAATTCCTCATACCATATCATTTAAAAAGTAACGAAGTATTCAAGGAAAGATAAGTGGAGCGTCAAGGGTGAACTGACAATATGAAAAGATTTCAACATACAGAAACCTTTTCTCCTTTATGGTTTTGACTTTTGACTGCATCCAATTGCCTCCTCGAGTCCAACGAAGACAATGGGGAAACAAGAAAAGGGAAATTATAAGAGAAAACATGTGGACGTGTAAGGCCGGACCAGCAAAAACTGGAAGATAATATTTTCACCTCCAAGGCTTAAATAGCGAAAAAATATGGTTTGGATGCAAAACAATAGGGAAAAAAATAAAAAATGGAAAGAAGAAACTCACATGGAGTGGACACTCAATCGCTCATTCATTAAGAAGAATGATACCCAGAATTCCTGTCATTCACTAATTTGCACATAGTGCACTATCCAAATCAAGTTTCATCTTCCTCCAATAAATGAATTAATTGGAAAGGACAAAGTTGATCAACGTGCATTCTGCTCCGTGATTTTCGTCTTTTACAGGGGTTTTGCAGTTGTGGAATTCCACTGGAAAATCCAGAACCAAATCCAACCAACCAGTTTCAAGTCAAAAGAAAGCATGTCTTATCATCATAACACATCGGCAGGGTTAATATGCAAGAAAATGCTTGTCAAATCCCCAATCCAGTCTCATGAAAGTTATTTTTATATGTAAACGCATCAATCAATTTATCTAGACAAACAAAACAAATGCGTTTTCTCTTTCAGGCCATCCATCGAACAGTTAACACGCAATGCAGTAATGTGGTATCTGTACCAACCCTAAAACCTCTTGCACAAAACAAAATAATCTTCAGAATACATGCATAGAGTACTTCTATCAACTGCATAATTGGAGTTTTCAGAACTCACCTTGACGAACTCTCCTCAATCCTCTCTGCATCAATGTTTACTTCTTCGCTTTCTCGGCTCTTCTTCCTCGTTTTACTTCTCTCTCCTCCTCCACTAAGCCAGAATACTTCCGCTTATTATGAATGTTTTTAAAATTGTCTCCTAATTCTGTATCGAGGGAAGAGAAGAAAGTGGGGCCATGCGAACGCTGGCTAACATCAGGCCCGGCCCGTGGGCCCGATGAGACGGGCCGGGTCTGGTAATATTGTTTTATAATTTATATACTTGTGCGTCCGTTATTAAATGCACCAGGCCACTACTGGCATCCAAAGAAGAGATGAAACAGTAGCAGCAAGTATTTGAAGTATGGAACAAAACATTACTAAAATTCCAGCCAGCAATCAGCATCTCTATTTAAGGTCAATTTAACCAACGAGAGATGGCTCAGTTGGCAATCGGCTAGATTAAACATATGTGTCCAATATTCGATTATAATGAGAAACACATATCTCAACGGTATTTCAAAAAAAAATCCAAATGGGGCGAATGCATAAATTCCAAACATGAATGCCAAATCAATAAACAAATTAACTTCTCAGGAGCAGCCGAAGCTGAACAAAGAAATTCTCAAATGGGTAATGTTCCTTCATCCATCAACTTGTACGAGAGTAACTCAGGCAATGAAACCGCATAACAGGGAAAAAGCTATATAACCGCAACAAAAGGCCAGTAAAAAAAACTCTTCTGCTAAATTCATGTAAATAGCAATTCCACATGTATAACAATACCATAAGCAACTTCTGCTTCCTCAGTAGGCGGGATCGGGGATAGACAAGGTGTATACAGACCTTACCTCCTTACTCTCACATAATACGTGGAGAGTTTGTTTCCAAGATTCGAGCTTGTAACCTCTAGATTGCATCACTCTAACTTTATGATCGGTAAGAGGGTTTAAAATATGTCAAGTTTTTCCAAATATATGGTCAAATTTTTAAGCATCTCATTTTGGTATTATATGCTGTCTGTATCAAACTGAGGGTTCACCAAGCCCTGCTAGTGCTACCATCAAGCATTGATGATGTCCTCCTAGTGATTTGGGGTATACCTCGCCATAAGTTGAGAGAGTTCAGCATCAAACTTCTTCTCCAGCCGAACTTCTTCCTCCCAATGCCTCTTCTTCATAGCAACCATCTTATCCTTGTGTACTTTTATTAAATTCTCTCTCTCAGCCACAAAATTTTCAATCTCCTTGTCTTGTCCTTCTATGAAAGTCTTAATCTCCTCCCCCCTGAGCCAGAGTGAGATGTTAAAAAACTAGTATATCAGCTCCACCTCACATTTTCATTAATTGTATATGTATATGTTTTCTGCAAAATGACTGTAAAGAGTTAAAAACAACTGTATACCTGCAGCTGTATTCCTCTGAATTGGAAGGATTTACATTCAACTTTTTGACCTTTTCACGTTCCTCTTGCTGCATCTTCTCAAAATCCTCCTCTTTTGCATCCCTTGCTTCATGAATAACTCTGATTTGTTCTTTGAAGAATTCCTCTTGGTAATCCATCTTAGAGGAAGAATTATAATTAGTTTAACCATGTATATGCTTAATCATTCACAACTTAACAAAAATCCTTGACCTCTTAATTGGCCACAGTCAAATACCACTACCAATAAACATGTCAAGTAGCCACTCCATAGCTGGAAGATGAGATACAATGTAATTATACAAACACCACCATGAGAGATAATAACATGCAACAGTGAACTACGTGGCAAGAAGAAAAAGAGAGCGCAAAAGATGCAACACCGCCTAAATACCATCGCAATACCCATTTTAACCTAGAGGAATAAAATAAATAACACTTGGTAGTATTATTACCTCTTCCTTGTTCTGCTGATGCTGAATTTTGGTCCTCTGTCTAACAATGCGGTTCTCTTCCATAGTCTTTCGCAGTTTTTCACTAACTATCCCAAAAGATTCTTCAAGAGCTTTTGAATGTCTCTGTTCTTGAGCAACCCTATTTCTCAACCAGACAAGCTGCTGATTATCCTCACTCATTTGTTTTATTTGCTTCACAACCATTTCTTGGTAAGACTTGATTTCATACTTCAACCTAGACTTGCCTAATTGAGATCACAATATTTCAAACACAACGAATCACTGTATGACCAAAAATAATAGCATAAAAAAGGTCTATGCATCATCTACTAAAATCCTTAAATAAATAAATAAATTTTAAAAAAAAAAAAACAGTGTAAAAAAACATCAATACTGATTGATCCATAGTAAACGAATCCATTCGTAGAACAAAAAAATATGGAGGCAAACCTTGAGAATGCCAGTTGAAGTACTCAAGATCTTCCTTCACAGCCAGGTAACCATAAAGCTGCCATTTTCCACCGGGATAAAATAGAGCTCGACGATTACTATCCCAAGCATTCCTGTCTGTACCTTGTTCCACAAAATGCTTGTGCAGACGCTCAGCCTCTAAATAACCCCTAGCAGAGCTCTCAAAAATCAGAAGACTCATCCCACGATGCCCCTGTGGACCATAAGAGTGGCTGGCCTTCACAGCTTCATATGAATTGAAGTAGTTAAGAAGTTCTTGACTGCCCATGCCAAGCCACTGAAATCCAACACAAGAAAAGTTTAGACAATATTGTCATATAGTTAGCTTTGCAGGGATTAAAAAATTGTTGGTTTTTGGAGACATCTGAACCCAAGATCTAAAAAAGAGGGGGAAAACAGTAATATTAACCCATTTATTCCCTATGAAAGGGAAACAAGCAGAGGAAGGGAGGGAGATAAGATTAAACCTCATCATTCTCGTCTTGTTCAAGCTTTGTATTCATAATGACAACCATCGGTGGCCAAACTATCAAATGATCTCTCTCCTCATCAAGTAGACCTTTCCATTTGCCAAATACTTCACCAGCTGGAATTACTGATGTTTGCCTCCTGCGCAATTCCTCTTCCAAGAGCTCTGCAAGTTCTCTGTGAACCTTCACCCTTTTTGAGCCTTTTGTTTTCGCATGTGTCATCAGGGGCCGCAGACCTCGGTACCAGTCAATGGCACCTGGACCACCCTGGCATGCGGGACAGTGCCACTGCCTCTCTGGTTCATTTATCTCCTCCGCACTTAAACCATCCAAGCTTTCAAAGAACTTCCTAAACCATTTGCTCTTCTTGCGTGTTTCATGGCTTTTTCGACTTGCGTCTGAATCAAATCCATCACTTAGCAACTCATCATCACTATCATCCATGCCTTCAGATTCATCATCATACTCATCAGCATAATCTTCCTCATTCTTGTTGCAGACCTCGGTATAATCAAATTCTTGTCCATGGGTTTTTTCGGATGGGACTGTGCGAGCTCTAGCTTGCCAATTCCATCCGTGCTCTAGAGGAGGGGGAATAGCAGCTTGAGGGGGCGCATAATTGTTCCCAAAAGCCCTGCTGGATTGTTGTGGCCTCAGATTTCCTCTACCAGTGTACATCCTCGAATCAGCAGTTTGTGTTTGCCGGGAACTACCAGAGGCCCGTCCTGTTCCTGCATTACTTCGCATGCCTAACTTCTGAACATCTGGATGGCTCCATGCTTTAGGGTTATAATTCTGAGAGTTCCAGGGTTTTGAAGAACTGCTTCCAGCTTTGTTCTTGGCATTCTTGGAGTAAACTGGCCATTGACCATCAGCTTGCTCAGAATCCTGGTTGATATCTGCTACATCATGAGTGAACTGCTCAATATTGGGACTAGATGCATCAGATACAGATTTCCCCCTAGAGTTTGTGTTACTTCTAGTACTTGTCCCTCTTCTTGAACTCATTTTCTGAATCATCATTTAAACAATTTTCAGCTATATTTTACCTCACGACACTCAAAATAAAAATATAAAAAAAATAACCGCCACAACTTGTTGGTCAAAAAGCAAACAAACATTCATTTGGACTCTATCATGTGATATTTTCCAAAACAAAACACTAACTTCAAATCCATAAGCTTGATGCCAAGAAGGCAAACACAGAGATATTTGAGACGCATATCGGGGGCAAAAAGAGCTAAAACAATTGACCGTTTGGGCATTCCTTACAAGCTGCCTCTTGAGCCTTGTGCCAGAATTTTTACCTACAAAGTAATTTTAAACATACATGGGAAGGTAAACATATTTCTCACAACCTTCGGTAAACTATCAAACCCTGGACAAATTCATAATCTAAAATGGCCTTACAGTTCTATTTATCCTAATAAATTATTGATGTTTACTGTGCTGCGCCTTCTTAATCCATAGGTGAAATTTCCTCCCATGTCTTCCAAATTATTCTCCAAACATCCCTATGAACTCATACCATTTAAAACTGGAAAGATCAATGTTCTGTGTTGGTTGCAAATAGGTAAATAACTCCCACAAAAAAGATTCTAGTAGCGGAGGCGGAAGCAGGGAAAGGAAAGATGAAACTAGGCAACCCCAATGTTAGATATCAAAATTAGTGGGTCATATAGTCAGAACGATTTACTCACAGCAAGAGACTTGTTAGTCAGAATCCCTAATGCTCATTTCTTAAATTCAAATAAAGCACCATACATACAAAAAAAAATGTTAACATCTTACTCCTCTTGATGATGCAACATTATCCATGTACAGTAAAAGTTTGGCAGAAAGTGCAACAAGCATAACCCATCCCAATCCCAAGCCCTCACCCTCCTCTTGTATATTCACTTTCCATTTGTTTGGCAGTGATACTTAAAAGAATTTACTCATCAAAAATATAATTGAAGAATTTGGGGATGACCATAAAGAACTGTATTGAAGTTCTCAGGCATCAAACACTTGCCGCCATCTAACCAAAGATTACAATAAACGAGCTCAATAGCTCTAGTTTGATTTGTTTACCATAATTTCCATCCACTCATCAATAAATGTGACTCAATATAAATTTTCCAGCACAAGAACCACATTCTGTGGATTAAATTGCAATTTTCCGTATCAGCAAAGTATAATAATGTACTACAAAATACTAAGTTCCCCTGATGCTTGCAGATGTGAATTTCAAAGCAAAAATTTTCTCTAACAGATAGATCTCCATAACAAAAAAAAAAAAAACCCACTAATTATCAGCATAATTTTCATCTGCACAAGGCAGAACATGGCACCAAAGACCCCTGAAACGGTGAAACCTGAAAGAACAAGGCACAAAGGGGCAGGGAATAGATAATTCAAAGAAATTTTCATGGTAATAAACATCTGCAACCCCAAACGGTCAAGAACAAGCCAAGAACACGAAACATTATCAAGATAACGTGTATTCAGAACTAAAAGTCCACATATAATGTCAGCTAACCTAGAAAGATTCAGAGTTGACTTCAGATACAAAAAGATGTATCACGAGCATCGCTTCAAGATAAATGCACAGTAGAATATGAAGAACAAGACGCGAGTGAAGTTGCTTATTGAGACGGGGGCCAACGCTGCTTACTCCGCCTTCATCTTCTGTTTTATTTGCATTTTACCTAAGATTTATCGTAATTTACATGTTTACCCCACTCACTCCTTCAAATTTGTAAAAAAAAACCTAAAAAAGTATCGTAATTACATCTAATTGTGTTTTGAAGGGGTTTTATTTTTATTTTTTTTAATAAGGGTGTTCAGAATTTTACCCCAACGAATCTAGGCTATCGGAAATTTTTCAAATCCCACAAAAGATGAGATGGAACCCTACCCATTTTTGCTCACAAAAGGTATTAATGTATTAACACCATAATGATGGGCGTTGAGATCAACGATTATGAAGGGGGTGGGACGGTATAGGGTTGAACCCTGAAGTACGCAAATATAATTTTGTTGTCCCAATTAATAGCCCGTGGGAAAAAAAAAGGTGCAATGGTGTTATTTTGTTGGGTCAATTTTGTTGTGGCAAACATACAACCATGAAGAGTTGTTGGCCTTGCAAATGGCTTGCTTTTGTACTCCAAGTGGGTCTCACAATAAAACACACTCACATCTACACAAAAATCATCAATATTGAGTCTCATCTCTATTACACAAAAAATAAAAAAATAAAGCTAACAAATTTATACCATTCTACCAATACATTTTGTTGACACAACCACATCAGTAAAACAAGTCTCTCAATACAGTCACATCAACAAAAACATAAATTCTCATGCATCACTTATCCCCGTAAAAAAAAAACCCACCATTGTGGTTATTCTTAGCACGTGAAGTTTTAGGTGATTGTCTTACCCTTTTACTTGTCTTGTGGTGCAAGTATAACTAGTCTCGACATATAAGGTTGTGCTTTAAATAGTCTCGACCGGGACGATCTTGACTTCGATCTTACCATCGATGATGCTCTTGGAACCGAAGACGATTTTGGAAATCATCACAAGCCATAAGGATGTCCCCAAAAATAAAAAATTTTTGTTGCTCGGTTCTTTACCCAATGCCATGTGATTGGCTAATCATGCCCCCTTAGAAGGTATGGTTGGGAGGGATAGAGAGATTGCAGCCTTCTGGATAGGAACATACTAATCCATGGGTTTACCATGAAGCTTAACTCGATTAAATATGTTATAGGGTTGAGTTTGAGCTTAAATTTGCAATTATCAGGATGAATATTAATGAATTTGAATTGAAACCATCTTAAATTTTGAATTTTAGGCAAGATTAAGGCTTGTCCGTTTGTTGGGTTGGGAGGTGTTGGGTTGGGAGGGGTTGTGATTTTTATATATAATTTTATAGAGAGATTTTGTCCTAACAGTCCCAAACCCCTGAAACGATCAAGGGTTGGGAGGTATTAGTTCCGAACACCTCCCAACCCAACACCCCTCAACCCTCCAAACGGGTAAACCTTGAGAGAACTCAGTTTTTTTTTTTAAATACCACTAACGAATATTGCCAACCGAGCCATATCTCTTTGGTATCGAGCTCAACTTAAATTGTTTATTAATTGGAATATCTGCTTATGTCATACAATTATCTTTTAAAAAATAATACAAAATTAAATGAAAATAAGAATAGAAATAATAGAAAAGGTCATGGAAGGTAACAAACAGTCCGGTAGAAAAGGCTTTGTGAGTGTGAGAGTACGGAGGGGATTGGAAATGGAGGCAGTGAAGAGATCCACGGAGAAAGGTAAAAGAAGTGGAGGCGACAAGAACGCCGGCCCATCCATTGACGATGTCGTGCGATTAATGTTCTACGATCACTTTTTCGGGGACGGCCTCAGCTTCGATCTCACTGAACCCGGTCATGTTGTCGGTTCCTTCAAAGTCCCTGATCGCATGCTGGTACCTCCATCGAAATTTTATCGATCAATTCTATGTATTTTTTTTCTCTGTTTGTCTGTATCTATCGCAATCACACAATTTTGTTTAGATTTTCACGAACTAGAGAGCAGGGGAGCAATAAAAATATTTGAAAAACAAGTAGGATTTGAAATTTGACAATAACCCATTCAGATAGAGAGGCATCATGCCCTTGTTTGATCCTGGTAAAAATAGGTAAAATCAAAAGAATATCGTAATGTGAATCAACTTTAAAATAACTTGAAAAAATTGTGTGATTTTCACAATCTGTACATAAAATTAATTTGGAAATTGAAAAATTGAAGTATTTCATTCGATCGATGGATTTTCAGCCTTTCAGGTTCTCCACAGCTCCCATTTTGTATTGATCTTGATTGTGAAGTAAAGCGTTGTGTCTAGTCACAAAATTTCACAGACTCTAATACAATGTTTTCTTCTTTATGTCTCTCAAAAGTGTTTTTGAATTTTGATTGATGGGTCTTGATCTCCTTGAAATTTGACGGCTTAATATTATTCAGAATGCTGAAAATTTCCTTCGTGGTTGGGCCATGGCAACCCTGACAGGATTGGTAGGGTCTGCTGTACTATCCACCGTTGGAGCTCCTAAAACCGGAGATTCATTTGAGACCTATATTCCCCCCTACTTGGATACGGTTTATGTTGATGTAATTATCATCCCCCCTTTGCTACTTACCCAAGTCTATTCTTCCTAATTACATATGCATAGTGGTGCATTTCATACATACATATGCAATGTGTTAGTGAATTATATTGTTGATCACGATTATGCTTGGCAACAATTTTAGTTCATTATATTTAAAACTGATGGATTGGTTTTCATGCTGAACTGTGTGAATCTATAGAATGCTGTATGATGAATCTGCATAATAGTATCTGGTTGGATTAAAGTAGATTGCCTGGGGTTTAATGCTGTTGGATGGCTAACCTTGGAAACTGAAGGTGAGCTGATGTGAAGACTGACTCGAACTTGGCCAATCTAGATCACGATTAGGTCACTTCAATCTGAAAACCTCCCACGCAAATTTTAAATTCATGCTGTTTCCAAACTTGTTCCGGTAACTAATATGACTACTGAGTTTTCTTAATAGCACTGCGAGATATGTACTTGTTTCATGATCTTTAATTGACTCTGTTATGTCATTTGTATTACAATCAGTCAGTCTCTGCTCTCGAGATTGTTGATGGAAGAGACCATAAACTTTGCTAGACCTTGCTTAGTAGTTTTTCGATCATCTTAAAATCTCATATGCTGCAGTCTTCTACTACTTATGAACCTTTAGGCAGTTCCCTACATGAGGGGTTTTTTTATTCAATTCAGGCATATTATTCTTTGCTCATGAGCAAAGATGGTAGCCACGCATGAAGAGGGCGTAGGGACAAATGACTGTGTGATGTGATTTTGCTGCAAATGCAGGATGAAGTTGAAGTTGAGGCCAAGGTTTTGAGTGTTGGAAAGATTATTGGCGTTGTCTCTGTTGAGCTGAGGAATAAGAAAACTGGGAAGACTATCGTCCACACACGCCATGCTGAGTACTTTCAAGATGGTAATAGTAGATGTAGAATGTGAAAAAATTGCATCTGACCAAGAGTCAGAATTTCATCACTTTGTCATTCATATGAGTAGCTGATCTTTGTTTCTTCTCTTCCCTGTCAAATAAACTTTAAAATCATTCATTTTTGTTAGAAGTCTCCACATCATAGCAGAATTCGTTTTCAGTGTTTGACAGGGAAAACAACTGCTTTTTCTTGTGTTTGGGCTTGATGATGGTCTTAATTCATCAAAACCCAGAATTGTTTGTAGACTAATATGTTGATACTTCGTAAGGCAAGTGCTCTTTGAATTGCCGGATTGGTTAAGATCATGCTCTATCACAACGAATATGATAAAGATCCTAACACTTTGATATCTCAATTATCTAAGCTGTTATTGAGTTGGTGATTCAAGTGAATTCATGGAGGATTCACATGATGCACATAAAATTCTGTGCGCACAATTCAACAAGTGGAATAACTGAGATATCAACAGTTATGATCTCTATCATAACTCCTCTCACGAGGATTCTTCTCCGGGATGAATTTAATGCAATTTGAAGGCAAATAAGATCACTCTCTCGTGAGGATTCAATCTTCTCCGGAAGGAATTTAGTTTAATTTGGAGGTAGTTAAAATATAATAATAATAATACGATAAGCATATGCAATTCAAAGCAGCCTCTTTGCAATGAAAAAAAAAAAAAACAAAACAAAACTAGCAAGCTCAAATTCCAATTCTACCAAATGACTTGGTAAGGCCAAAAGTGATTCCCATAGCTAACAATCCCCCAACCAACATCCTTAACGATGACTTAACCACATGTGCACCTCCCAACAAAGCAGCCAACCCCCCAAACCCTAGCAAGGCCAGGCTCACCACCACCATTATCACCACCAACCTCACAACATAATCCTCAATAAACGCAGCCCCGAGCAAGGGAACGGCGGCCCCCGCCGCGAATGCAAGCGTTGATGCTAAAGCAGCGTGCCACGGATTCGGCAAGTGATCATCCCTAGCCTCCTCCTCCTTCCCATCACTTGTGGAATATTGATTTTCTCTCTTCATTTGAGACACTTCAATGTCATATTGTGAATAAACAGACACAAATTCACCTATCGCCATGCTACAAGCACCGGCTACTAATCCGGCCATCCCGGTCAGGATCATGGTCTTGGAATCCTTTCTTACGGCCCCAACTCCCATCATCAATGCTGCAATGGAGAGTAAACCATCGTTAGCACCTAGCACCGCGGCTCGAAGCCACTGGGATCTCTTGGCATAATCAATGACCTTAACATCATCAATGGTTTGTCCCTCAATGTCAATATGGGAAGGTTTTGGTGATGGAGATAGTGTGGAAGCCATGGATAAATAAGTTAAGAGGAGGAATTAAGAAGAGTTAGTGTGGAAATGTGAAGGAAAGTAATGGAGTTGGATATGAAGAAGTGTGGAGGGCACACGCCAAGATATATAGTGGAGGTGGTTACGTGGACAAAGGCATATTTTACGGGCCAGATATGTTTTGAGAAGGCATCTGGTGCGTTCACATTGAGAAAAAGCAAAAAATTATTTAATCAAATATTATTATATTTGGAATCAAAATTATAATTTTGTTTAAGTGGAAAGAAAAATAAAAATATTTAGTTGGAAGGAAAGTTGTTAATATAAAATGGAACCTTTTTTATTTCTAATTATAGAAAACATAGAGAGTTGTGTTAATATAGAATGAAAGTGAGATTATTATTGGATATATATATATATATATATATATATATGTATGTATGTATAATTATATATAGAATAATGTTTGACACCCCAAAAAGTGACCTCCATTTAATGTGAAGTGTTGGATGTGAAATGGACTCTACTTGTTTATTTTTAATCAATGGTTATTTTAATATCACATAGATTTTGGAGACTTTTGGGGGTCATGTTTTGAGAATCTCTAGCATTATCCATGTATATATTCGTGAAGAGTATGTGGAGGGCACACGCCTCTTTGAACAATCAAATTCCTATAGAATATGGGATGTTAAGGGCCCCACATGTGTGTTTATAATCAATAACTATCTCACATGGATCGAAAATAAAATAGTAACCATAAATCAGAGGTTTATGACATTACTGTATTATAAAATAAATATAAATGTTGATACGAAGCTGTCGTTTTGACTAAAGATTTAAGAAACCATAATACAGGCCCAATGCAATATAACTGACCAACTGGGCCCAAAGAACTCAAACAGCCCAATGAACCAAATCAACCCAAGGCCCGGCACTACAATCGATAAATACCCGAAAGATGAAGAAGAAACACTAGGCAACGCAGAGCTGCATGAAAACCACAGGAGAACACCACGCCCATCGGAGAGTTTTAACAATCGGAACAAACCTTTGAAGGGGGTTCTGCTTGAGAGAGCTCACACAGTTCTACCATCGATAAATACGATCTGCTGCTGGTGTTTTCTGTCAAGGTTGAAAGCTTTTTTTTCGCATCTCTCAATTTTTTGTCATTGTGATGTTTAAGCTTATAACGGGAAGAAGATGGCGGCTACGTAAATCTCTCTCTGCAAAAAAGCAGAAGGTATTCCATGACTCTGCCCCAAACTGCACTCTTCCCTGCTTTCTGTTTTGGAATTTTTTTTCCTGATATGGCGTCTAAATTTTTATTTTTTTTTTGATCTGGGTGGGGAGAAGAGAGAGGATGATTTAGAGGAGGAGGATAAGATAAGTGGAGTACCAGATGAAGTTCTGTTGTCCATTCTGTCTCTCTTGTCATTGAAAGAAGCAGCAAGGACTAGTGTCCTTGCGCGACGATGGCGCAAGGTTTGAACTTCTATTCCCACATTGAATTTCGATGCTTCACAGGCGTTACTTGCCCTGAAGGAACGAAGAAGAAAATTGGGAGGACTTGATAATAAGATGCTTGCTGCGGAAAGAGACAAATATGTCGATTGGGTAAATCTTACCCTGAATGCATATCAGGGATCTTCGTTAGACGAATTCCGAGTACGATTCGATTTGGATGAAAATCATACTCGTGATATTGACAAATGGGTTTACTTTGCAATTGAAAAGAAAGTTAAACGGCCGGTGATGGGGTTTCACAAGTATTTAGTTGCTGTGCATAATGAAAAGGTTTACTCTTTTCCCCCATTATCTGACACTTTCAAGAGACGGCTGCATTATTATAGATCCCTTACAGCTCTAGAGTTGAATTGTGTAAACATAAGTGGAGATGTTATTGAAGACTTCATAGCTAGTTGCCCATCCCTTAGGCAATTATCAGTTCAAGGTTCAGATTCTATTGTTGATCTTGAAGTTTCTGGAGAATCACTTTGCTTGGAGTTCTTGAAGATAGTACGTTGCCTCAAATTGAAAAGCATATATATCTCTGCAGAAAATCTCTTATCATTCGCGTATTGTGGTCAAGTGATAAACATCTCTTTTGCGAATGTGCCTAACCTCGTTGAACTATATTTTGGTGGGAGATATTCTCAATACATCATCCGTAACTTTCCTCAGCTTTCGAATTTTGCATTTCAACTAGTGATACTTAAACTACTTGCATCGCAACTCGAGGTTAGCATGCTTAATTATATTTCCTTAGATTTTTTGTTTTGATTGGAACGCGTCGTCTTATTATGTGTGTCTATATTGTTATTTAGGAAAAGATGGCACCTCTCGAATTCCCTTTGCTTGCACACCTCAAGAATTTTGAATTGAAGGCTTATGGAAGTCAGAATGAGAGTCTTCTTTTTTTCGCTCCGTTGATAGAGGCAGCTCCTTCTTTGGGTAGATTTGCATTGGAGGTAAGTGTTCTAGCTTTACGCTTTTCTTTTGAACACTGGTGAATTACTTCGGATGTATGTCATTGCAAAATGCACACTGCAATTTGTTTTACAAGATACAGACAGACAGATGAAAAATCTTTTGTTGCACTTTTTAGTTGCCCGAACGATAGATATTTTGTTTATGTCTGTTTTTGTGACATTAAATCTAATGTTAGACAGTTAGTGCACTAGATATTTCTTGTATTGTAATCAAACTTTTCTTTTTGAGAACTGAAACAGCAATTTAACAGCAAAACAGAATATGAAGACAGAGGACAATGAACCAAACCAACGCAACACAACGCTGTACTATAATAAGAAAGGTTGAAGGATGCAAAATCCAATGGTGGCTTGAATACTCTATTTGTCTGTCTCCATGACTTGACTACTCGTAGTTATTGGCTCAAAATTCTTCATATGTAGTACTTAAGAAATTTTTAACAAAGCCAAAGTTTTAGCCTTTAGACTGAGTCCATTATATCTTACATTGAATAATAAATCGTATTCCTAACGCTGTCTGTCATTTGAAGGAGCGTATTTTATTTTGTCATCTTTTTCCTCGAAAATAACCGAAGTGTAACTTGGTTCGTTCTTGATGTAGTTTTATTGGATGAGGGATCCTTGGAAGAAGAGGAGGAAACAAAAGAAGAGGCCATAAATGTTTACATCACTGCCTTAAAGAAGTGAAACTTGTTGGCTTTACAGGGCAGGTTTTTGACATGGAGCTTGCTATGTACTTGCTTGAGAATGCCATTGCGTTGGAGAAAATTATCATTGATCCTCTGTATCCACGTTGGGTAGGATACCCGTTGCCAGAAGAAAAACTGAAGGCGATTCAAACTATCAGAAAGCGAGTAATGGAACTAAAATCGAAATTTTCTCTGGGAGATAGATTAGTACTTCGCAATTTTTGAAGTTACCTTTTAGTTATATATTTATCTTTTTTATTGTGGTGATTATTAATTTTGGATAATTTATTTTTCCCTTTGAGCTTCAATCCTAGATATATTTAGGATTGAAATACTGTTGAATAGCTGCTGATGATGATGTTAATTGATTGGGGTAGGGTTGCTTGGATGATAAATATGTGGGATTGTATGTGGGAAAGAAGATAATTTAGGACATTAAATGTTTCTGTAATTAGTATTTATGAAAGGGTAATTTAGGATGTTTAATGTGTATTAAAAATTTTGGGGTGTGTTAAGGTGAGTTTAAATACGTGTACACATAGCTACTCCCATACGAGATATATTTAGGATTTGTTATTCCCAAAAAAGATATTCGTTTGTTCAGATCCCACTTGTTGAGACATGTGATGGGCTTCACATGCATTTTAAATACTGTCTACATATCTCAATAACTGGATCACTAGGATCCCAATGGATCCCATTCGTTGTGACGAGTAGCACTGCTGTTTTCCCTTATCAGGTATTTCTTCTTGACCAAAGACCAAAGATCTGCCAATGAGTTGGTTCATAAAATAGTAAAATGGACTGCAAATGCCCAATGGACCAATTGGATTCTCATCAACTTGTTTGTGTAAGTAAGATTGGAAGTATGAAATCTCTAAATGACCCAATTTTTTTTAATCCATCAAATCTCAAATCTAGGCGGCGACTAAGCATGCCAACATGAAATGAATTGTTGACATACACAAATTTTTGAAAATCAAATTTCTCTCCTCTCTTCAACTCTTATAATGTTTAAAATTTGAAAATCAAATATTCCCTTTTTTATCTCCCTCTTTCCTTTTCTCTTCTACTTTCATGATTTTATCTCATTTAAGTACAAATAGACAAGTTAATCATTCATATTTATGAATTACGTTGAAAAAAAAAGTGATTACATTGTTTTTTTTGTATACAAACATGCGATTACATTGTTTTTTGTCATACAAACCTGCGAGTACATTGTCTTTTGTTTGCCACAAACATGTTATTACATTACTTTTTTGCCATACAAAAATATATTTACATTATTTTTTTTGGCAAATTTTCAGAACAATGTAAAATGTCAAATTTATCAAAAACAATGTAATTTCCAGTTTTGCCATATAAAAGATGGAGAAAAATAGTTTACATACCAGTCAAGAATAACAAGGTAAAACAAATTGTCTCAAAAGCATATTTAATTCAAATGGATGTTAAACACAATATTACATTGTTTTCGATACAACGTAACTTTCAAAATATGAAGAAAAAATAGAGCAAGAAACAAATTACATTGTTAATGGAGGTGACCAAATACGTTGTTGGAGGTGGTTGGATGCATGGATCGACTAATTATATTGTTTTTAAACAATATAATTTGCAATGGGTTGTCGGATTCCAGCAACTATCTGGCCGAAAAATGAGTGGGTAAGGTGTGTCTCGACGTGTAGAGTTCAAATATGGGGTTGGTTGTCGGAGATGTCGCCGGAGGTGGCCGGCTCGACTATATTTGTGTCGCGGTTACCTCCTCTTTTGAGTGCTTTTTTCCAACGATACAAGCGACGATAGGTGGTGTGGAGGGTCGGAAAGTGAACGTGGTTATCTGACACTTCCGTTCAATGGGTCAACGGCTCCTATCTGTGACTGGACGAAGGAGCTCCGGTGAAAATTGGTGGTTCTCATGAGAGTGTGGGGAGAGAGGAGAGAGGGGAAAAGAGTGTGGATGTTACATAGAGACAAAAATGTCGATATGGCATGCCATGTAAGATTGGGAAAAATTGGGATGATTTTTGTTGGGTGATTCAGCACTACAAGTGTAAGTAAGTGCGTGGGCTACGACCCACCATGATTTCTATTCAGTTGACGAAGGCCCATGACTAAAGTAGACATAGCCACATAGGCTCAATTGACCAATTGCATTGTGGACGCTTATTTACTTTTCTTTTGGGTCAATTTTTCTCAATTCTAAATTGATCTCGAACCACCCTCCGGCATCAGATTTTGTCAGATTGATAGAGCTTCCACAAAAGACAACACACACTGATGAAGCCATGAAGGGCATTAAAGTCCACACCCTAATTATTTTTCTTGTTTTGGTTAATTTGAAAAATGTTTAAGGTTTTTTAAAAAAATTATAAAAAAAGGAGATTTGGTCATTGCATAAAACAAATTCATACCCAACAAATATGGGTGTCGGGGGTCTGCTGTAGGTGATTTGAATCACAAATTTTTTTTATTTTATTTTGAAAAAAATTATAGATGTGTAGTTTATGATCTAACGAATCTAACGATATATTTTTTATTCAAAACAAAAATCAAATTCATTGCGATCTCTACACTGAATGTTATGAGTTTATATCCGATGGTCTAAATTTGTTAAACATTTTTCATGTGGTATATAATTTTTGTTTTGAACAAAAAATATATGGTTGGATTCGTTTGACCCTAAACTACACATCTATAATTTTTTCAAAATAAAATAAAAAAAATTTCACCCTCAAATTGTTATTACAACGGGGTTGCTGTAATTTTATTACAACAGAGCCCCGACACTCAACAAATATTTGAGGTGAATTACATTAATCTATAATAGAAAATTAATTAAAATTCACGGTACAAATAGTTTTTTTTTTTTGCTATTCATTTCCCTATAAAATTAGGTATTTAATTCCTATGAATATTATTAATTTCCATTTTAAAAACCTGAATGAGATCCTAATCGGATTCAAGTTCTTTCCTACATGTATTCGTCTTAATTCATATCAATATTATTAATTTTTTTTAAAAAAACCATAATAAGATCCTAATCGACTTCTACTTGGCATAACTAGTCAAGTTATTTCCTAATAGATTGTGAAGTAAAAAATTTGAACTCGAATCGAGTCTAATTTAGCTCAAAATTTTTGCTACATGCATAAAAAGGAATAAAAATACTAAATATAAAAGATTTTTTTGCATGTTTATTGGTTTTATAACATGGATTGGAATAGGGATTGCAAAAAAAAGCGACCTGAGTACTACCCACAGGGTATCCAATCCATTAAAAATTCAAAAACCAATCATATAGGATTTGAAAAAGATTTTAATTTTAATTTTCAAACCCGTCACAATTTAGGGTTATGTTTGATTTTTGATGATTGTTGTAGACATGTTTTAAATTATCTATTTTTATTTTATTTAGTTTTTGATTTTTTTACATTCAGCTTTGGGTTAAGGTTTTCAGTTTTGGCTGGGTTCGGAGTTTGATTTGCGGGGTTTGGAAATGGTCAACCGACCATTCAGGGAAAATTTATAAAAAAAATTAATTTTAAATGGTAAACGAATATCCGATGAAAAACGGTTTTAATTTTAGAAATTAAGATGGTTTGCTAAATGATTCTGAAATGATTTTAGTATATGATAGCTTAAACGAAAACGATTTTAATATTTCTTAAATGGAAGGGTATCAAATCCGTTGTCATCCCTATATCGGAGACCTAGAATTGGAAATTTTTTGGAAATTCCATTCAAGGTAATGTGCCTGTAAAGGGTAATTACGTAATTGAGCGCGAATCCTTTCAAAAGCGCTAAACAAGCTTAACGGCTAAGATTTCGACACTTTCCTTTCCTCTCCCATCTCTAAAACCGACTCTCGGGATTTCCCAAAAAAACATTATTATTAAAAATACTTCAAAATTTATTATATATAATTATTTGATTGGATAAAAAACCAAAAACAGCCCTCGATTGATCCTGATCGTGAAATCAGAGGCTCCACACAATCCCTTGAAACCCTAACGCCGAACGTTCGTTTTTCCCTCCATCCTTCGATCGTCTCAAAGAGCTTCCAGCTCTATCTGTCTTTATCTCTACATCTTTTTCATCGTCAGATCTGATACCTTGACCTCCAGATCTAGGATTATCTAAGCCGATTAAGCTACACGCGCCATCACGATTACCTCACGCGCCGCGAACATGGTGGTGAATGGGAGGCCGTTGAAGAGGATGAAGAGGAGAGTCACGGCTGACCTCCATGACTTCCTGACGTTCCCTTCGTCAGCTTCGGGAGGTAACGGGCCTTTCAGGGTGAACGTTAGGGAGTTCCTGACGGAGCACGCGCTGTTGCCTTCGCCTTCTTCGCTGCTCCCCCACCTACTTACGTGGCAGATCTCCTTCCGCGTCGGCGAACTGACGGAAGGCCGTTACTCGGCCCCGCCCGTTGTGTGCGACGTGGTCGAGGAGGACGTTGCCAGATCTAGATCCGTGTACTGCGATCAGTGCCGAGTCGTTGGTGAGTTGGGTCGGCCGGGTCGTACGCCCGATCTCGTTTTTTTCGTTACGCAATTTTTGTTCTCTTTTGTTTCTCGTTTAGACGCTTCGTTCCCGGTTACCGGTAAATCCTTAAAGTCACTATCCTATTTTGGCCATGGTAAACTGGTAATCTATAATTCTATATAACTATATTATTGAAATTAACGACATATTTAACGATATTATTGAAATTAACGACATATTTTGGACAAGGATCTTGGAATTTATCGTGAGAAATATGAGATGAAATTTTGTGATAGTAGTTACCGAAGGTGGGAGTGGTGGGCCTACAATGCGATTTTTCCAATAAGTTTTCGTCGCGTCAACCCATTTAGACAGTTGCGTAAAGCATCTTTGCACGTGGCAAAAGTGGAGGCTGCTGTGCGTTATCATTTGTCGTTTAGTATGACCATGATCAGTCCAAAATGCCCCTGTTGTACTTGATTAATTTCAATTATGCATTTTGTCTTTTTTATGTGAGGGTATTTATTGCAATACCTGTACTGATGATGGTTAGAGAGTCATCATGCGGCTGAATTGGATTATGGGAATTAATACTGTTTGATTTTTTTTTTTGCTAATGTAACTTAATGGTTATTGTAAATAGTCTAATGGGTTACGGTAATTGTTCTCATTTGGTTATGGTTATGGTGTTTATTGATTCTTTTTTTTTAATTGTGAATGCTTAGGCTGGAGTGCAAATCCAGTGTGTAGCAAACGTTACCATTTTATAATAAAGGCGGATGGTGTTTCCATTGGTGGGTATCACAAGCCATGCACACGGTGTGGAGATATCTTGCATTTGTCTGAATCCAGGTGAGTTGAAGTATTTATACCTATGTTTCTTTGTACATTTGTTGTTTAAGGTGTTTGGACACGATGGTTTTCGAACTGTTTTTGAGCCGGTGATTAGTAGGCTGTCCTGCTACCATAACAGTGCTGATAATTGTTTTAAGTTGATTGTTTTCTGATGTTTGTGGCACTTATTACTTTTCTTTCAGGTGTAAGACGTGTAATCATGTAACGACTACGGATGATGTCGAAGATTGGATTTATCAGCAGTTAGAGGACACCACCCATCTTTTACATGGTGTAGTCCATGTAAATGGTTATGGGCATCTTCTAAGAGTCAATGGCAGGGAAGGGGGCTCCAGGATTCTTTCCGGATGTCATATCATGAATTTTTGGGATCGATTATGCAAAGCTCTTGGAGTCAGGTTAGACTTCTTGGTTGCAACTGGATGTATGGCTTAATGCTTCTTTCTCTGATTGCGTTAAAGAGGTTTGATTGTGCATTTCCTGTCTTACTCTGTTGGAACTTGGAACCATCTGTCCGTTCACCGGTCCCGGATAAATAGGAGAGTTTAAATTCAGAAAAGTTCACGTGGTTATCTGTTATTTGTGACTATCATCTTGACTCTCTGTGTAGAAAATCCTGGAAATGTAGAGCTTTTGCTTGATATCTTCTATTAAAGCATTCATCTGCTGGGCTGTAATCTATGTAAAATAATGGGATGTACTTTGGATGTTATGAAATTTTTACTATTAACATAATGTAGCAGTGTATCCTGATGAAAGGGATTTAGTTATTCTTATACCCTTGAAAAACAAAATGGATGTTTATTGTAAGATATTCATCTGAAGGATGAAGTCGATTTCTCTTAGCTTTGTGCGCTTTCTTCGGATTATTTTATTGAATTAAACTTCATCTGTGTTTTTTTTTCCCCTCCTTTTCCTCACATGAACAGAAAGGTTAGTGTGATGGATGTGTCAAAAAAGTATGGATTGGAATATCGGCTGCTGCATGCAATCACCAATGGCCATCCATGGTATGGTGACTGGGGATATGAATTTGGCGCTGGTAGTTTTGCTCTCACCCATGATGCATACAAATGTGCTGTTGAAACCCTATCTGGCATGCCATTGTCAGTCTTTCTTTCTCAAGGAAGGCAACAGCCCACTCGGTTGCAGGATAGAATCTCATTTTACCAATCATTATCCGAGCGTCAGTTTGTAAATACTAGAGAACTATTCAGTTATTTGATGAGTTTGATCCACACTGCTCAAAAGTCTTCACCAGGGGTTGATGCTACTGCCTTTAAAAGACAAGGTTCATCTGGGATCTCACATATGTGGGGTAGGAGTGATATTGAACGAGTACACGAAGCAATGTTCAGAGTTCTGCGGGCAGTGAGTGGGTCCAATTGGGCAAGTTGGCGTGCTCTTAGAGGGGCTGTTTGCAGAGTAGCTCCTCCTGATCTCCTTGATCATTGCTTGAAGAAACTAGGAGGTAAGTCAGCTGCTGATGGCATGGTGGTTCATACTCGACAAAATCCTGATTCTGGTGCGCTGGAGTTCAGGTTAGAAAATTTCCTCTTTCTTATATATTTTGCATTGGCATGTACAAATTCAGGCAGTTAAAGGCCACTGTCGAAACATTTTCAATTCATTCTGGAGAAATTTATTCCTTGTTCTTGGTTATATAAATTGCACTTTATGAAGATCAAGTCCGGTTTTTGGATTCACTGTGTATAATTATTGCAGACTTAAACCCGGAAGTCCTCCTGAAGTCATCTCCAGTGGCAGTGATTCTTCTGTCATTAAGAGCCCATGCCCATCTTTAGAAGTCCTTATACAAGACCTCCGATTTTTCTATGAAACTATACTTCATCCTCAAATCAGCTGTACACCTGAGGCAACAAGGGATCTTGTGATTTGCTCAGCTGAAAAGCTTATTGACTGCAAGCAATTTGTGAAAGAATACAAGCCTGAAAAGCGAGCGAGTTTGAAGTCATCAATTATATGCCTCTCATGCCAGGTGGAACTTTCTGATGAATCTGATAAGTTTGCCCCTAAACCTCCCCCAGAACTAATTATCTTGCCTCTTACTGCTACTGTTGGTGATCTGAAGCACGAGGCTTCAAGGGCTTTTCAAGATGTGTATTTGATGTTCAAAAGATTTGAAGCTGAACAGCTGCTTGGGTATAGCGGTGTTGATGATTCCACCCAGGTCAAGCTCTTGTTAGGGTCAACTGAATCAGTTTGTGTCCGAGGAAGATGTGCAGGAAAAACCGGTCTCAGCAAATACAGAATGGAGAGAGGGACTGAGAGGTGGACAGTGGATTGCGTCTGTGGGGCCAAGGATGATGACGGGGAGAGAATGCTGGCTTGCGATGTTTGTGGGGTGTGGCAGCACACTAGGTGTTCTGGTATTCACGACTCTGACTCGGTGCCTGCAAGGTTTGTCTGCCATCGATGCAGAGGCTCCGGCCACTTGAACAAAGTCAATGGGCAAGTGCAAGGATGAGAAGGTGATTGTTTCAGTTGGTGGTAACAATAGCAGCTTTGGAAAGAACTTAACAACTGATGATGTTCGCTAGATTTTGTATTTTGTAAATGTTGTTAGGAGGGCGTTCCTCTGGCCTTGAATGAACTTGTACATAAGCATGAGGCCACTCCTTCCAATTCCTTTCTCCTCTTATTCCCTTTGTATATAAATTTAATTTTCATCATGGTTAGTTTATGCCATGGGAAAGTGGGAAACAAGAAAATGAAAAAGAAAAAAAAAAGAAAAAAAAAAAAGAGAGAAAATAAGAAGAAAGTGTTGATGCAGATCAATAGACAAATAATTTTTCTTCTTGGGATATTTTGCTTTGAATTTGTAGTGGAACTGTTTTTAGCAACGGAAGTTCTCATGTCATGGGAGTTCGATGATGCAGTTATAAGGATCTCTCTCTCTTTTTACACTCATATACAGGATGGTGTCTGCACTACTCATGGAAGTGTGTGGGATTCTACTTCTGTTTTGATCTTTTGTCGTCTATTTCCAGTCTCTAGTAACTTTGTTGCATGCGGGGTTTAGCTGTTTTCAGGGAGGTTCACCTGTTTAGAACCATGTGAACTACGCTAATGTTGAGCTTCAAATGCATAAATACGTACAAATTTTTATGGCCTGAGCTTTCTTCTTTTCACTTGGTCCCCCTGTGTATGACTTCATTTTTATACTGTCCAAATGTTTATGGCCTGGTCTGCCAACTTGCAACTATAATGGGTTTTGAGGGTAAATCAAGCTTCCGAATGCGGTTTTATTAGCCCCATAAATAATTATTTGTTTGTTGAGAATTGATAAGATGCATAAGAAAGAGTACCAAGTTCCCAGCTATGGTGGATGAGTTTTGCCTTGGCGTTTTCACCTGCAGCACCCATAGCTACATGCAAGGGATAGAAGTGGTCTGGCGAAGGGTGAGCTTTTGTCGCATGAGGTGCTCTCTCTTCATAGTTGGTCACATCTTCGTACCTGCAAAGAGGAACCAAATAATTATTTCAAAGTATAAAAAATATTAAACAGAACTCTATTGAAAACAGTAATGCAAACTACTAACAGTAATGTAAACTACAAAACCGCACTCGTATGCAAGGGCGTCCTTGGGTGGGGTGACATGGGCTGCCACTCAAGGCCCCATATTTTTGAAAAATACCGATGTTACAGTTTCAAAACCCATTTTAGTAACATAAGAAATTTAGTTTTTTTTAAGAGAGCCCATTTTTTAGAGTTCGCTCAGGGCCACCAAAGACTCAGGTATGCAACTGCTCGTATGCAAGGGTTAAGCATATCTTTGTAGCATTCTGGCTATAGGGTGCCTGACTACTAAATCAAATCTTTTGAATTATGATGAACAATTACATCGATAATTTGATTCTAGGAAGCTACCTTGCTCTCACATACAATAGAAGAGCATAACATGCTGATTGAAATGTACAATGTCATGTATGAAATTTTGGCAATGATGCCATTAAAATAATTTACCTTCCTTGGAGGAGAGCATCTTTGAGCCAGGTATCGAACTCCAAAGCCCAAGAAGCGACAGACTTGCTACCAAATTGAAGGGTCCTTAAGTTGTGAGTAGCACTTCCAGAACCCATGATGAGGACACCTTCCCCTCTGAGAGGAGCCAATGCTTTGCCCAAGTTGTAATGGTAAGTCCCATCCATATCTGTCTGCAAAGAGAGTTGGCACACAGGAATATCAGCCTCAGGATACATCAGCATTAGTGGTACCCATGCGCCGTGGTCAAGTCCACGCTTTTTGTCTTCATCGACCTTCTTGAACCCAGATGCCATGAGCAATTCCTTCACCCTCATTGCCAAATCAGGAGCTCCTGGTGCTGGATACTTCAGCTGAAAATCAGGAACAACCAACCGGTTTAAATTAATCATTTCTATACTTCTATTACTATACAAGTTGATAGAAATCTAGCCATGTCATTATGTCACAATAGTAGTTAACTAATGCAAGATTCACCCTCCCTAATAGCTTAACCTCTTGGGTTATGTGGTGTTTCACATGTCAGAACCTTTGGCTAGCGCTAGGTCCTGGTTTCAAAATTAAAATGGTGCCATCTATTATTGCATCTCCAGTAACACAAATATACTCTCCCTTCTTTCTTTAAAATTTTCTTCTTCAAAATGGTAACACAAATTAATCATTTCTTGTACATAAGGCGCAAACAATCATGGCAGCTTGGAAACCATTCATCATGCGTACGGCTCAAGCCTCATATCTTGGGTAGAAAGTAGAAAATCCAAGCTAAAACCAAAATTTTGAACTAGTTCAACAAAGTAATTAACCTCTAGCCTAGTAAATTTCAACTATAAGCTTCGGACTCTATTATATACCAACAAAATTGCTACTGTAAAATACTACATATATGACTATGAATGATCTTATATGGTATTTATGGTTAATGTATCACAGAATTCATCTTAATTTTAGATATGCTGAATCTATCGTTATGGTTAACGTTGGTTTTAAAAAAAAATTAAGTTTCACCATGATTCAAGCTTGAACGAACTCAAAGATAAGTTTTTATTGGGTAGAACTCAAGGAATCATGCTCAGGCCCACAAATAGGCCCAATATTAGTGTCTATTAGCATACAAGCCCATTAAAAAACACGAAAGAAAAAAAGTTCCACGAACACCCATTCATCGCCCACCCCCCACCAAACACTCATGTGAGATGATATTGGAATCGTTCAGCAAATTAACAAGAGTGCGAGTCAGGTGCATCGATCTTTAATTCTACGAGTGAATTTGCAAAACAAGGTATTAATCAATAAGCCAAAAGAAAAAAAAAGTCACCAAGAGAATTGAATCAATTGATTGGATTTGAGGGTTACCTTGTACATTTGTTGAGGGAAGCCATAGAAATCATGGATGGTGTCGTGGTTGCCTCTGATAACATTGACGGTGGGGAATTTTGTCTCCCAGTGACCAGAAATTACCAGAATCGATTTAGGTCTGGGACTGAGCCCGTTCTTTTCCCATGATTGCAGGAAAGCCCTCGCCTCCGCCGCCTCATCGATCGCGAGCGTCGGCGAGCCGTGCGATATGTAGCATGTGTCCATCACTGCCATCGATCGATCGATCGATGAAACACAGATATTACAGCGATATAAAAGAGGAAGGGGAAGAGGAATTTTGTTTCTTGACCAGATTTTGAGTTTGGTGGTTTTATATACAAACATTCTGTCTCCGTCAAAGCCACCTACTCTCGATTTATGTGATAATAAATAGAATTATTTATTTGTTTCTAGAGCCATTCAATCATTTCTATTTACACTGTTTTGTATAAATATGTTCTTATGAATCACTAATTAGCCTTAACTCATCATATATAATAATCTATTTGACTTCTAATGCTAATAGCCTAGTGTTATATATCAAAAAGGATTGAGTTATACCCGAGCTACTAGTTAGAGTGATAATGATAGTGTGTATCACTCTGGTGATTTGAATATTTCATCCCTGTTAAACAAAAAAAAATTGTCTTTGAGTGCAATAAAATAGCTCATTGCTCATTGCTAAGTTTGCTTTGGTGTTGTTTGGGAGTGATGTCAACTGCTGTGAAGTGTTGTGCGGTGCTGTGAGTTATAAAACTGTGGTGCTGTGAGCTGAGTTGGAACGCAAAAAACTGTTTGACGCATCACTTTTAAAACTGTGATGCGATGTTGTGAGTGCGTTTGACGTATCTAAATTACGATTATATTAGATGACTAATAATATTAATATAAAATCACTTAACATTTACATTGTACATTAATCTAAAATAAAATAATTGACCTAATTTGATTACATGAGACAATTCAACATATATTAAGCTGTTTGGGAATGTTGTGATGTGTGGTGAGGTGTTGCGAGGTAAAAAGTTATGGTGCTGTGATGTGAGTTTTACTGTAAAAGCGTTTGACGTGTCACAAAAAACTATGATGCGGTGCAATTGAACGCAGTGTAAACACACTGCCAAACACTATCTTTAAATGGTTCAATTTCATAGGTTGCTAAGTTGGTTTCAAATTGTTCAATTTCATATGTTTGGGGTGCATCGAATGAGTCTTTTTGACTTAAGGAAGCAGGATTGCTATATTTCATATGTTATATGCATGGACACTTGAGAATGAGAATAACATCTGCCGCTGATATACCAACAAATTCCATTGGAGAGTTCGGAATGTTGAATTGGAAATTCCCGTACATGAAAAAATAAAAAGAAACGCAGGGGTTGGATACTTCCCAAGTTCCCATATGGGTCGATCAAACAAATCCATCGCGAGCACCAACAGAACAACAAACCCTCAAGAATTGCACACCTAATTTCCGCCCGAATAAATTATCTCACACTCACGTCCCATCCATAGATCTTCTCGCTCCTGCCGTTCTCCATCTTCTCCTTGAAGCTTCTCCGTCTGTCCTTCTACCTCTCTTCACCTTCCATCTCTCTCATTCCATTACACAAGACTTGGAAAGGCTGAAGCCGCGGTGCTTCTTCTCCTTCTCGGTGAGTGATGGAAACTTGTTTCTCTTATCGAAGTTGATGTTATCTGCTTTCTGTTTGGTTAATTAGGAAAAAAAATAGGTAAAGCGAGGAAGCTTGAAATTTGATCGGATGTTTTTTGCCATTGGTGGTTTTCTGGTTTGGTGAAATTGGAAAGCTGAATATTCGTTTTTGAAGACCTAGAAAACGAAAAGATTATGGCTACGTCAGTTTAATTGGTTTTATTTACACAATTACATGAGTTGTTATCCCTGAGAGTGAAAACCTATGTGTTTTTTTTTTTCTAATTTGCAGGTAAGTAGTAGATGTTTCATCGGATTGTACAAAACTGATTAAGTCTTATTCATTGCACTGGAATTCAGAATGAGTGGTACACCCAGAAGGTCTCAAGAAGAGGGGGGCCATTCGTCTTCTTCAAGGCATCCTCACGAGGATGCAGGGGCGTATCCGAAACTGACATCACCTCTTTCAACTGAATATCATCCTCCCTATGAGATGGGTCAAGATTATCGAGCAGCAAAGGTTACCCGGCCTGATTCCCGAGATGTTGATAGAAGCTCGCCCATGCATTCAACCTATAGAATGCCGTTATCCTCGAATGATTCACATATGGACGCTCATCCTGCTGTACCTGAGAACAGGGCGGAGTCGAGGGATCCAAATCGGGAACATAGGGCTGACAACCGAGACCAAAGGTTAGAAGCTAGGGAGTTGTATGGTGAGGCAAAGAGGGAATCCCAAAGTGCCAAGGGTGATAAAGAGGCTAAATTTGATGGTAGGGGGGATGATGGTAAAGAAATTAAATATGATAGGGAAACTTATAATGATCCAAAGGGTGATGGGAAGACGGAAAAGGATGGTTTGGAAGCAGCTAGTAGCCATTTGAACTGGAAAGAACCAAAAGAATACCATAGGGGAAAAAGATATTCTGAATCCCCAGGAGGAAACATAGACCCTTGGCATAATTCACGTGGTAGTTCACAAGGCCCAACTGACATTGGAAAGGAATGCCCAGCAGCCGAAGAAAGGGATTATGTAGAATCAAATGAGGCTGTTGGAGAAAACAAAGTTGACTCAAAAGGTGAGGATAGATTTAAGGACAAGGATAGAAAAAGGAAAGAAGTGAAACATCGAGAATGGGGAGATAGAGATAAGGAAAGGAGCGAACGCAAAGATTCATCAAGGGAAGGAGAGCGATGGGAGAGGGAAAGGAAGGATATTTCAAAAGATAAAGAACGACTAAAGGAGAGGGAGAAGGATCATGTCAAGAGAGAAAAATGGAACAACTTAGATAAAGAAAATTTACACAATGAGAAGGAATCAGGGAATGTGTCTGTCAGAATGTCAGAGCAGGAAAATTTGGTCTCAGAGCAGAAAAAGCAGAAAGATTTTGAGAGCTGGAAAAATGCTGACAGAGACAGGAAGAAAGAAAAAGATTGTGATGTAGAAGGAGATAGACCTGAAAAGCGCAGCAGGTGTTATGACAAAGAGTCAGATGATGGTTGTGTAGATGGTGAAGGGGCTTCAGAAAGGGAAAGGGATGTCTTCAATTATGGAGTCCAGCAGAAAAAGAGGATGCTTCGTTCAAGGGGTAGCCCTCAAGTTGTAAATCGCGAGCCTCGTTTTGGGGCCCGTTCTCAGGAAAACGAAGGGTGTGTTTACTGTTAGTCTCGTTTGTTGATTCAAGTACTAGATATTCTAATTAATGATTGATTGCATTTTTAACTCATCACGTGGAGATGTTGAATTCATCATTACTGGAATTTGGGGCTAAATTTGTTGACTCCTTTATCAGGTTCATTGATGACATTGTTGCACAGTTGTGTTTTGGTTGAAGTATACCATAATTGCATGCAAAGATAAGATCGTTTATTTGTGTTTGTTGACAATCTTTATTACAATGTGACTGCTTTTGATTTCTTTAGGGAAAAAATAAGTAAAATTCTTTGCGCTTGTCCAACCTTACTCCTACTTGGAGGATATGCTTGAATAGGCGCAGCATCAACAAAATGAGGATCAAAATACCTATTTTCCATCCTAGCATGGAAGTTATGCTCGACTAGTTTATGAGATTCTTTTTGAATGGACTAGTTTGTGAGATTCACAGATAATTTTGGCTCAATTGCGAAGATTAATTAGTGAATGGTTGAAAAATAATATCTTGAATTGGAGAGATTGATGGAGATGATCTTGATTACAATTCATGCTTATTATAGCACTGTACTACAGTAGCAATGCTTTCTTTTAATTATTTTATTATTTCCTTTTAATATTTTGAGGGAACCTTGAATAACGTTGCAATTGCTTGATTGCAATTTAGCTTCGTGAGTTCAAGCTGTAGAAATAGCTTCCTTGTAAAGCGGGATGAGGCTGTGCCAGTCTGTCCATCCCAAACCTTGCCTTATGCATTGAATGTTGCTTCCTTTTTCTTTTTTTCTTTTTTTTTTCCTCTTGTTCTATTGCATCATTTGAGTTGTTTTCCGTTTTCACGTTTAATTCTTTTTAGTATTTTGTTATGTGGTTACATTTTAGACAAGTCACATGACTAGCATGTGACCGTTATTGCATTTGATGGCGAAGATTATTAGAGCTTCTTACCATAGAAGCTATTCATCTTTTACCTTGGTTGATCTTACTGGTTCTAGTCGCCTCCCCACCCCCTTTCCTGTTTCTTGCTGCTGTAGCTGTCTTCATTCGTCAAGTCTGCAGTAATTGATGGAAGCAATACTGTAAGTGTAGGAAACAACTCAGTTCATACGTTCAAACATGCCAACTCTAGAGATCTTAGATCTTTCTGTCCAACTCTTGAGAAAATTGACTTTTGATTGATGCGCGAGCATGTGCATCTTATGCTAAGTATTGCATGTTTTCCTTGACAAAAAATGTTTGTAGTTTGTTTCAAAAACTTAAATGTATGGGTTGAAAACTGTGATGCTACTTTGTATAGAAATACGTATTTGTTTCGATCGGTTTTCTCTTCCTTTTTTTCTTTTTTAATTCCCTCTGCTCTGCTTTTACACTCATGGGTTTTTTTTTTAAAATTTTTATTGTCCATTTCATATCTTTAGATTTTTTTTTCATTTTCGCCTCAAATTGAGTTCCATCCCCCCCCCCCCAAAAAAAAAAACCTATTGTAGATGTTCTATCAGCTAAATTTATGGAGAAAATTTTGTGCTATCATGCTAATTTTTGAATTTACTCTCTTCAATTCTTGCGTGACCATTTTGTGTTGAGTCTTATATATGTGGTCCCCTCCTCTTTTTTTTACCTTTGAAATCTATTATTTTGGTAAGTGTGTGTATTATAGCAAGGTACTGTACACTGTTATAGAGGATTAGAAAGAATCATTTTGAATTGCAGCTTCTTTTTTTCAATTATTACTACTCTGTCTTGGTTAGGAAACAAAATTGCTTTGGTGGTGTTGTCTTGTATGTGCATCGCTAAATATACAAAATGATTTCAGAGAATTTCTTATTTGGTTCAAGAATTATTGTTGATTTGTGGGTATTATCTTTGGATGAAAGGTTAATGTAACTACTTATGGAGTTACGGATAGTATTATAATCGATTTCACCAAAAGGATCCGTGTGTGTTCATGTGCCATATAAATGTCCACTTCTTTTGTTTCTTTATTTGATAGTTACCTATTTTTCGGCTTTAATTGGTGGTTGAACTCATTCTATTATATTCTGCTTGCTGTATTTTGCAGATCTCAAGGTAATCTGTAGTTTTCTACTTCATCAAGGTGCTAGCCTGCTACTGATTTGCATGCAACGGTCATCAACAATTTGTGGCCTTGTTTAATATTGCGGATTTAATGGGAAGTTACTTAGATTATACAGATCTATTTTGCAGCATGTTTCTGTGATGCAAGAGGACCATTGATATAGTCTTTTATAAGTTAGTCTATTATCGGGTCTATTTTAACCAAGTTTCTTAGTAAGGGTATTGTCGGAATTTCCAGGTGTGCTGGAATTTAGAATTTAGTATTGGTTATTTGTTTTGAGAGTCTTTTATTATGTTAGTTTGTTAAGTAAAGTCCTAGTTATAATTGGAGTCATATTAGTTTACTTTTAGGGATCCTAGTTTTATTTGAAGGAAGTTTTTTATGTAATTAGGATTACTAGGAGTCTATATATATGGATGTAAGTCATGAATTAATATAATGAGAGTTTGTATACAAATTTGCTGTAGGAGAGATTCCTTAGACACACTCGGTGAGAGGCTGAGAGGGGAAGGTGAGTTTATCCGACCCTACCTAAGAGATTCAGGATTTCAACTTAGAAGTTTAAGTTTCTATTCTTCTTGTTTGCTGAAAGTCTGTTTCAGTTTCAAGAAATCAAGGAATTGGGAATTTTTGTCCTAGGGTTCTTAAATTTTTGGGTTAGGGTTTTGGTTGCTCAATCCTACCATTATGTATAATCATTGCCTTTTCTTATTCTCCTATGTTCTGTTTCCCTAAGAAATCGATATCTAAGGTCCTAGCAACAAGCATTTTCCCTTCCTTTTATTGCTTTCTTTGAGTTTTGACATGTATTTTTTTTCCTGTTTTCAACCATCATTGCTCATAGTGTCATTTTTGATGTATGAAAGCTGCCGGTGTTTCAGGTAAATCGGAGGTATCATCTGTTATTTATAAAATTGGTGAATGCATGGAAGATCTAATAAAACTGTGGAAGGAGTATGAATCTGCCCAAGCCGATAAAAATGTCGAAAGCTCTCAAAATGGCCCTACACTAGAAATTAGGATACCGACTGAGCATGTTACTGCTATAAATCGCCAGGTAGGAGATAACTACTCTGTTCTTATGTGAACTGTCTGTGCTTTTTTGAGAATGTGTTTCTCTCTGTTTGTATTTTTGTTTCTTTCATTAATTTCAGCTCTAGTTGGGGGTCTTATGTGTTTTTGATAAGTTTGAAAGTATGTCTAATATGCACTCACTCTTTTAGATTACGTGACATTTATTTTATTAGGAACTTGGCGTTGTAAACTCTATCTGGTGGCAAAATATTTAGGTTTTCTAACTTCCGAGCATTGTGTTTATTGTAAGGCTTTACAGAATTCATGATTAATATGCTTATGGACAATTCAAAGCTGTTGTGCTCAGTGTGTGTTCCCTGCTCGAAAGATCCTTTCTTGTGCCTTCTATTTTATCATGTCGAATGAGGGCTCAGAACATTCTTTCAAAGAATGAAAGTTGTCAGTCTTTGTATTTAGTGTTCTTAAGAAACTGCTATAGATATGCTGATCAAATCTCATAACTTTGATGTAGATTTTACTTTTGGCATTAGTGAGAGCCCATGATGTGCTTCTTGCTTTATTGTCTTTCTCAGTTTGACTGTAATATGTACAGGTGAGAGGGGGCCAGTTATGGGGGACAGATATATATACCTATGACTCTGATCTTGTTGCTGGTATGTGGTGCTATGGAATATAGATTATACGCCTATCTTCTTTAACCTGCCAATTCATTGGAGTCTGATGGTGGACAATAGTCAATAGGAATAGAACTAATCCTGCAATCTTGTCTTCCAGTTCTCATGCACACTGGTTACTGCCGACCTACAGCTTCTCCTCCTCCAGGTGCTATCCAGGAGCTGCGTGCTGTGATACGAGTGTTGCCTCCGCAAGATAGTAAGCTCATTCTATTTGATTTAATACGTGGTATGATTGTATGACTCTTTGAATGTGTTAGTTCCATCACTTTTTTTTCAGCAGTAAAGCATATATACAGCATTCTCTGATGTATGGTTCTAAGATTACCTTCAATTCGTTTCTAATGCTGTGATGACTGATTGACTAATGGGCAAATCATCAAATTAAAGAAAAGATACTTGAGGCAGCTTGTTCTTTTTCTGTATCATACTCATAAATTCTTCTTTAACATTCTGAAAAATGACAAGATTCAGTATATTCTGACCTCGTTTGCTGTTCCCTTTACTCCTCGGATTCACCATTTCCAAGCTGGAAAGAATGTTGTCTTCTTATAAAATTTTCATTGAGGGATTAAATTTTTTATTTCAAATTGGCATGGGTAAGACCTTTCCTTTTCTGATTGAACAATATTGAGAATCACTGCCTGGTGGCTGAAATGGCACTTTGACAAGTTCTTTCCTCAGCCTTTCTTTGGGAGGTACTGCTGCCAGTTTTCTCCATGTTTGGTAACTTCTTGTGACTAGAATTTCATCCCAATTGACATGCCCAAGCTGGCAAGCTCGGCCGCCTGAGACATTGGCTGCTACGCAAGTCCACGCCTGGCCCTAAGAAGGAAAAGTTGAGCATTTTTCCACATCTCTCTCTCTCTCTCTTTGTGTCCAAGCAAATTATTTGCCCTTTACATTTGCTTACCGCCATCCTCATGAAGGATATGTATCTTCCTAATCCTATTATATTCTTATTACTAGTTACTCTCCTTATTTGCAGCTCCCAATGAGCATCAGGCAGTCTTTTGTCTTATTGTTGTAGAAAGCATTAAACTGATTTGTTCTCCTCGCCTATGTTTAAGACTTGAAAGCATTTGTCATCCTAGTATAAGGCTTACTAGGAAGTGTATAGCTATAAGGACAGATTTGGAGGATATGTCACCGTAACAGGTTCTTTAACATGCACAAAAGCTGTTTTTAATAACTTAGGTTGTTCTATTAATCTTTTTGTAAATGGGTTTGACCTTTTTGAGCTGTTGCAAGTTTGGCCATTTGTATTGCCAACTATTGTTTGTGTATAGTTCTGACCCTGTAGCTCTTTACTTATGTATAGGCTACACGTCAACTTTGAGAAATAATGTTCGTTCGCGTGCCTGGGGAGCTGCAATTGGCTGTAGTTACCGTGTGGAGCAATGCTGCATTGTGAAGGTGACATATTGTTCCAGTTATAGGTTTTTGGTTTTTATGTTTTAGATTCATATTGCTGAAAATTTTTGATTTTGTGTTCTGTGCTCCTTTAGTGCTCTAGTTATGGTGGCAGTTCTAAATAATGAATTTGATGTCAAGACTTACCCTTTAGTTTTATCTGAATTCATTTTATTTTATCTTATTATTTTAGTAGAAAAATCAGTTATCAAGATTTTGTTCTCTTTGACATTTCTGTCGTGGTTCTTGTTTACTTATTTTTTTATTTTAGAAAGGTGGCGGGACCATTGATCTTGAGCCTTGCCTTACACATACATCGACTGTGGAACCTACCCTTGCTCCTGTGGCTGTTGAGCGAACAATGACCACGAGGGCTGCTGCTTTGGTATTTCCTGGAATCTTTTTTCCAATGATCTTTTCAAATTTATTCGCTGTTATGATTTTCTCGGTTTCTGCACCATTTTCCCTGTCACCTTGCTTTACTTGGCTGGATGCATGATCTGAAACTATGGATAGATTGTCTCCTTCAGTAAAATATCTGTGAAGTTACCAGAGGAGTTTGTTCTTTTAATTGGTCACATATTGGAGAGAAGCGTGCAATTCTGCTTTCACTTTTGACACTGTAAGAAGAGAATTCTCTCTGCAAATGAAGGTTTGAGAAAGAGAAACGATGGTTCATATATTCTTATATTGATTACAATAGGAAGAAGGAAAAAAGCTTTGATGTGATTAGAGAACAGTTTTGATGATGTCAGAGAATGTGCAAAATATTTCTGCAGATCTTTTGAGTATCTTGCCAACAATGCCAGTGTCTTTCAGTCCAAAACTTATATCTGAAATTCATTGATTCTCAGGAGCTAGATAAATCCTTAATTAGCATAATTATCACTTTTGTTTACCTCGAGTGTTGATGTTTCCACCAAGAATGTTTATTACCATACTTTCTTGTCTTCTAAATCTTGATCAGCTCACATGATGACTTTCTTTCTTCAGAATGCACTGCGTCAACAAAGATTTGTACGAGAAGTTACTATACAGTACAACCTTTGCAATGAACCTTGGTACATTCATAATCTTCTTTTGATGGCTTAGTGATTTTAAATTCTGTAGAGTTGCAGATCTCTGTGGTATTTGCACGTCAGTAGCCTAAGCTGCTGTAATTTGATGTTGCCAAATACTGAAGTATTGCATGGTTATCATCTTTCAAAACAACTTTATGGTGTTTTTCAGTGCCCCAAAACTGACTTTGCACGGTCCTTGGTTAAGCAAGAAAAGTTTCATTCAAGAAAAAAGAAGAAGATAAAACTGTTTTATGTTTCCATTGCTGATGTTTTTGACTGAAACAGAAAATGCTCTATAAGAATTAAGAATGCTTGTTTCCTCCTTGTTGTATCTGAAAGTATCTTGATGGATGGTGTGTATATGCACACATTTTTGCCCATGCTTATCTGCTTCTGTGTTTCAGATCTGTTCTTTTTCTGCTTTGTTGTTGGAATCTAAGGAGCAGTAGACTGTCTTAACCTTTTTTTTATTAATCGGTTAGGCAAACCAATGGCCCAGTGGTAGAGTTTCTTCTTGTACAGGAGTGGTTTAACTTCTGTTTTTTTTTTTTCTTTTTTTGCCTATTATTTACTAAACCAGGACACCGATGCCATTGTGGTGTCTGGAGTATATTTTTTGATGTTGATTAAAATGTAACTTCCCTAGTTCATTGAAATATATGTCCTAAAAAGCCATGATTACACGTTCATTGGTTGGCTGTTTTTCTTTTATGCTTAATGAGAGGTTCTTGCGTATTTTTTGCAGCTTTTATTTACTTCCATCTTACGATTTTGTGGGATATTCCATTTATTTATTTGGATTCTTTCTTTGACTAGCAGATTGATGCGATTTTGATATTAAGTTTATTGTGCTGAGCACAAATCCTTTTGCCATTCTGATAATCCATTTGACGAAAATTGAACTTGATTGGTCTGTAATATCATTGTGATGGTCTAATGTATGGTTATTTATGCCATTCTGATAATCCATTTGACGAAAATTGAACTTGATTGGTTTGTAACATCATTGCGATGGTCTAATGTATGGTTATTTATCGCTTGTCTAATGTCTATTTTCTTGCTGTTCCCTCTTTTTACTATGTTATTGATGCATTGACTGGTTTCAACTTTTGCTAATTTCTCCAGGATTAAGTACAGTATTAGTGTTGTTGCTGACAAGGGCTTGAAAAAGCCCCTTTATACTTCAGCGCGTTTGAAGAAGGGAGAAGTTTTATACTTAGAAACACATTCATGCAGGTATAGTCTCTTTTCATCAAATACTTGCTCAGTTTACAATTTTGAGTTTTAGATTAATTTATACCTTTGTGACTTTCTCGTTGTTCTGAGCTGTTAAATATCGTTGGCAAGGGCGGAGTATTAAAAAAGACAAGAATAGGATAAACCTGAATGTCAAATATGTTTGCATCTGTTGTGCAACATAACGTCAGTTACTATGACATACGGTTCCTAGATTCCTTGACTTCGTCTGGGGGATGGCGTGAACTGGTCTGATCATAGAGAGGCATTGATCCAATGAGAGTAGAGCCTGTTACTTCCACCTTCTTAATATATGCCCACATGGGCCTTTAACGTTCTGCATTTCACTCCCTTCCCCCCAAGTGGCTTGAAGCTGCTTTGAGCATCTTTGTCTTTTAATTTCAATGCTAACTATTGCTTCTTGTCAGCAGGTTTACACGTTCATTAATATTACATTTTAGGCATGTAATGTGAATAGATCGTTAGCTTCTTCTATGACATGGTGATTATTAATCTGTTGATTTTTCTGAAGGTATGAACTCTGTTTTACTGGGGAGAAAATGGTCAAATCTGCACTTGCATCTCAAAACCATGAAGGAGAGACAGAGAAGCCCCCTAATAACCACTCACTTGCTGCTAATGGTGATAAGAATGACTCTGAGAACATTATGATTGATGCCTTTCGATGGTCTCGCTGTAAGACGCCTCTACCACAAAAGTTTATGCGCTCTGTTGGCATTCCATTGCCCCATGAATATGTGGAGGTACTTGATTCTTCTGATACAACCAGCTTTGTGTTGTAGTTTCAGCTAGATAAGCCATCTTTTCTGTCGCTCTTTGTATGTGCTGTTAAGTCTCTTCTCTGTTAAATCCACCATATATCTGTTACACACTGGAAAGGGTCATGACTATTGCTTCAAGCAGTCTCCCGTGCCCACAAATGCTTCTTGTCGAATTCAGCATCTCCCTGAAATATTCTTCAACAAACTGCCTGCATCATATAAGAATCAAAAGTTTCAGTATCCGTCACTACCGAGTTTTTCTTATAATTCTTAATTTTCATCGATGATATTGATCAAACTTTTAGTTTTTATTAACTGGGGTGTAATTCGGAATGTACAGGTATTGGAGGATAATCTTGACTGGGAGGATGTGCAGTGGTCCCAAACTGGTGTATGGATAGCTGGAAAAGAGTATGCACTTGCTAGGGTACATTTTCTATCCATGAATTAGCTTATAATATAAAAGGTCTTTGAATGTGTGTAAACTTTGTATGCTGTAGTTTTTCCAACTAATTTATTTCAATAGAATGGACAGTGGTCAGGATTTACAGACGTTCTGGATTACTTTTTTCTCTGGATGGTTTAAACAAAATGAAGAAAAAAGTGATGGGAAATGAATAAGGCTCCCGATGTCGTTTGGATGAGCACTGATTCGCATGGTCTTGAATGACCTTGAATGTATTTGGGTCAGCCCATTTTTTCCTTCATTGGAACCCAAAACCTGTTTGAACCTATTTTTTGCCCACAAAAATGTTGAGGGACCAACCTTAGCACTTAGCAGAGAATTTTGATAAAACTGGGCCTAAGGTGGCCAAGGATTCGTGTGCGGATGACGTTATATAATATATGGGGTCATCAAACCTTCGGCTGGGCTTAGAAAAAATGGGGGCCCAAGTTTTGACGCTGGGATGGGCCCTATTGTTTGGGCCGCACTTTCCACTTTAAATTATCTCTTTTAAATTTTGTTAAGCCCGGCCCGTTGATCCAAAACTCAACCCATGGCTCGATTCAGCAGCCTGGGCCATCATTTTCATCCAAAGTCTGACCCGAAATCCGAATAGTAATCTGAACTTGGGAGCCCGGCCCTTATATTTCAAGGCCGGGCCGATGCCTAGTTTTTGGCTCTAAATCCAGGCCACGGCCTAAATTATGCCCACTACCCTTGCTGTTGAGTGACGAGTATACAAACACCTTAGCAGTTTAAGGCCCCCAGTCCCCAGATGGAAAAAAATTTTGAAACAGGGATTTTTGGGAGGGAGTGGGACTCAAACTCACAACCTAATGGTTGAATATCTCTCACATGCAAAGTGATTGCCATACGACCAATGACTTACTTTCATCCCTATACAGAAATTAGAAACTCAACCTCTACAAGCAAAATTTGTTGATGTTGTATTTAACAAAAATAACGGTATATTCAACCACCCCTTTCGATAACATAGAAGAATAAAGACCAAAAGGTGAAATCTTCTCTAAAATTTCCAAGGACAAATCCATGACAAGTCTAGTTCAACTTGATAGTTCAAGGCTTTGAATGAGGAAGCAACTTGATCCTCTACAGCGGAAGCCAAATGCACATCCTGTTGATCATCGATATCAGGCAATTCTTCAACTGTCACCCCTTCAAAACCAGCAAACAGCCAATCATTTGTCTCCTCACGCCGGATGTAATTATGCAGCACGCATGTAGCTATGACAATGTCTCTCTGCACATGAAATGCATACCGAAGGGCGAGTTTGAGAATAGGAAATCGAGCTTTGAGAACATTGAAAGACTTCTGGATGACATTTCTAAGAGATGAATGCTGGTGATTAAACAGCTCCTTTGCATTTCTAGGTGAATGATTAGCACCCTTATATTCATGGAGGTGACATCGCACTCCTGGATATGGAGCAATAAATCCTTCCATGTTTGAGTACCCCATAATATATCAACCACATAATATTTACCTATAACGGAAAACTCCATGTACAAGTTGAATTGAGAATTAGACATAATATGGGAAAACTGAAACGTAAAAGTAGCTTAAATATATTTATATATATTGAGAACCTTCAGGAACATGAGGGAAATTCTGATCTGGATCATCAAGGACAGCCCTCAATACTTGTGAATCTGCAACAGAGCCTTCCCAGCCCGGATAAACAAATATGAACTGCATGTCAAATGTGCAAGCCGCCAGGACATTTTGCGACAAAAATCCTCTCTGATTACGAAACCGTGATTGGTCTTTAGCATGGACATGTGCACGAATATGCATGCCATCTATGAATCCAATACAATCCTGAACAGAAAGAAGCAGAGTGAATGGCATAACAAAATGCACATAAATGATAGAAAAAGAAAAGAAGAAAATAACCTTGAAATACGGGAAGAATCTAGTACTCTTGAGAATTTCAGTTGGAGTGGTGAGAGGTGGTGGTTCCAGAAATTCACGCAACAGTGACTTTACTGCCTTCAACACATTATTGAAATGCCGGCTTATGGTTTCACCAGAATGCTGAAACCATTCTTGGATTACTCTATTTCGCTCGTTATGACCAATGAAGTTCAAGAAAATAGCGAGCTGCTCCTCTATCATAACACCTGATGTGTCATGTAACATGCCTGATGCCTCTTTGTCGAAGAGTGTTTCATAATCTGTGAAAAACATGTTTATCCATCCAAAACATCTCATGACTCACATGATCATGACCCTCCAGCACTTCACCCATGAAACAACTTCCACTGGGAGATGAACTAAGGCAAGGTTGCCTAGTTACACTATTATAATAATAGTAACCAGCAGCAGCGGCAACTAGTTTCATCTCATCCACTTCTAAGTCAAAATCATCCATGCTAACAGACGTATATGTAAAAATAGAATTGAAATAAAGTATATATCACACATTACAACTACTCAAAGATAGACCAACTTAATAGCACGTAAAGCATTCTAGTAACATCATATAGACTTCAAACACAAACAACTAAGTGAGAAACAAAATCATTACTGTATTCCATTTAAGCTCATCAACATATTGGTTAGACCAAGATTTCAAATTCATTACAAACTCAAGATAATGATTGTATAAACCATGACCAAAAGCTACTGAACTAAGACTAACATGATCAACTATCAACTAGATGAAGCATTGCACTTCCTCTGCAACCATAACAACCGTTTCTCACTCTTAAGTGATATAAATGTTTCTCTGGCATTGGGGCTTTCAAATAAATCCAAGGCAAAAAAGTAAACCCGCTGGTCAACACCTTTTATCTCATCCAACACTTTTATGCATTTGCTTATAGAAAATCTGTCCTCACTCTTCATGATAGCAGATGCTCTCATCTTTGATGCAGATGCTATTTCAAGCATGGCATCCACAATTGCATCTCCGGTAGCCTTCCGACTTCTCTTACGACGACCAGAACTTGATGGTGTAACTGACTGACGCTTGTTGTGTCCCTCTAACAAGTTAACATCATCCCCAGAACCCGAAGAGGCATCATCATCCACATAATTCATTGGTGCGCTAGGATCAACAGACATCTTCTAAGTCTCAGACTCTCAATATATATCAACAATTGATATCTTTTAGTTCCAACCGTCTTCATCCCACAAATAACAAGAGAAACCGCAATTATTCAAAATTCCAATACCATATTTAAACAAAAAATCCCTAATCAAGTAAATGCAAAGCAACAGAAATGGGAAAATCACATGCATTAAAAGAAGGTTACACAAAAGAAAACTAACATCAATCATATGGCAACAGCAACGGGAAACATCTAATATAAGACGAAATATAGTTTCAATAAAACAATATCAGCCTTTCATATAAGAAATATTTCAACTCTCCAACCCAGAAAAAATTATGAGAAAATAACCAAATGCTGCACTTATATAAAGGCAGGTCATATGGAGAGAGAAGTACTTCATTAAATCCGACTTTGAACCACCAGGTCCCATTCACTTTCAAACCAACCCCTAAGCCCCTTGTTTCTTAGAATGATCAATTCCTTACCTCTTCCATTTTAAAAAGCTAAAGTAATAGTTTTCTCATTATCAATAAAATCCAGTACAGTTGTCTAAATCAACTGATAAAGAATAAAACGTATAAATTGCAGTGAAAAGGGGGAAAAAGAAACAAATACGGTTTCGATTCCAATACGATTTCTTTTCATACACAATCAGTCGCAAGAAAAAAGGAAAAGAATCGAGAAAAGGAAAAAAAAAACAAAACAAAACACTCCGAATGTAAACCGTAGATTGTTTTCAAATGTGATGCATGCGATGCAAAAATCAAATGCAAGCGCCCAAAAAGGAAAATATTTACAAACTAACCGTTCCGCGATATTCTTCTTCTTCTTCTTGTTCGTCTTTTTCTTTGCTTCCGGATTGATTTACTTATGATCAGAGATTACTAGGGTTTAGGATTCTTGTTCTGGTAGGAGGGAATCTGGGTTTTTTGTTGCAAAAACCCTTTAAAATGGAAGAATAAAATGCTGTGCTCGTTGTTTAACCTGTCTGTGACAGAGATAACTGACGGACCAATGATTTTGTGGGTACTCTTTTTGGGCCTTTTTGCTCTTTGGGCCGTCCTCTCATATATTGGGCTTTATGTTTGTCTCTACATGAAAGCTCTTGGGCTTCCATAAGCCCAGTAGGACTACTAAATTCTGTCTGTGAAACACCATTTATCCCAAAATCTTGCGACTGAAGTGAATAGCATCGAGCTCTGGTTCTAATACAAAGGATCGACTGTAGCCAGAGAAGCAGATAGCCTCGACGGAATCCAAAATGAGAGGGCTCTAAGTATGGTGGATGGCTTCATGTTAATAATCTCTCTGTGTCGAGGCTTTTTGAGCAAGGAAAGGCCAGTCCCTTATATATCAATCTTTTTATGGAAGGTAGTGGCGTCAGTGATGGATCATAATTGGTAAATGCATTAGAATCTAAGAAAAAGCACTGCACGCATGGCTCAAAAAGCAGCCATTGTCACTTACGGTAACAAAGCTGCTTGTGATGGTGTCCAATTTTAGGGAAGAACCAGAAAGCGTAGGTGGATATTCATGAGCTGTCTTCGATAGGGTGGCTCCATTATTGGTGGCACTCCCAAACACCTGTATACTATGGGCAAACATGGTGAAGAATGCAGGGATCGAACAGACATCAAAAGAAACCAAGTAGTTAAAAAAGGACCTGATTATCTAAGAGCAGACTTTTGTGGATTTCGTTAAGCCAATGTGACCTGGATCTGTTGATAATATTTTGCTCAAAATGTTGTGACCAATTCCCCTCAACATGGCTTCCAAGAAATGCCCACTTTTGCCTGACGACATGGGAGCCGGCAACTGACCCCCAGTGAACGGTGGCCATAAACTATAAAGGTCCTAAGGTAGCGCAATTCCTTGTCGGGTAAGTTCCGACCCCATTAAAGGGGTAACGATCTAGTACTATACCAGAGAGAGGCTCAGTAAAATAGACATGTCACATGTCTATGAAGATGCGTGCTACCTACACCTGGACAGAAAAACGGAACAATTATAAAGCTCCATGGTTGGCAGGCAGATAATTCAAATTGAGAAACTTCTGTTGTTAGGAGAGGATCATGTTAGTTGAGCACTCTGCCACCGTCTAGGATTTCACAAGTTAGAAAAGAAACTTGAAGGCGTAGGGGAGTTTTTAACGGGAGGGATTTGGGAAAAAATTTTGTTCACAGGCCCAAGGTTTAGTAAAGTTCAACAAACCTCAAGGTTATTTTCTCAACCTCTCATATGGGAGGGTTATTAGTGGGGTTCTGAAAAATTCTCTCAAAAACCCTATCAAGCCCCTCTCCTTTTAACAAGGTCAATTGGCTTCACCTCCAGTCCATCCACCTCCTGCATCTCATGAACAATGAACCCTTACTTTAGAAGACCCCCCAAAAGCTCTAACTTCAAAAAACCTCCAGACTGACTCCAATTTTTCTCATGAACATACCTGCCATGTCAAACCTAGACTGTAATGCTTTCAGTGGCAATTTGTGAATAGGTACTTGACCATAACATCTCTTCACCCAACAAAAAGACTATCGCTTAAAGACTATGAGCAGTATAAAAGGAGACATATTTGTTCAACCTAAAAGTTAAAGACTATCAGCAATATAAAAGGAGACATATTTGTTCAACCCAAAAGTTCCAACCCAATTGTACAGATTCTTGAATTTCTCACATCTACTTTCCAAAACTATGTCAACATACAACTTTAACACCCACTAAAGCCTTTGCAAATTGATTCCCAACAATTTGCAAATATTCTACATGATTATAATTTAACTAACTTATTTAATGAAAAAAAGGTAAAACCATACTCTTATAATGTCATGAGAGCAGCAATAATAGTCTTTATCCTTAGAATCACAGCCCAATGTCACATGTACGCGTACCGTGTTAATGCTGGTTGGTAACATTCTGATTTCCAACATGTCTCCCTGCAAAATATTGTTCTTATTCTTTAGAGAACAAATACATACATTTGTATATAAATATAATTTGGCCCTCAAAAACAACTAGATTAAAGTGAATTTTATTTTATAACTAATTTGTTTATTATTATACAGGTAAACAATTGGCCGAGTGATACTTATAGGGATGCAATCTTTACATATTATGTGAGGTAACGTTTGCGTAAATCTTGTCAGCCCTCAATCCCGCCCTTTGCGGAATCTTTGTGCAAAGGTGTTGTTTACCTTCTTTTTTTTTTCCCTATTTGTTTCTTATTATCATGAAATTATTACTTTTTTTAAAAAAAAAAGACACCTACCACGATAAAATAGGAGGGAAAATGGAACAGATCATTCATTCCAAGGATTTAAGAAGCCTAAATAATGTAGCCGCTTCCCTAATTCGCGAAAACTCAATGCAAAAGGCTTGGACTTCAATGAACAGATCCTTAACTGCAAAAGCCAACCAACAATCAAAATCAGCAAAGATAGCTGCCAAGATAACACGTGAATGTATTCAAGTGTTATCTTTGGGCACACACAGCGCACTGGGAGCAACTTTGTAACAGTTTAATCAGCTGTAAGGGGCAAACCACATCTATTCAAACCCAACACCCCCCCCCCCCAAAAAAAAAACCAATAAAAAAGGGCAACAAAAAAAAAAAAGACATGTACAAATAAACTAACACCCACCAAGATGAAGACACTCACCATCGATAATCCTATTTCGGATTAGACTCTGCAGGAAAACACAAACAAGTCGAACTAGTCTGTTCTGCATGTACTTATCCTGGATAATAAGAAAAACACTAATATGTTATCGAACAACTTAGATTTAATTGTAAGCTTTAACAACACGTATTAAAAAGAACTATCTAAGCATTCATCTTGACATATATCTATCACAAAAGAGCTCCTAGTTCTATTCAACCAGCACGATTGCCATAATACAAGGCAGTAACCTAAAATTTTCCTGGGCAGTACTTCAATACCCTGATAAATTCGATGGCCTACTCGATTTTAGATACAAAAGAAAAACATGGACCATATTTCTCTCACAACCAACAAATTATGAAGAAGAGGTAAATTTCCCCACTTGGCTTACACATGCAGTTCCCATTGAGAGTCCAACAGGGGTGTTTTTTTTTATTTTTTATTATTCATGGGGTTAATTCTTAATTTTTTGAGGAAGGGAGGAATTGAACCTAGCACTTGTGCAAATGTAAGGAGTTGGAAGTCAAATCAACCAGGACATTCTATCTTCATCTTTCCTTCTTTTTTTTTCCCTTTTCCTTGCTTTGTTTGAACATAGTTTTCACATAAAAGAGTTCAGCAAATGACCCCCCCACCTTGAACTGCCCTCCTAAATCTTGTATTCCAAGGAATAACACTGCTTATGATAAACAAGTCATCAGCCACCTAAGTCTTCCACTATTTGACCATATAGTCTAAAGTCACCATCCACAATTCCAGAATGTCCTCACAACTTTTTGATCCTTTTTACTAGAAAAATAGGTGCACATTAGAGAGAGAACGCATGCAGGTAGGAAAACTACACAAAGTACTTCTGGTATGTTCATTGGTTTTCACGTACCAGTCAACTTAAAAATAAACCAAATAGATCAAATAAAAAATCCCATCTTTGTCTAATAATATCAGGAAATGTACTCATCACCCACGAGTTGTTACAGAGGCATGAAAAGGAGAAAGAAATGCACAGGAAGAGAGGTACCTTGATGTTTTCGCAAGATGATATACAATTTGTTATATACAGGCGTACAAATTCTTTCGGAAGTTCAACTGCTGTTGTGAGCCTATTTACAACTTCCATAGAATGTAGACTCATTTCCATACTGACAAGAACTGTAAAATACCTGAATAAAATTTAGAGAGATAGAGAGAAACAGGTTAAAGTATATCACTTCTATCATGTAAAACAGGTACTCCAGAGTCCAGACAATGAAACATACTCAGCAATTTCAGGTGAATTGATCAACTTAGTAAGAAATTCAACCGCAATAAGGGGATTGTTATCCACCAAATCCTGAGAGTAAGACAAAGAGGCCTTTGAATATCAAGGCAGCATCACTGATAGTAGTATTGAAGACAAAGACCAGGGTAATCATATCACAAACCGGTAGTTTTTTTGGCGTAAGTCCACAATGATAGACTAGTTTTGGATCATTTGACAACTCAACCAATACTTGCTGTGAAACAAAAGCAGAACCTTATGCCAATTATTACTCCAAATATTGTCAATGTGACGTATAAAAGTGCTGTACTCTTGAAATCACACTCTGAAAAGAAACCAACATAAAATCTTTTGCATTTCTGTTAATATAAGAGGAGCAGTCCATAGAATCTTTAACATAGTTTAAATCATTTGCCTAAGAGTAGCAGAACAATTATTAGCAATTAGCATTCAACGCAGTTATTTGTCCTTTTCACCAATTTCACTTTAGACTGACGTTCTGTCAGTCAACCAGCGTTTAGTCAGAACTTCATTCTTCCATTCAGGGGAGAAAACAGAACTTTATAGCTCTTTTTCATGCGTGTTAACCTCCTTAGCTCTTTTTTCATAACTTGATAGCTCTAGTTATAAAATATTTTTCATCGCATATAGTTCATGCATAAGTATTAGAAGTTAGAACCTCTTGTTGATTAGGTGCAAGTGCTCCCTTCAAAGCTTTCGCAATTAATTTCCTAACTGCTGCTCCCCTGCTGGTATCAGCACACATGCCATGATCCCATGAAAGCTCATGATTGTTGTCAGGGGTGAGCCACACTAGCTGTAAAAGGCCATAGAAGAATTTAAACAAGGAAATTTGGCTGATCAATCATGAACATCATAAATAGCATACATCTCCACGCAGTATTTGTAACATAGGTGGAAGAGGCCTGATCAGCTGAGGACCTAATCCATCAGACGAGACGTTCGCCAAAAGTCCAGTAAGCATCTCGTCCCTATCTCCAGATCCAAGTTTAGGCTTGGCTCCAGGTAGCAAATCAAACCTAAAATATGCCCCTTAGTTATCATTTTCAGAAAGATAAGAAACCAATTTTCAATCATGGAGAACATAATGGTATACTCTGAAATGTAGGAAAAAGAAACAGAAAATAGAGACAAATGGCCAAGACAAGTTTCTTCACTCCCAAGAGACATACTCTGGTGAATTTGCATCACAACCACGGGGTAAATCAGGATCTGCCACCACATTTTTTACTGAGGCTGTACTATATAAACCCTTATATAGCTCTGGATAAACTTTATCACTGTACTGCTGCAGCAGCTGTTCACGCTTTGGGAAAACCTGGCAGTAAATTCATTCAAATATATTTATCAACCAAAGCAATGATAGAGACACAAGCAAAGAGAAGCTATCATTTAGCACATAACATGCAATAAATGCCATGTATGTTACACATGCTTCACATAAATTTACTCCTTAAAAGCATAATTTTATTCATACAAACTTGGGCATGTTTATATGTAAGTACTTACATGACCTGAAGGATCAAAGCCAGTAATGTAGCCAGTAGCAGGCTGTTCAAGAAACTGCAAATAAGAGCCAAAAAGCGGCTTCAAAGACCATAATGACGAGTAGATGTAGTTACTACTTAATAAGTAAATACAAAAACACAAGTATCATTAAGGAAGAATGAGAGAAAGACATGAAAACCAAGGATGTGAAACTAATTTAAAAATGTTTTTACTTTGCCATAAATGACTAAAAGTTCTTTAAAAAAAAGGATCACGACACATGTGCAAGTTCAACGAGTCAGGTTTGGAATCACGATATACCAGTGTGAGTGTGTGACCATGTCTTAAAATTGGGACCTGCCTAAACAAGCAACTCAGGAATCAAGAGGATAAAATACCTACGTTAGTATAAGTTCAAAATGATACATCACTATTTGTATCCCCGACAATTTGGATAGCTGAAACGTCCTTTGTCAGGCACATTATACTTCAAGAATGGTAGACATAAATTATCCATGGCATCCCACCAAACACACAGCTCACATAAAAGTAAGCTCTGGTCACTTCAAGGATAGGGTAAATTTTTAATGTCTCAATAATCAGGATAAACTTACAAAGACTCATATAAATAATGAGAGAAAGAATAGTACAAGTACTCCAACTATTAACTAGCTGCTAACTACATTAAGGAAGCCTAACAGCAATTAGACAGTGGTGGACATTAAAAGAACAAGTTTACACAGCCCTCACTCAAACATACGCAGTTTTGCTCACATGACAAAGCATCAAACCTCAACCATCATAGTCATGGAGCATATCTAAGTGTACAACTGACTGACTCATTATTAATGGTCATCAATTCAAGAATATAATGAGGAAAGTTAAACCTCTTTGCTACTGCTAGAGACAACAGAGCCCAACAACTGTAGAACAAATGCCCTCTCATACTTTTCAGCTTCATCATCACAAGCAGCCTGTGATAAAACAGGAAAGTTGTTGCAACATCATTCACAAAAAATAGCATAAAAGCCAAAGTAAAATGTATAACATGAGTACAAAGATGCATTCACTGCAAGTAAAAAAAAAACACAAAGATACATTCAAAAAAAAAAGGAGCACAGGTACATGAATGTTTCCACTACATAAAAAGGGGCCAAACAACTCCCTGCACAGGGCTCCTCTACCAGGGATTGGGGAACCACAAGAACCACAAGATGCACGCATCTTTACCCCCCACATTGCGGAGCAGGATTTGAACCTATGTCGTCTAGATTACGGTGAAGCAACTTTGCGACATGCATCCGTTGCATATAATTTTTTTTTAAAAAAAAAAAACTCAAGGTAAATCAAAAACTGAATGGGCGAACTGATTGAACGATCGCAACCCTATCAGAACCTAGATTCCATGTTAAACGACATTACTATACTCCGTTAAGAATTAATAAATGAAACCATGTCCTTGAAAATTTATGCTAAGCCCCAGCTTCAAAATAAGGATCATTTATATGAAAAGCTCTCAGGCGGCATTTATTGTAAGAGCCAATAGATGGTCTGACTTGTTTGTAAACAAACTGAGCCCGAGCTCTCTTATGAAGCCTGCGTAAACTAGACAAGATTGGCCTTGGAGAAGCAGCTTGACCCATCTTGTTTGCATATCTCCAAAATTACCGGTTTTCCTTGTTCTGTCTCTCAATGGTCAGTCTTCATTGTCTTTGTTTTTGATAATGCAACCAGTAATATGAAACCTTAATACCTTATATATATAGATGTATGATTGTGATCATCAGTAAGATGGACAACCAAATTAGTTATATTCAACGAAAAAGGAAGAGAGGAAATGAACAAATACAAGTAAATTACGGTAAGCAAATCTCCAAGACATTTCATATATATCCACAATAGGCCTTAACAGTCTATCTAACGCCAGGATCAGTCACAGAAGATGATATGAAACAACAGAGAAATTGAATAAATGCATTATTGAGAAGACATTGTGTATCTATTAGAACAATTCGCATATTGTTCAACTTCTTTGTTGAGATAATTGCAAGTTGTAAGGGAATTAAGCAGTCACATGCCATATAGCAAACATAATATAACTTCTTCTAGCCATGCCATCATTGTATGTAGCTCATTTGCTCAATCATGAAACAAGTATTAATCCAGAATTCAAGATAGTTCATAAACATTGGAAGATTTCAAAAACGTAATTTTTGAGAATGAGAGTTCTTTCACAGACTTTATCTTAACCAATACCACTTTTCAGATGCACTGTCTATCACAGAGGGTATTGATGGATCAAACTCAAGACCACTGGCCTGTTTCCCAGGCAATATCATGTAAATAACTTTATGCTAGTAAGCTGAGTTATCTCAGTCAATAGAGTACGGTAATCTAAGGTGTATTCAACATCTATCTTTCAATTTTCCTCCAATAAAGCCAACATCTTAGGCTACTGCATTAAAACTCCCATCAGCTTTCAAACAAGCATCAATCTCTACCCTTGAAAATTGTACACAAATATTCTAAAAAATATCTTGCCAATGAAAAGCATTGCATAAGAACCTAAAAGCGTAGCAAGCACACATATAAATAGGAATGGAATCTAAAATGCACAATTCCAAGAATATCATACCACACTTACATTTACAATAAAACTTATGAAGGGGTTTCCAGAAGGTTGCTGGGTTGAACAACTCTGATGAAGCATGGCAAATGCTATCAAACGTTCAGTAGAATTTAACATCTTTTTGTCCTGCAATTGTACATCATCCAACTAATCTGTAACTGATTGCAGAAGAATCTTATCACAGAGGAGTATAGTGAGCGCATAATTATTTTCTGGCTGACCAGTGAATTCATGCGAATAGGAAAAGGCTTGTTGGGGGGACTGGGAACACTCGTAAGATATGAGTACGACCAAGTAAATCCAAATATGCTATCTCAGTAAAAGAACAATCTTAAAGAAAAAATACAAATGATGGAAATTTAATCTCTTTTATATCAGGTCAATCAAATGATTTATCAATAATTTAGTGTATGATGTTACTAAATCAACATTTTTTGGCATGAGTTTACATCTTGTAGACAATAATATGAGTTGAGTCTGTGGGGATAGAAATTTTAGACACCAGCATGAGTTTACCAGACAATTGGGATCCTATTTGTGCAAATGTGTATGAGACAGACATACAAACAGAAAAAAGAAAAAAATTATATGATATATATTCAGCAAAGGAAAGACTTGATTTTTCGCACTCCTCAATTATAGAATCCCCTCGAGAAATAATAATTTACCAAGTTCAGGGATCTGGCCATATTTAACACAAACCAGATTGAAATTGAATAATTCCAGTGTGGCTCAAAAAAAGGGCAAAAAACAGCAATCACGCTGCTCGTTCCCCTATACATCTAACTCCTAAATAGCAACCATTGAAGCATCATAAGCTACCCCAACTATTTTCAAATAAAGTGGCACAAATGGCAAGCAGCATACTCAATGTAACTCGGCCACGTGAAAGGCAAGGAAAAAAAAGGTTGTGACTTTAATACTTGTTTAAAATTTTATTTTACTTCTTTTCCATTTGTTTTAACATATCATAGTTGTTATTTTTCTTTGATTGAGAAGTCTTTGAAAAGAAAAATAAAATAAAACGATCACAGTGAAGTGTACTAACAACGCAAAAGTCCCAAACCCCCAAACCCTAACAAATTACAATAATTCCATGACCTAAAGCAGGAGATTTCGAATGCTAGCAGCGAGAAACAATTATCATCAGAATTTTACTCATGAACAGTGCAAATTCACTGAAAACCCTAACAAACTGAAATACGTGTACTTAAATTCTAATGAATACAGATAATATCTTGCCTCCAGGAGTAAGGAGAGTGCATGGCAGACATGGATAAGCCGATGGGATGGGAATCTGGAAATAAAGTCCGACACGATCTCATGTATTGGGCTTTGCTCGGCTTTCAACAGCGCAAATAGCGTCTTCGATTCGTCAAAGCTAAGACTCGTCATGCCTACGTGGTTTATTTTGTTCAGTCGAATTTCGGAGAGGTAAGGACGAGAAGCTGGGGGAAGGAGGAGGACTGTGTTTGATTCATGGAGAGTGAAGAAGACGACAGTGACTAGGGGCTTTCAAAGAGCAACTAATGGGCCGCGAGCAACCAGGCCTGGTTCAAGGTTCTTGGTGGTCCCGGTCCAAACCAAGCCCGCATTCTTCTATCCATCAGGCTTCCAATCGTTTTGATTGCTCTATTTTATCGGTTTCAATTATTTTTTCTTTTATTTCCATACCATGATGCTACAATATAACCTCGATAAATTAATAATCTATATTAAATAATATTTTTTGTCGGTAAAGACTTGGAGCCAATCAGGTAAATTAATAATTTGCAAAATTTATAAGATAATACTTTTTTTTTTTTAAAAACATAGGTCTCACTTACTATATAAATTAAAAATCTCCTTAAACATCAAAATTATATATCTACATTACTCAATTACGAGACCTTTGTAAAATATGACTCCAATATTATTTGTTTTCTCTTGAAATTCATGTGTTCTTGGATCTCATCTCTAACTTTCTAAAATTTTTATTGGTGCATTAAGAATTTCTGATATAGCATTCTCGTATTATAAGAGAAAATTATGCAATGAGATTGTTACTTGAGTGCATCTTTGCGCGAGACATGCTCCAATACATAACTATCGTATTCAACTTCATCTTCTTTGTCATTTCCCATGACTAGGGGTGTAAGCGAACAAGGCTATTCGTGGGCCGCTCGAGGGCGGCCCGATAAGAGCTCGGCTCGAGCTCGTTTTTTTAAGGGCTAGGGCCGAGCTAGGGCTTGACTTTAGGGCTTGTTTAGGATTTAGAGCCGAGCTAGGGCTTTGAGAAGCTCGGCTCGTAAGCTCTAGGGCTTTTTTATATAAATAATATTTATAAATTATATATATGTTTATATATATATATATATGTATGTATGTATGTATGTATGCGCGTGTGTGTTTATTCAAAATTATGTATATAAGTGTGTGCATGTGGTTATATATGTACTCGTGTGTGTTTATGTGTGTGTATCTATATATATGTATACGCTGTATGTAGTTATATATGTATGTGTGTGTTTATATATGCATGTGTGTCGTTTATATATATATGCTTGCGTCAGTGACTGTAGTGTGTGTTTATATGTGTCTTGTATGGGTGTATGCGTGTGTGTTTATATGTATGCGTGTGTGTTTATATGTGAGTGTGTAGTGTAGTTTATTTAGTCCCACATCAGAAGATAACAATTTTGAATTCATAATTTTTCTATAAATGCAAGGCCCAGATCCCTTTCTCCAAATAGTGGTGCGACTTTTATTGCCTTTAGTGCAAACTGTTGGATGTGGGCTCACGAGCCGAGCTCGAGCCCTGGGGCTTTTAATAGGGCCGGGCTAGGGCTCAGGTTTTGGGCTCGTTATTAAGCCCGGCCCGAGCCCGGGCCCGGCTCAAAAGTTAAGGGCCGAGCATGAGCACTCAAAAGCCCCGCTCGGCCCGGCCCTTTTACACCCCTACCCATGACGTTCGTGATCAAAGATGTCAATTAAAGATATCAATGATTGTCAAAGATACCAATAAATATGTAGGATGAGTTCAATGTTTTGTCAAGAAAAATAAAGAGTGACTTTGTAAATTAATTTTTTATTAATTAATATAAAATTAATAAATTATTAATTTATCGATTAATTAATAAATTTTTATGATTTGGTATTAATTTATAGAAGTTTAACTTGTATCTTCTTGAAAAAATAAAAAGTTTCATCGACGACTCGGCCGGGATTCTGGATCTCGTCGAGTCGACCGGCCTAGAAAGAAAGTCCAATTAAGGATTTCGTTATAGTTGGGGAATCACGAGGGCATTTTCCGTCATTTAAATTGGCAACACGGACACACACGGTAGGGTCGTCCCCCATATCCGACGGCCACCCCAAAACGAGAGGCGTGTTTACTGCGTAAAGGATCCCGCGCTTTCTCTCTCTCATCGCCGTTTATATATATTGAAACATGCATTCGATTCCTAATTCTCTCTCAAAATCGAAAATTCTCCCTCTGATTCACGGATTCACCAGTGCATTATCGAATCCTGAGTTTCTCTTCACTTCTTCAGATCCAAACTCGTCGGCTTCAGGTTAGTTTCGTGTTCCTATCGTTTAGGGTTGTTGATTGCTCAAATCGGAATTCATGTTGATCGTTTTTGTCGATCAAATTGCTGTTCATAGAAAGTTTGCTGCGATTTAGTTTTTTTTATTTATTATTGTTCTTCTCTCTCATGCTTTTGAAATTGTGGTTATGTTCGTTGATTTGCCTTTTGCTATGTTATTGTTGATCTGTTTGTTTTACCGATAAATCCTAGGTTAAGCCGTGGAGCCGTTGTAATTGAAAGGTTGACTGCTTGTATTTTCATTTATCTGAGCTTAGAAAACAGGTAACTCAAGTTATACGAACGTGTTGTGCCTGTCTGGGGTGGTGCTCATTCTTTTTGTTTGGATACAGACTTGATTTATTATCTCCTTGCTATGCTCGGGCTTTGCCGCATGTAAAAAGAAGTTAAAAAAGTTGAATCAAGGATGTTAGTCTTTCTGTTGATTGATAGGATAGAATTTGAAAATTTTGATTTTCATGTTGCGACAAATTAAAGCTAGTCGGTATGAGTGACTATGAGTGTATAGTATGTTGCTCGGTTTTGATCATATGCGGTGGAAAAACTACGATAAATAAATTATGTAAAGTTGGATAGCAGGGGCAAAATGTTTCTACTTACTCTCATATTGATTAACATACCTACATTGATCCTCAGTACCATTGTACCTCAGCAGCCAAAATCTAAGAAACAGACAGAAACTATTTCTATGAATAATTAAAGGTCTCCAAAGCATGTGCCAGAAGAAACCATCTAAAACATGTTTGAGCCTTTGAGGACAATGGTTGGGAGAGAAATTGTATTTACAGATACACTGTTAAATCAACACACAGAAAAAGTATGGATCGGATTTTGATTTTTGAGTAGGCCTCAGTTTTGAGAGGGCTCAGAACCTTAGTAAAGTTATTTAGAGTTGTAAATTAAGAAAGGAATGACATGGAAAGGTCTTTTTCTTTATGTCAGATTGTAATTGTTTGACATACTAGTTATAGTATTTCAGCTCATATTTGAAGTGAACAAGGCTCATGCGTTGTTGCCACTTGCACTCTCTGTTCCTTTTCTGTTACATAGTTAGAATTTTAAATATTTTTTGACATATGTTCTTTTGTCTTTCTTTAGTAATTGAGTTAGTTTGTTTCTCATGAGAGATATTGTTCTTTTGATAGGTTTTGTTGATAAAATCTGTTTGGTGCTCGGTATCATCAGAATTTTCTTCTGAGAAATTGAACTGAAATTGAAAATGAAAAAATTAAAAGCATGATGATTGAGTTTGGAATTTCACTCATGCGGTTGCTGAGCAGTGCCAACGGTTATGGTCCACATATTTTTGGATGGCTATTTACTGGATCATTTGGATTGGTAGTTATAATATTTGCACTTCTTAGATGGCAAAGGAAAACTTCTTTAAATTGGGTTAAAGCTGCTGCCAAAGCAAAGAAGGAAGTGTGGAAAAGGCTAAAACTTCCCCGATTTCCTCATTTATGGATGGAAGATTTTGCTTATGGTGAACAACCTTCCGCATGCTGTGTTTGTCTGACTTCCCTGGTTTCCCCCCAAACTGTCAGTACAAAAGCAGCTTTGCATACGCCTTTTCACCGATGCGCTGTTTGTGGGGTAGCAGCTCATTTCTATTGTTCAGAGTACGCAACAAAGGATTGCAAATATGTGGCACAAGCTGGTTTCGGCCATGTGCGACATCACTGGTCTGAAAGATGGATTAACATGGATGAAAATCCAGAGATGTCTGCTTTCTGCTTTTACTGTGATGAACCATGTGGTGTTCCTTTTATTGATGCTTCTCCTACATGGCATTGCCTATGGTGTCAACGCCTTATACATGTCAAATGTCATGCAAAAATGTTGAAAGAATCTGGTGATATTTGTGATTTGGGTCCTCGTAGAAGGATTATTCTTTCTCCACTCTGTGTGAAAGAAGTCGAAGTACATGCTGGAGGAGGAATACTCAGTTCCATCACTGAAGAAATCATAGCCTCTTCTAATCGAGGGCAAATGAGGAAAAAGCGCAACAGGAACAAAAATGGTAGCGGCCGTGTTGTTAATGGAAAGATAGATGCCTCAGCTACCAATAAAGCCTTGGAATATGTGTTCAATGGGCTAGCTTGTCTGAAGAAATCCAGTAGTGAGGAAAAGAATAACTCCTCAAGGATGGATGGGAGATTATTTGATGTTAAAGGCACCTCGGATGGAGTTATGAAGATAAAAGGTGGACCCACAATTTATGGTCAAGTTAAGAAGTATACATTGGATGATTTGCCCCAGGATGCAAGACCTCTTCTGGTCTTCATCAATGCTAAGAGTGGAGGTCAGCTTGGTCCTTCTCTTCGGAGGAGATTGAATTTGCTGTTAAATCCTGTACAGGTGATGTTCTCACTCTCTGTTTCCAGTCACTGTCCATATTTTTTTTTTAATAATTTTAATGATAACTTGGCATTGATATCCAATGATTCTTTTACTCTACATTGAACTCTTTTTTTTTTGTTTTATGTGTTCTCTACATTGAAGATACTACTGCACCCAGGTAAATTTGAACAGTGTGCTTGTATTTTGCTTTGATCGGTGGCATATATTGTGTTAATATTGTCTATTAGAACTTTAGATAGATTCTAGATGGAGCTTAGAGAATTTCTCTATTTTCTTGTTGATAATTCATCGAATAAAACACTTTTTTTTTTTCAATTTATCTTTCTAAGATGCCCTTCATCGAGCACACAATGCATGTTGCACAAATGCCATTTTAATGAGTGTCACACTAAATTCTTTCTTGAATATGCCCTCTCTTCTTTTTTTTTTGGCGAGTTTCATGTTTTGTCACCTTCTGGCTTAAGAGATAGTTTCTTGAATGTCAATTGATGCACTTGAGTTTGTGAATGATATGAGATTTATCACCCGAGCTTCCACAATGGATTTATAAAACAGTTGTCCAATTCTTTCCTAGTTTTACCGTTGTTTCCCTTCTTTCCTTTCCTTCAATTTTCAATAACTGTGTACCTTTGGGTTGCATCATTCAATGTGCACATATCTGAATTGTATATACAATGGCTTCTTATGTTATTTGACTAACTTCTATTACTTCCCACTGCAGGTGTTTGAATTGAGTTCTTCTCAGGGCCCTGAGGTTGGGTTGGAATTGTTTCGTAATGTGCCATATTTTAGAGTTTTGGTCTGCGGTGGAGATGGCACAGTTGCATGGGTCCTCGATGCAATTGAAAGGCACAATTTCGAATCTCCTCCACCTGTTGCAATTATCCCTCTTGGAACAGGAAATGATTTGTCAAGGGTCTTGCAATGGGGAAGAGGTTTCTCGATGGGTAATGGACATGGTAGCTTAACCACACTTTTGCATGATGTTGATCATGCTGCAGTAACAATGCTAGATCGGTGGAAAGTTTGCATCAGAGGAGAAAACTTAGCAGGCAATCCAGGAAAACCGAAATCCAAGTTCATGATGAACTATTTAGGTAAACTAGTTACGATACGATTTTTAACTATCATATACTGGGATGTTTAATTTTTGCTAATCCTCAGTTTACAGGTATTGGATGTGATGCTAAGGTTGCATATGAATTCCATGTGACACGGCAAGAAAATCCTGGGAAGTTCAGTAGTCAGGTAGCAATTTTTGTCTTAGCTGTTCCATTTATTCCCTGAGAAGAACAGATATTTCGTATTGGTTTGTTTGGATTATTTATTATTACGACATATTTCCTTCTCTCTTCCTGGATTGGGTCATGAGAGTGATTGTGGGCCTTGGTGCCAAATTTTATCTTAGGCTATATTGTGAATTATGACCAAGATTATTTTAGGGTAGTCAAAATTGAAAGCTATTGAGACTTTGAACTTATATCTGAAGTATCGAGGCTTCATTTCTTTGTAAACAGTACAGCAATAGCATTAACGTATATGTCGTGTGTATTGTGAAGAACAATTCAGCTATTCATTTCTCTACTTCAGTTGTTTTGTTTCCTTGGGTTTCATTATTTTCAGCAGCTTGTATACTGGAATTGTATAGGAAGAAATACCAACCTCTCTAAGAGAAACAGCAGACCTTTAGATATTAGCTATTGCTGTGAAAAGGATTAGGCTGGAGGTTGAAATGCAAATTCAAAAAAGGAACCATAGACTGTGATGGAGAATATCTCCTACTTTCTCTGTATTTTTTTTTTATCAGTTACCAAAGAAAGAGAACATATTCAATGCAACATGTTCTGTCTTACTGATTTTATCTTTCTGTTGAACATGGCATAATAATTGAACACATATTATTGGTGCTCGGTTTTAAAGGGCATTGGTTCAACGTAGAAAATGTAAGTGTTGCTATCCTCACTTGAGGTACACAGTTGGCAAGTCAAGTGCTCTATTGAACTTCTGTTCCTATGGCAATGTAAATGCATGCTACTCTAATCATTGGACACATGCCTAGGTTGCCTTTGGTTATGCATCATGAGACCATGAAGAGTAATATGAGCCTGTTTTATGGTGATTGATTCTGGTTATGTCCAATGTTGAAATGTACAAATGTGTTACGTTTTTTCAATAGTTTTTGTTAGCTTTTCTGGAAAAAGTTATGATCTAGTCATCTAGGGAACGACTTGTCTTCATTGTGGTGTTGTGCTTGATTAGCTAACAAAATTGCATGGACAGTTTGTAAATAAATTGCGTTATGCAAAAGAAGGTGCAAGGGATATAATGGACAGAACTTGTGCTGATTTGCCATGGCAAGTTTGGCTTGAGGTTGACGGGAAGGACATCCAAATCCCAAAGGTACATGATCTCTTTACTTGTTTCTTTTCTTTGCATATTTAGGTCTTAGTTCCTTACATGCACTGAAGGCTTCCCTTTCAATCTTTTCCCTCCAGGACTCTGAGGGTCTAATTGTACTGAACATTGGCAGCTACATGGGCGGAGTGGATCTTTGGCAAAATGACTATGAACATGATGATGATTTCAGTGCTCAGTCTATGCAAGATAAAATGCTTGAAGTTGTATGCATACATGGAGCATGGCATCTTGGCAAACTTCAGGTGTGCTGTTTTCGTGGTTTACAACTGATTACTTTGGCAGGCTTTGAGTGGGTTGGGGTTCTTTGAATTGGAAGATTTGATCCAAAGCATTGCTTCATGGTGGTGTCAAAACAACATTAAAAAAAGTAGTCCTTTTGTGTTTCCTGGAACTTTTTGCCTCTCATTTGAACAAGTGAGATTGAGGAGTTATTGATGTTAATACATCTCGACTTTTTGGCACTCAACTTTGTTCTGAGTTTTTCTTTTTCTTTGATAATTTGATATTAATGCTTATTCTGCTGGGTAGGTTGGACTTTCTCAAGCTAGGCGGCTTGCGCAAGGCAAACAAATAAAAATTCATGCTTCCAGTCCTTTCCCAGTTCAAATAGATGGGGAACCGTTTATCCATCAACCTGGCTGCTTGGAGATAACCCACGATGGGCAGGTATCATATATCTTGCTTCTTATGATGTAGTTTAATCCTTATATCACACGGTAAAGTTGATTTTTTTTTTATAGAAATATTTGCTTATCTGTGATTAGAAAGTATTTTGTTACACTTTGATGACTTGAAGCTGCAAAAATAAACAAAATACGGTTACATATTCCATTGCGTTCAAATTTCAAAAATTTGTCGGAAAGTAGATTGTATCATTTTGATTGTTTGGCTGTGTGTGTGTAGGTGTTCATGTTGAGAAGGGCCACGGAGGAACCCAGAGGCCAAGCATCTGCTATAATGGCAGATATCTTACTGGAAGCAGAGTGCAAAGGAATCATCAATGCATCTCAGAAAAAAACTCTTCTCCAACAGTTGGCTCTCAATTTATCTTGAGTTTAGTGTGTGGACACCATGCCTCCCTGTTCTCCTCATCTTCACCTGCTAACATGCCTTTTCCCCCACGATTTTGGCTCCCTCGGTTGCATATAACAAAAATATATATATTATTGTACAACTACTTTTTGTAGGAACAGTTTTTTTTTTACCACGAGAGTTTTTCTAGAGCCACTAATCGATGTAGAAGAGACTGTATAAATGAACAATACCCTGAGAGAATCAATTGTCAGTTTGTCAAGTTCTTTTACTTTTTATGTCAAATTATGTTTGCAAACTGTTGGGGTCTCTACTTTCTGATTGTGTATTTTGATGCATAAGATGGACTGGAAACTCGTTTTTGGAACATATCGTGGATATATTACACTTTATATATTTGAAATTTTAAGATATATCTGATTGCTATGATCCCTTAACTCGTCACTTTACCCTGTCAATGTCGGGTATGTATGACATGGATATTGGTATGCTATCAGGACTCTTAACTTTACATTGTCTCCCTCTATGACAGTTTTCAATTTGAAGAACTGGACACACAGATATGTACTTATAGTCAACATCCATACCCGAGTCCAGGTATCATAGTCTGATTGAATTTAGGAAATGATTTTATACATTAATTAGATTCAGACTTGCCTTGTGGACTCGATAACAAAAGCAAAAAGACAACTAGATTTTGCGGAAGTCTTCATCCGGTTGATGCATTAGCTTACAGAAAAACAACTCCCGTCCTTTTTAACATTTGTTGCTTGGGAACATTCACAAACAGCCTGCTCTTTTGGTTTTATCATCTTTTCTGCTTTGAATTTGTCATAACATCGATGCACCCAGGAGACAGATTGATTCATTACTTTGTTTATTTGCATCTGTGCATGTATTTGCCACTTTTTTTTCCTTGGAATTTTGTGATGAAATACGGACACTTTATATCCATTACGTGCATTTACAATGTTTTAGAATTGACTAGCCAGCTTTATTGTATTTGTTACACAATGGTGACTTTCTTTCTACTTTCCAGACCCCAAATTTCAGCTGATTGCCCAATATCGCCCAGAAAAAGCAAATGAACTATGCAGATTGCAGGGTAATACGTTATCGATCATGCATGGTTTCTCGACCATTTTAAGGAAACAATTGTGTATCTATGGAAAAAAACCTAAATATGGTAAACAACATAGGACAATTTTTTGTAACCTACTATTTTGCCCCATAAACCTCGTAGTGATGTGCTGCACCATGTTTGAGCCCTTGTGGAGGGAGTGCACCACCTGTCCGAAATATATAAAGCATGGACCCTGTAATAATCAACATTTGTATATGACAATATTGTTGTGTCACTCACAAGGGAAGGGAAGGGACAGGACAGGACATGAAATGAAATGAAGGGTAAGATTTGAACTTCGAAGCATGCATGCACTGATGCACAGCTTCTTGAACGTTAGACAAAAAAGTGGAACTAACAGTATATATGAAGAAAAATACAGACAGACTGTATTGATTTGATACAAGGACGTACGGGACCCATCTGCCTCCTTCTACAGTCTACACATATGTATGTGCACTAATAAGACAGAAACAACACATCTACGTGAAGCTCAAGTATTCACACTCTCCCTCTCTCTTTCCCATGTGACTTACACTGAGAATTTCCCAGCCCAAGATGAAGATGCCCACCGGACAACTGAACCAGTTCACGCTGGCGACAAGTAAGATCGGGCTTAAGCTTAAGCTGTCGTGTAGGGAGAATGAGGCCGAAACTCACAAAAGAGAGTTAACTAGACAAAGTCTTTGACTAATGCAAAGAAATAATGCTGAAACTGCTGTGCACTGGAGTTGAACTTGCAACCCTCCTATATTTATAAAGAGCTACCACAATCAACTCCATTATCCCATAAAATAATACTTAAAATAATTTGGGTTAGATGAAGACATGATAACTCTGTAATACACATATATAACACATGCATTATATATTAAATGAAAAACGGTACTCAGATTGTATAACTATATAAAAAAAAAAAAATATATATATATATATATATATATACATGCCATGGATATGCGGGTGCCGAGTGGTACAGAGATAGAAGAGGTGCATTGACAATAAATACATGACGAAGCTGTCAAAGCAGGAACAGAAAAAAGGTGATGGTCTCCTTCTTTATGACACAACAACAAAGTTCATGGTTTCATTTCCCAAGAGAAAAGTCAGATAGTCGTCATTTACTCTCCCTGGAATTGATGTTGTTTGGCTTTTCAAAAGCTAGAAATTTGTACTCTCTACTTCTTCACTTCCTTCCACCAGAGAAAAAGCCAACCAGCCAGCCTATTTCAGATCATCAAGCCAATTATGTATTTCCAAGCATAGTAAACTGATTTCAATGGCTTCAAAAAGGTCTAATAAGTAATACCCACAAATGTTCATCCTCTCTTTCTTTCTGTCTTTCTTTCTTTTTCTCTTGGTTCTAGGTTTTAGATTTTTCGTTTGCATGAATTGTGTGAGAGCTAGGACGATGATGTTGATATATATTGATATGAGATCTAGTGATGAGCGAGAAACTCGCTGGCTTTTCTCGTTAACAGTTAACATATGTGTCTATATATATAAATGTATATATGTATGTAAGGTATCTATCTCTTCATGATCACTCACTCTTCCACATGACAGTGCCATAAATATGTTCATTCACATCTCTATTACATTACAAAATCACAATAAATTCAATAGCTACGTTTCAATGGGGTCTTCACCCCCCATATCTCTTCTTTTCAAGAAAAGGAGCTAGCTAGATCATTATCAGTGACAAAAAAAAAGTTCAAAATTAGAAATTCCATTGAATTGAAATAACCCATTAAGGGTATTATCATCAAAGCAATTAAAAAGTTGTAAAAAAACAATTTAATTGCAAATGTTATCAGCTTTATGGGTTAGGGTTTGTCATTATATACCAATTAAGGAAATGTTCATCTTCATTTTATCTCTAATAATTCTGGAATTAAATAATGCTGGAATTAATTTGAAGGAATGGAGTCCTGGTCATCCCCATGTGAAGTGGGAAAAAAGGGTTGAATTAATTTGAAACAGTAGTGGAATTAAATGGTAAAAAAAGAATTACAAGACTATATGGGTCTAGGGCTCCTAGTTCTGGGGTTGCAGCCTTGCAGGCAAGTATTTGACATGTAATAGGGTGTTTTACTCTTCTATTACAGTCTTACAGTACATTCTATCTTGTCCACGTGAAATGAACATTCGAGTAGTTTAATGGTTCCTTGTATCAATTATTGCACCCTAATTAAGAATGATTAACAACTGCCTTTTGTGGGCTTGTGTATTATAATGCACATATATATATATATACATGTATGTATATATGTATACACAGAGAGAGAGAGAGAGGAGCAGAAGAAGGAGGAGGAGGAGGAGGTGAAGTACTGCCATACATGGTGCTTAATTACAATTAAGAGCTTAAGAAAAATAAATAAATCTCATATATATATTTATATATATATATAGATAAGTTTCATTTGCTTGAAATGAAGAAACAAAAAATTGAAACCCATGTGAGATCTTGCATCAAGCTAGTGAGAAAGCTTAGAAGACCCTTCAAAGTTGTTGAATTGCAATCAAAGAGAAACTCCTTAGCTAGAACCTGCTGGTCATCAAGTAGCTAGAAGAATAGACCCTGAAAGGAAAAAAGAAAACCCAGATATGCATATAGAATTTGAACTATACATACACATGTATATGCTTTCATATAGACAGTTTTCTATAGAAATCACAACCTGCACTACTAATACACAACACAATTAGCGAGTTAGAGCAATGAAATTGATGATGATACAAAAGCTAGTTAAAAACCAGAAAATTCTTCTTTTTTTTTTTGGTAACCGAGAATTCTCTATCCCAACATGTCCATCGGAAAAACCCGACAATTTACCGAACATGAAAACTTACTTACCACAAAACAAGTGATATATACGTGTGTGTGTCTTCCTCCAGTACTTGAAAGTTGAAGAGAGAACTGCAACAGTGAATGAATGTTGGTTGGGAGGAATGAAGCCTGGTCCGAGAATCATTTAGGCCATTTTTGTTCACTTCACATGAATGAAAAAGATCAAAAATCACACCTTGATGACCTCGAGCCAGACAACATTCCTCTCACCCTAACCTTCACATATATAATATATAGCTAACTAGCAATAGAGATCAGCAACATCAAACGTGCATACATGTTTGAGGGGAATGAAGCCTGGTCCGAAGCCTTAACAACGTTAGTACTAGACTGTTTGTTCCCTTGAGAACCCACAACCTTTGTTTAAGCCTCGAGCCAGCCAACATTCCCCTCAACACACCCTTATGATGATAGAAGAACCTTAGCTAACCCACACCACAACCAAATGTAGAGATATATGTATATAAATAGAATCCAAAAGCCTGAGAAAGAGAGGAGTAGAGAGAGAGAGAGAGAGAGAGAGAGAGAGAGAGAGAGAGACCCAAATGGCCAAATGTACCTAATTTAGCTTATGAGAAAATGGGGTCCTTAATAAAACTTGGATAAACCACCCTCAAAAGCATACACCTCACCTGTACTTACTCCACCACTAAAAATCATGCTAAACCCATATTTATTATCTTTGATTTCCTAGGCTTTTTTTTTTTATGGTTATTGACTCCCTTAATAACAAGATAATAATGATCATAAATTTGATATCTCAATTATTGAGTTGTATGCACAAGATTTCATATACATCATGCAAAACATGTACGGTTCACGAATTCACTTGAATCATATATATCGAACTCAACAATTAAGATAATTAAAATACTAACTGCTCGGATCTATATTATTTTCGATAACAATATAATAATCTCTATTATTTTCTCCCTCTCCCTCTCCCTCTCCCTCTGATTGTTGTCGTTGTTAGTCAAACGGAAACAGAAGACAGAAACAGAAAAGCAGAACGAGACAAAATGGGTATTTAATTAAAAAAACAACATTATATGACAATAGAGACAAGCCTCTTATACGTAGGCCCCATAATAATGTATGTATATATTGAATGCGATTCTATCATCATTACCTTATTATTTTTAGCTTCTCTCTTCTCCTACTTTCAACTGTTCCTCTGATCTTCAATACCCCACGCACGCCCACCTAGGGCTCAGCTCACTCATCATCTATAATCTTTTATTAATTTTATCTCTTTAATTAGTTTGTTTTATTATAGAATTGTTTAAATTTTGAGTCTTATTAATTATATTCTGTTGAATTATTATTATTTATCCCATTAAGTCATTCATATATTCAAAGCCTTTTGGTCCTTTTTCTCTGTTGATTGGACATGAAACAACCACTCAAATTAAGCCTGATGTACTATTTTATAGTACATATATATATATATATATATATATACACCAGCTGTTCTTGGTGTCCGATCTATTTATTCTTGTCTCCGAATAATCAATTTCTTTAAATTCAGTTTAAGCTACCTAGCGTAGTTGTTGGTCCTTTTCTCTATAGTTTAGGTTACGTAGCTTCACCTAATCATATTTATCATATTCAATGGTCAAATATGTTCGAAAGATTCAATGAACTAGATAATTAATTTCAATTCTTTTAATGCTAGCAGGACAATGAATCAAACCTGCATTAATTAATTTGGTTAATTTCTTGTACTTATTTGGTAGCGTAGATTTCACAGTAATTTATTTATTTATATGGTGAAACTTTTAATGTTTATTTTATGATAGATCTTTGCACCTATATTGAAATGAAGAAAGAAAAATCATTGTGTAATTAATGTGATATGGAGCGATGATATTCCAATGTATCTTGCCTAATGAAGGTTAGTTTTTTCCAAAACAGTGTATATACACACACACACATATGTATGTATGTATATGTTTTAAAACTCCCTCTGATGAACATTGAAATAGGTGTTGCAGATCATGAGCTTTCAGGTATGTCATGGTGGTACAAAATTCAAGTCCCACAAAAGAAGTTAATATTGGTAAATGTACTCAAAAGTATAAAAGACATTTTCCTTTAATAACTTCCAATGGAGATCTTCCTCTTACTGTGTACTGAGCAATGAGCTATGTCATAATATTATAATTTGATTGATTTCTTTCCTTAAAAATGCACTTTGGTTTACATGTTTAAGTCATGATGTAACATTATGCGAAAATTTATTTATTTATAGTATGAGCGAGTTAATCGGCTAAAGTTTAGATCCATGTCAGCTATCTAAAAAATAAGTTTTTATGGTGTCGTTTTCAATTTTAAAAAAAATCTTATGCTTATATTGCAAACTAATTTTGACGTGAAAAATCTTTTTTTTTTTGGGTGCTTAGTGTTCTTCAAATGTGTACACATATATATTTTTTAATATCTTAGAAAAGAAAGTTGTTAAATGATTTCTACAAATATGGTTATTTAGGGCATGGGAGTGACGCCAAACAGTGTCTTCCGTGTAACACGTCACGGCAAAGACGGCGAATATGGAACTCGAAATCTAATCCGTCCAAATGCCTTCATCCAACGGCTACAATATATCTATACCTGAAAACCGGGCAAGTCGGTGTCAGCGGAGGCAACGGATCAGGACCCTTAAGGCAAGAAAGAGCCCGACTAACGAGGAGAAGAAAATAAACCTATAACCAAACAACGACAACAACAAAAGGTTTACGATTTCAAATTAATCGCCGTGATGTATGCGGACCCCACTATCCCAGGAGGACAGATCATACCGGCTAGTCAAAAAGCACAAGTAAGGAACGGACGGTCCAGATTCGTCTCTCATTGAACGCAGCAGGGATCGCCACGTGAGGTTATTAAATGCGTCTGTACTACGAGCAAAGCGTGTGTGGGGTCCAAAGACAGAAGGCGAGTGTATGTATTAACAGCTCTGACTGACACGTAGGGCCTACGTGGGGACCATATCTGGGGATTGCTGCAATTATGGGTTAATGATGATGATGATAGGCTTTATGAGGGAGCCGAACATGCGCGATATATTGCGGATTTCTCGGGGTAGAGAGAGGTCCAGGTTTATGCTATTTGGGCTGACCCGGTTCGGAACATTACAGCCCGTTTTCTCTCTCTTTTTGGGCTCTTTTAAGGATAAAGCCCTTTTTTCATTCTCTTTTGGGGTAAGGGTTTGAAAATGGGCCGAGCCTCGTGTAGTCGAACATTTTAAGCCCAAATCAGACTGACCCTCGTATTCAAAGCCCAAAATGTCTTCAATTGATATGATAAAAAAACACGTGAGAAAAATAGTAGAATATTTATGTGATTTAATTTTAATTAAAAAAGAAAAATCTTTCTAACTGTTTATCTGGCTCACACTCACTCAAGTTGGTATGGCACTTTTATCATATCCATTAACAGTTTGGGCCCATAACCAACTTTGTCCGTAGTACTCGTTGTCTCTAATTCAATTTCATTTGAATTAAAACTCGAAATCAAACCTTATAGAGAGGCTAAAATATTATATATGTGCTTAGACTATAGCAGTTTTCTCGATTATGTCCTTAAACTATTTTTTTTCTTCATTCTATCCTCAAACTATTGTTTTCCACATGGTTTCTATCCTGAGTCAGCATTCCGGTGTTGACTCCGGCGAAAATGCTGACGTGACATCCATGTGATTATAAAATAAAATAAAAAACTCGTCGGAGTTCAGATGACACGTCAGCATTTTCGTCGGAGTCAACACCGAAAAGTTGACTGAGGAGAGAAACCATGTGGAAAATAATAGTTTAAGGATAGAATGAAGAAAAAAAATAATTTAAGGACATAATAGAGAAAAATGTGATAGTCTAAGGACATATTTAATATTTTAGCCATCGAATTTAAGCCTCCCCGATTCTGTATTAAAAAAAAAAAAAAATACAAAGGATAGTCCGCCGTAGAATTGTATACGATTTTCAGTTCATTCATTCACTGTGCGTAAAAGGCCGATGATCTATCTTACATCAAGCGAGCACAGGATGCATGACAAAAAAAAAGGAACATTAATCTAACACCGATACATATACCGACATTAGATCTACGTATGTATAGATATAGTAGTCTAACAAGAGTGAAAGGACAAAGATAGAGGAAGGTGGCGGCTATGATGGTGGTGACGATGATCGGATTCCTTCTGGATCCGCCACCGGAGATGAAGAAAATCGTCCACAGAACAAGGTAACCTTAACGGACCATCCGAATGGTACCCATAAACCTCATGAGCTCTCTCCAAAAGAGTCTTGAAAAGAGGGTGGTACAGATATGATATCGGAATCACAAACCTTTGAAACCCACAATCTTCTTCTCCATCTGGTTCTTGTTCTTGTAATCCTACCTCCACCACAAGCCACCCCTTCTTTACTTTGCTCTTCTTGTTTTCCTCCTCCATCTTGATAATAGTAGTCTTTCGTATGTGAGTGGGAAGGAATATATATATATATATATATATATATGGTGGTGGTGTGGAGAAAAAAGTGTGTTTATTTTGGGTGGTAGTTCGTACAGTATACGGAATCCTCCTATTACTATTAGTGGTGGTAGGCTTTTGGAGGACGACGACTACTACTACTTTGTTTATTATTCAAATCCCCTTATAACTAACTCTTTGGTGCTGGATTGAGACGTTACTGTTGCTCATTCTCCTATACAAAATTGTGCCTCATTAATCAAAGTGCCCAACTGAAAGTCTGAAACGACCCTGGCCTTCACTGTACCACAAATAACAAAACCCCTTTTTCCCATTCTAATTAGACCTTGAATAATAATTATTTTTTTGCAATGAAACATACTTTTAATTTCTTGTGTGTGTTTCTAAGTCTGATTGTCTTGTGGTTTTGGGTTTAAGTCTCCGGCAATATGATGCAGCGAGAATTCATTGAAGGTAGATTGACTTTTCTCGAGGAATGTCATAACCCTATTATTTAAGGTTGTAAACTCTCATTAGAGTCTCTAACTCTACTTTCATTCAGTTCTCGGTGAATTGAGCAAGTAGAAGTTGTATTTCTTATCGTAATCGCTTTGTCCACCACGCTCTATGTCACAATACGTGCACAAGGGATGCCCCAGTTGAAAACCACATCAAGACTGGATCTTTGATTATCAACCTTCACTTCTTTTTTCTTTTTAAAGTGAATTAGAATTATATTATGTTATGTGCTTATGTGTGCTATTCAACACCAATTGATTTATTTATATACATTAATATTAAGGATTTTGATAGTGCATTATATATGTATCATCATCACAATGCAAGCGATTAAGCGAAGAAGACAACGCACCTTTTGGATTTCTCAAAAAGGCAATGATATTGGTCAAAAGAAATGGCCGCTTGGTACTTCATTTTGATTACTTGATTAGGATCCCCCCATATTTCTACATCTTCTCGATTAGGATCTTAATTAATATCTAGTTAAAAATTAAGATTCATATTCAACTAGTGAAAATGTCAACTTGCTCATTCATATAACATATTCACATCACCACTTGCCTACACCTCGACCTCATGCATAGTCAATCACTGGCAAGCCTTCAGCCATATGCCTTTTCCTTCAGGCATCTTGAACCTACCTCAGGACTTGAACTTGTTGTGGTTTTATTCGCTCATTCATGCATTGAAGAGCTATTGTGTTAAGCAGTACCATTGAAGAGTAGTTTTTTGGGCAAATCTGGGACTACTGTCCGGACACCTCGAGTTCAGAATTCCATATTTCATACCCGAGGTAAAATTCGATTGATTAGGACCCAGTCTGATCGATCAGCCTTAGATGACGAAGTCTGTAGTATAAATTCAAATTTTTGTAAGGGTTTTTTCCTGAGTTCACACAAACACTTTGAGAGCCGACTTTTGTGAGAGAAAACATTCTTTGTGAGTGAGAGAGAGCTCTAGAAGCTTAATCTTGTTGTATTGGTGGATTCTCCACTTGGATTTCTCTTCTCCAACATAGTGAAAAAGATCTTTACCGCCCAAGGACGTAGGCAAATTTGTCGAACCTTGTAAATTTCGTGTTTCTTTACTTCTTGCTTGATTTACTTTCTTATTTGGTGATTGGATGCTTGATTGATCAACCTATTTGGTGTTATTGTGTGAGTAATTATTTGATTTAGCACAAGACTTGTCCAATCTTTGACGATGAACCGCAATTCAAACATTATCTTTGCCAACCAATGATCACATCATTCCTTTTCTTGACACACGTCTTCTGCAAATCGTTCTCCTCCATGTTAGCCTAACACCTCGCTTTCATGTGGCTCAGCTTAACTATGAATATCCTACCTTTTTCCTAAAGATGGTAAGTCTATTACTCTGACAAAAACTCAATACATTTACTCCCAAAGCCCTCATTGAAATAGCCTACTAACTCGCAGTCCATCATCGAACCTACAGATCCCAAACACTATCCCCTGTTGTGCCTCTCACTGCAGACAAAACCTTCATTCTTGCATCCTATGCACTCCTTTCCCTTTTTTGGCCTTACGGACTTGACCGTCAGAACCTCTTCGACTAGCACCCCACAATACCTAAAGTTTTTCGATTGTCCCTACCTACGTGTCTTGTAAATCGTTAGTGACCCACCTTAACTTTTTTTAATTGTAATTCAAGCACCTACCCTCCACACCACATCGCCCCCATCGGTGTTGCAAATCTAAAGACAATATTTCAATTCCTTTTTTTTTTTTTTTTCGTTCTTTAGATAATTGAAGATTTAACAAAATGATGCTGCTAAAATACAGACTATAGTGGACTAATTGGCAGGGTCGTTTTCGATGTTGAGGATCACATTGGACTGGTAAAGGTGGTGGGAGATATAATATACCATGGTATTGTACCAAGATTGTACTACTAGATTGATATCCATCGCTCATGTCAATCCTACTTTACAAATATATTTTACTATTGTTTTTGGTGGGTGCAATGAATAAAGGTGTTGGAGATATTAGTAGATATTCGGATGCCCGTCCCCTCCCAGTCATACTCCTTTAAGTTATCTTCTCTTTATATCACACGTGTTTATATATATGTGAAACTTGAAGTTGCTTAGATTTCACTAAATTGGATTTTAAGAGTGTGTTTGGATTGAGAGATTTGGAGAGAAGAGAAATGAAGTTTCCTTTCAATTCTTTTATTTGGATAGTTTATAAAAAATTAAGGGGAGGGGTTTGAGGGGATTTGGGAGGAATATTTCAATAAATTTTTATCAAAATTATTCCGCCCCAAAATGGAGTCATTTGGAGGGAAGGAGTGACTAATTAGGTTATTTATAAGTTAAAAACTTATTTTGCCTTTGTACATAATATTTTAACATATAAAATAAGGATAAATTAGTAAATTAAACTAATTTTCTTTTTTTTCTTTTTTATCTATTCAAATATGAGAGAGAGAAAAATGTTCTACCTTCCCTTCCTTTTTCTTTCATTCCTCCTAAATCCCTCAATCCAAACACACTCTAACTCAACATAATCATAACAATTTTTACTCTCTCTCTTCTATTTTAAAAAGACCATTTTTTAATAATTTTGACTGAGTTGGAAGCTTGAGATATATAGTAATACCATTCAATTAAAGCAATACAAAACTTGTAAAGACGAAATCATGCTGATATTAGGTCTAGAACGAACAATACTTTTTTTAATTGTTTTAGTTGAATTTGTGCGATGCTCTTGCAAATATCCATTTACAATTAATACTTTCTTTACTTTAAAAAAAGGAGAAAGCAATATATTAAACTTAAGTCTTGAACATGATTATAACCATGAAATTGCTAAGTCATTTGTGCTTTCCTTTATAGTCGTCGGTCACATGGAATGGCTACAAATATTCTACAAGTCCAATCAATAGAGGTAATTGACTAAGGATCATTCAAAATGGAATGTGTTCGATTTAATCCATAGAACATAGAGTCAAGTAACGTTCTTGTATTTTATTTTGCTCCAAGAATGGTTTTTTTTTTTTTTAAAGAAACAAACCTTTATTAAACTAGACAAAGTCTGGACGGGATACCTCTACAACATCATCCTAAAAAGAAAAAATACAGATAACAAAAGGATAAGAGAAGAAGTGGACTAAACAAGAATGGTTCTTTTTTAGTTCCATGAAAATGGAAAGGTACAAGGCCACGTACAAGATTCTCCACACAACTCTTCCAATTGGAAAAGATATACGTGTGGCCCACCATTGGCAATTAACACTTATCTTCTAATATTTATGATGATTTAGATAAGAAAACATTTAAGTACACAATTAGTCAACCAAAATGGTCCTATTCTTTGACTTCTCATGTGTGTACAATGTGCATCGTGGATCCGACTTTAGTGAGGTTGGAAAATTTTGGAGGTCTAAATCATTAAAATCTCTCAAGATAGGGATCATCCAAAATGGAGTATATATGTACTTTGAAATAATTAATTATGATTGACCCAATAACCATATCAAATATGATAGGGATACCAGCTACTGAGTTGTATGTACAAGTGAATCGTGTGAAACATGTAGAACTCATAAATTCATTTAGGTTGGCGATAGCCGATATACTCTTAATTAGTTTATACAAGTTTCTTTTCTTTTTTTAGATTACATGGAAGGAGATGGGAGATGCTCGAATTCAAGACCTCTATGAGATACAAGTACACAACATAGGTGAGTGTCAACACAAATTCATTTAGGTCCTGTAAACTATTCGTGGTTCCCTATGCAAGTTTCATTTTTGTTCTTCTTTTGCTTTCTTGTTGCTCCTAACATACACGGTGTGAGTTTGCTCTACGGATACTGTGTGTAATATATATATGGGGTGCTAAAATATGTTTGCAATATTATTTCCTCATAATTGATATATACAGACTATGCACGGTATCTCTTTGAAGACCACATAAGCATGTGTTAGCTACCTATAGTTCATTTCTTGCCACATTAGTGGAAAGTCTGCTCGAGACTATGAGAAATCTATCTGAGTGAGTGTTTCGTTGCGTTTTATGAATTTTGAGTATTGTTTCTAGAACAAATAAATATCCAAATATTCCCTAATTTGTTTATGAAAAAACATCAAAATAGATTTAAAAAAAAAAAAAAACCCAACGAGACTGCTCGCATTGAGAGGTCGGAGGAGCAATTAAGCGATGATTATCGAATCTCGATGAAGCGTTAATCATTATGGGCCTATGGATGGATGGGCTTACGTTGTAAAGACTTTGGGACCAATCAGGTATGGGCTGTTGGGTTCAGTTTGGTAAGAGGTCGAGATCGGGGAGCCTGTAACAGATTATGTGGCCCATCAGCGGCTCAAGTTACGGTTTGAAAATTTTATAGTTAATATAACATGTTTGTGGTTAATATAACAGCAGACCTGCTGTCAGATGGGTTCTGTCCGGACAGCATGTTTACACCGTGGAGTCAAGAGGCCCCTTACAGGATGAAGCCGCTCGAGGAAGTCACCTGCTGTCCGGATAGGCCAGGGTTCTGTCAGGACAGCAGTTGATTATCTACCTTTTCGGGATAGTCTGTATAAATAGAAACTTGTAGGGTTCAGACCCAATTGAGAGAGGCGTCGAAAATAGAGAGAAAAAACACCTAGAGCGTGATAGAGAGCTTGAATCATTGTATGTGATGAGTTTCAATCCGCACTTGTATTCTTCTCCGACATTAGAGTGCATTGTCTGTGGGTTTGGTGATTTTGCACAACAGTGTTATCATCAAAAAAGGGGTAATGAAACTTTTCTTCATTGAAAGAATTAACCAGGTCAAACTTGATTATCGGATATTCAAACGTTTCAACTTGAAAATTCCAAAAAAAAAAAAAAAAAAGGCTTGGGAATGTGATGACTACTATAGCTGCTACATATTTACTTTTAAATAGTAAGAAACTAAGAATGCTAGGTGTACAATGGGGCTCTGCAGCATGCAGATAACAAAATATTCTTTAATTCTTCACCGAAACGGTTGAGAGTTCTGGTTCAATTTATCTAGGATGAACTTCGGTAATTGGTTCTTCATCAACTGAGAAAGGCGGCAGTGACTCGGACTTGCTTGTGGATTGATCAGTCTCCAGCCCTCTTAGGATCAAGCTCTGGTCTGTTCTAGTCTGGTAAAAAAATGCTGGTTGTTGAGGTAAAGGTAGAGAGACAGAGTAACTGCTGAGCATCAGAACAATTGTTGCCATCGTGGGTCGCTCAGCGGGATCTTCCTGCACGCATAATAACCCAAGATGGATGCATCTCATCACTTCAGTTCTTGAATAAGAGTCAGTTAAAGTAGGATCCAACAATTCTAAAGGTGTTCCTTCTCTCCAATGCTTCCACACCTGCCATGGTACATCAGTTTAGAAATAAGAAGATTTTCTGTTTGTTCTGCAAAGGATGCTAAAAACAAGTGAATATCATACTCACATAGCTCACAAGGTCCTCAGCACCGTCTGTCTGATAGAAAGAAGTGTTCTTCTTCCCAGTTGTAATCTCTAGAACTAAAACTCCAAAACTATACACGTCGGACTTCACAGAAAATTGTCCATGCATGGCATACTCTGGGGACATGTATCCGCTGAGAAGCAAAATTAATAGAGCAATGTCAGATATGATGCGAAATGAAAGAACATTACATCACAGGCCATTTTCTACTGATCTTTGAGTACAATTCAGAATATGATCGATGTTAGCAATTGACAGTTTGGAATGTGAAGGATAAGAATTTTAAACTCACTAGGTCCCAACAATTCTACTTGTGTTTCCTTGAGTTTGATCAACCCCGAAAATCCTTGCCATTCCGAAATCTGAAATTTTTGGGTTCATATCTCTATCTAACAATATATTGCTTGCTTTGAGATCTCTATGAATAATTCTTAAACGGGAGTCTTCATGAAGATAAAGAATTCCTCTAGCAATTCCTCCAATGATCTTGTAGCGCCTTGACCAATCCAACTGACCTTGTTTTTCAGGATCTGCAAATTCATCCACAGCAAAGTCATTGTCATGCTGCAGAGAATAAGAATCAAATGGATACAATACATGAATCTTCTACCAATCTGTAATGATTTTGTAATGACAATATACGTCAGTAATGTTCTTGTTTGTATCATACCATAGAGAAAATAGTCCAGGCTCTTGTTGCAGACAAATTCATAGACAAGTATCTTCTCTTCTCCTTCCAAGCAAAATCCGAACAACCTCACTAAATTTCTGTGTTGAAGCTTGGCTACCAATACAACCTCATTCTTAAATTCTTCTACTCCTTGTCCGGAATTTCTAGATAGCCTTTTCACAGCGATATCTTGTCCATTCGGAAGTGTCCCCTAAGAATTTTCCAACAATCATCATATACCAGTTCTTGAGGTACTTACAAAATCAAGATTGAAACAAAATTCAAGACATTTAGTTTAATTTCTTACTTTATAAACCACACCGAATCCTCCCTCGCCTAGCTTGTTATCATCAGAAAACTTTCTCGTGGCAGCTTCAATGCTCGCAAAATCAAATTGCAAGGACTGCACAGTTGTCATGTCATTCCCAACTGCATGACACAAGAGGTGAATATTCTAAGACACATGAGAATAAAATATACTTTTCTTTTATGGGATTCCAAGATAAGGTAAAATTGCTCCTTACCATCATCACCTGATGCCGCCATATATTTCTTTTTCGCTCTCCTGCTTAAGATACAGTAGCCTATAACAAAAAGCACCACAGACACAACTATGGCAGCAACAATTGCAACTATTATTCCTGTTGAGAGTCCACCCTTTCCTGCATAACAAAAATATTGGAATTAATGGGATGCTTCTCTTCCATTTTCATGGCAGCCACACCCAGTCTCCTAAAGGTCTGGTGGGTTCCAATTAATGTGACCTGATTGATTAGGCATAGCATACCCACAAAGATTTGGGCTAAATAAGATAAAAAAATACTTAGAAATTGTAAGGAAAGAAACTTTAGAAAGGGAAGGTTTCAGATTTACCTTCACCACTAGCCAGAGGAGGAGGAAGAGACAGAGGTGATGGTGGTGGCGCCGGAAGCGCAGACTTATTAAAGAACAGGTACGTCTCGTACCTAACGAGACAGGTAGGAGACAGAGTTCTTCCTCCTATTGACCCAGGTACAAGGTTTCCAATGGCTACCTGGAGGCATCTATTGCAGAGATTACTGGATAGGTCCTGAGTGCACTGCGCAAGAGTATACAAAACATCCAACGACGAGAAATTCGTCTCTGCTATCGCAAATTTTTTAGTGCCATTTGCAGCCTGAGCTGCCAAATCATTCATGGTGGCTCGCACACGTTCATTAAAGCTGGTTTGGTTTGTGGCGTTCTGGGTATTGTACATACGAAACATAGACCCTTCGTTCACAGTATTGAAGAAAGACTGGTTGGAGTAACGAAGAAGACACTCGTCGTACCAGATAAAAGCCAGTTTCTCAACAGGACACTTTTGAACTATATCTTGGGTGGCAAAAGTGACACAGTTTTGGCAGACATCGGGGGAGAGGTCGCCGCGGCAGAGGAAGAGGCCATAAACTGTGTCGGGGGTTTGGCCGACGGTGGAGGTGTGGAAACCATCAGTATTAGTGGAGTTGGAGGCGAGAGAGGAGAGGAGGAGATTGAAATTGGATTGGTAAGTGCTGTTTGGGGTGAAAGTGGTGGTATTTGGACAGTCATGGTAAAGGTAGAATGGATCAGCTTTACTGGTAATTGGAAAACCAAGCGAGAACAAAAACACAACTGCCATGAACATTCTGAAAGAAGACATTCTGATGATCAGTTCCTGATCGTCTCAGCGGAGAAAGATGTTGCCTTTCTTTTAAGGTTTTCTGAGATTCTCAGTTTAATGGATTTTTAAAAAATGCTTCCTTGTGTGGACGTCGGTTGACGCAAGTCAATAAAACCGAAGTCAAGCTAGTAATTTTTCAATATTGTTTAATGTTTCGATAGAGGAAGTCGCAGTCTCGCAGAGACTATGACAGACAGAACAACCAGGACGACCATATTTCAGTTGAATTTGTGAAAATTAAGCGGAGAAGAAACGGCAATTGTTATCATACTTTTCTATTGGAATTTATTAATTGATGGAGATGTGAGTGGAAACTTAGATACGGACCCGTGGAACCAAGTCAAGTCACCCAATAATTTTTTTGCTATATTTGGCCATTTAGGCAAATTGTGGGGATTTTAGGTAGTTAAACGTCCGATGTGTCACGTTACGTTGATCATTATTGCACCGTTTGCTGGGTTAAGTAAACTTTTGATCACCGAAAGATACTCAAGATTTTATTTTGCTCATCTAAAGATCAAACATTCCAAATCAGTCACCCAATAATGTTTTTTCCCTATACTTTGGCCACTCGGACAAATTATGGGGATTCTAGGCAATCAAATGTCCGACGTGTCACGTTGACCATTATTGCACCGTTTAATATAGTCTAGTTGGCATGATGACGTTAATAGGGTTAAAAATGTTGGTGAAGTGAAAAACTCAATAAAAAAAATTAAAAAATGATGAAATCAAAATATCAAATACTGGTTTCTTCAAATAAAAGATATACCCACATGGTCCCGTCCTTTCTTCCTTGGAATGTTTAATCTTTGGGTGATCAAAATGAAATCTTGAATATCTTTGGGTGATCAAAAGTTTACTTAACCCAGGGTTTGATTAAGTATTAAACATTCTTGGATTTTTTTGCAAGGAAAGAAAGATGATTTGAATCATCAAATTGTTTGATGATTGACTTTTACAATGACACATAATCACTCTTTGATATTTTCTATTGCATCTACAAATACTAATATATTGTTTTGACTTTACATGAGTCAAGTCCGAACACTAGAAGTTGTCGAAATTTCCAGCCCAATACACAATCTTTGATATTTTTTTCTATTGCATCTACAAATACTAATCTATTGTTTTGACTTTACATGAGTCAAGTCCGAACACTAGAAGTTGTCGAAATTTCCAGCCCAATACACAATCTTTGATATTTTTTTCTATTGCATCTACAAATACTAATCTATTGTTTTGACTTTACATGAGTCAAGTCCAAACACTAGAAGTTGTCGAAATTTCCAGCCCAATACACAATGAAGATATTGTCCAACACACATTGAAGATATTGGGATATTGTCCATTCTAAGCTCTGATTCACACGGATTTATGCTTTATGGGCCGTCACCAATTGTTCTTAGACCCATAAAAAGTGTCTTGAGGGGATTAAAGTGGCGCAACGAACATACTAATCCCACAAAGATATTGTCCCCTTTGGGCTCCAGTTCTGTGGTTATAACAGTTTACCTCAAGGTTTTATTTATATGCATCCTCAATGTGAGAGAAATTGACTTTGCTTATAAACAACTCGGTTGAATTATGACAGCCAGATTGATGTGTGATTTTTAAGCTTCATACTCCCCTTCACTTGTGAATGAGTTGTACCAGATCCAACAAATGGAAATGGAGTGGTAGATTATGATCAGATGACAAAATAACTGAGGGTCTAGCCTCATTCTCATAGGTGCACTTCCTAGATTTTACTATAATCAATCGATATTCTCAGATGGCAGAAATCAGTTTTAAGCCAATGCTCATCAGTCCACTAAGGCATCAGAACAACTACCAAACAACATGATACTCTAGGATACAATCTATCAGTAATATGTGTTTCTTCAGCTGTACACGACACTGTATCTTCTGGTACTACAGATGATGCATTCACGGGTTCAGAAGCTCCAGTTATATTCACCTTGGGTTCGCCAGATGCATCAATAGCTTGGTCAACAGATTCCACCCTCTCATTAATACGGCATGCACATGCTTGATCCCCATAATGAGTACGTACGTCCAATACCATACTAAACTGAGAATAGTCTTCCACATTTTGAGACTCCCCCTGAGGACTATGATCAGTTCGGGCAGGAGAGAAAAATATTGAATCCTCAGAAAAAGTAACATCCATTGAGACGTACATATGTTGTGTGGATGGATTATAACATCGATAACCTTTTTGTTGAGGACTAAACCCAAGAAAGATACACCGTACTGCACATGGATCCAATTTACTCCGTTGATTCTTGGGCAAGTGCACATATGCAACATAGCCAAAAACACGAGGTTCCAACTATAGCGATGAACAGTTAGACACAGGATCCGTTAGGGTAGCCAACGGAGCCTGAAAGGCTAGAACACTAGATGGCATCCTGTTCATAAGATAGACCGCGTATGTGATGGCATATGTCCAGTATGTCTTGAGAGCACTTGCGCCAATTAATAGAGCCTGTGTAGTTTCGAGGATATGTCTATTCCTCCTTTCAGCAATCCCATTTTGCTGTGGGGTTTAAGGACACGTAGTCTCATGTAGAATCCCTTTGTCCTGAAGAAACTGAGTGGTTAATATATTCACCACCATTATCGGAACGTAATACCTTAATAGGAAGAGAATATTGATTCTGGACCATGTTATAGAATACTATAAATATTGCTCTTATGTCACTCTTATTTTTCATCATATAAACCCAAGTCATTCGGGTGTAGTCATCGACAAACGTGATAAACCAATGAATTCCAGGCACGGTAGTTATAGGGGAGGGTCCCCACACATCCGAGTGAATCAACTCAAAAGGAACTACTCTTTTATTAGAACTGGTCAGAAATTGAGTGCGATGGCTTTTCGCCAACGTGCAAACGTTACATTCAAAAGAAAAATCTGAAACATTCTGAAATAGCCTAGGAATTAATTTCCGTAAATACCCAAAAGATGCAAGACCCAACCTTCTATGGCATAAGTGGATCAACTTGACTTGATTTTGCCTCTGTCACTACTTTGAACTTGGCAGACACGCCCTGAAGCAATATCTTCCACATAGTACAACCCCCGCCGTTTAGTACCACGCCCAATGATCTCCTGAGTCCAGATATTCTGAAGGAGGCAAAACATTGGAAACATTAGCACAACAAAGTTTAATTGGGTGGTCATTGTCCTACAGACAACAAGTTACTAGATAGTGCAAGGACAAGTAAACAATTTTGTAGTGAAAGATTGCGAATAAGCTCTACAGAACCCGTTGCAGTGACAAGAATAACACTACCACTTGTTGTTATAATACTATCTAGTGGAGGATGTATTTTGGACTGTAAGAGAGCTGGATCATAGGTCATATGGTCTGTAGCCCCAGAGTCAATGATCCAACCTGTGTCACGATCTGTAGAAGTAGTTAAAGCAGCACCCATATTACCTGTATGATCATCGTTTTCTTCTGGTGAAATCATGCTTAGGAGTGACAATTTGGAATTGATAGAATCAGTCTCGGGTTGGAACTCAGTTATAGGTGATGTGTGAGACTGGCCTGCTGCTATGGCTGCAACACCAGAGTTGCTAGTGGCAATTTTCACTTGACTTGCTCGCTTGTTGCCTTTCCCTCGGTTTTGTTTTCTGCGCTCTAGAAACCAATCTGGATATCCGTGGATTTCAAAGCAAGTCTCCTTGGTATGCCGAGTACCATTATAGTGGCTGCATCTCAGTTTATCTTTTTCAACTTCATCAAAGTCACGTAGTGGCCGTGAGTTATCTTTTAGTGGCAACTTGGTTACCATAGCCACGAGCAGACTGTCATCTTTGCCTCCTAACATAGTGATTTGTCTTTGTGCCTCGCGTTTGACAGTATTGAAAAACTCCTCTATTCCAGGGATTGGCTTCATCCGAAGGAGAACACTTCTGATGGCATCAAAACCATCATCGAGTCCTGCAAGAAAATCATATACTCATATACTCTGTCTTGTTGGATCTCTTCTTTACGGGTCTTTATGTCTGCGGCACAAACCATCTTGTTGGGGCGTCTTCTGTCGATTTCCTGCCATACACTTTTCAGTTCTGCAAAGTAAAGATTTACCTGACGGCCAGCTTGTTTTGTTCTCGTTGCTTTGCAACGCAATTCATAATACTAAGATTCATCAACACCATCATAGAACATCTGTGTGACTTTGTTGTTGATAGTTCAATGAACAAACCAAGGATGTGCTATTCCATGGTCCTTAGCAACCAGCCCCACACTAGAGCATCTTCTGTTAACCATTTTACGTAGTCAGGATCCTTCAAATCCACTAGTTTAGTATGACCAGTGAGATACCCAAGCTTATTTTGTCCGGCTGCATGTACTTCCATCATCCCCGACCAGATTTTGAAATTCGTATCACTTAATCTGAACCGAAAGGTAAAACAGTCATGTTATTGGTTTCATGGGACCCACTCGAGCTCCCCATGGTTCCGTTAGAATCACTTGTTGCCGTGTTTGGAATTGTAAGTGGAAGTACTTCACTATGTTTTGTCATGTCTTTTGTCTCAAGACACCACAGACTGCCGTGGGTTTAAGCTAGAATACACGAAGAAGAAGAAGTGGGTGAGTAGGGTTAGAGAGAGGCTTCAATATCATGTTAATGTTTGGATTAAAGTCTTATGTTATTCTCTCTCAAATGAGGTAATATATATAATTACAATGAATCACCTATTAGTGAGATAGTGGGTATCAATCACCTACTGATAAGGAAACCCAAAGATACTATGAATCATATACATAATAGTAGAATATTACGTTGACTTACGTAACACCTTCACCACTAGCAAGAGGAGGAGGAAGAGACAGAGGTGATGGTGGTGGCGCCGGAAGCGCAGACTTATTAAAGAACAGGTACGTCTCGTACCTAACGAGACAGGTAGGAGACAGAGTTCTTCCTCCTATTGACCCAGGTACAAGGTTTCCAATGGCTACCTGGAGGCATCTATTGCAGAGATTACTGGATAGGTCCTGAGTGCACTGCGCAAGAGTATACAAAACATCCAACGACGAGAAATTCGTCTCTGCTATCGCAAATTTTTTAGTGCCATTTGCAGCCTGAGCTGCCAAATCATTCATGGTGGCTCGCACACGTTCATTAAAGCTGGTTTGGTTTGTGGCGTTCTGGGTATTGTACATACGAAACATAGACCCTTCGTTCACAGTATTGAAGAAAGACTGGTTGGAGTAACGAAGAAGACACTCGTCGTACCAGATAAAAGCCAGTTTCTCAACAGGACACTTTTGAACTATATCTTGGGTGGCAAAAGTGACACAGTTTTGGCAGACATCGGGGGAGAGGTCGCCGCGGCAGAGGAAGAGGCCATAAACTGTGTCGGGGGTTTGGCCGACGGTGGAGGTGTGGAAACCATCAGTATTAGTGGAGTTGGAGGCGAGAGAGGAGAGGAGGAGATTGAAATTGGATTGGTAAGTGCTGTTTGGGGTGAAAGTGGTGGTATTTGGACAGTCATGGTAAAGGTAGAATGGATCAGCTTTACTGGTAATTGGAAAACCAAGCGAGAACAAAAACACAACTGCCATGAACATTCTGATGATCAGTTCCTGATCGTCTCAGCGGAGAAAGATGTTGCCTTTCTTTTAAGGTTTTCTGAGATTCTCAGTTTAATGGATTTTTAAAAAATGTTTCCTTGTGTGGACGTCGGTTGACGCAAGTCAATAAAACCGAAGTCAAGCTAGTAATTTTTCAATATTGTTTAATGTTTCGATAGAGGAAGTCGCAGTCTCGCAGAGACTATGACAGACAGAACAACCAGGACGACCATATTTCAGTTGAATTTGTGGAAATTAAGCGGAGAAGAAACAGCAATTGTTATTATACTTTTCCATTGGAATTTATTAATTGATGGAGATGTGAGTGGAAACTTAGATACGGACCGTGGAACCGGAGTTTCATGGGTTAAGTAAATTTTTGGTTATCGAAAGATATTCAAGATTTTTTTTGTTCACCCAAAGATCAAGCATGCAAAGTCAGTAGTCACCCAATACTTTTTTTTGCTATACTTTGGTTACTCGGGCAAATTGTGGGATTCTAGACAGTCAAATATTCGACGTGTCACATTGACCATTATTGCACCGTTTGATGGGTTAAGTAAACTTTTGATCACCGAAAGATACTCAATATTTCATTTCGGTCACCCAAAGATCAAACATTCCGAGTCAGTCACCCAATAATTTTTTTCCTATACTTTGGCCACTCGGGCAAATTGTGGGGATTCTGGGCAGTCAAATGTCCGACGAGTCATGTTGACCATTATTGCACCCTTTAATATAGCCTAGTTGGCATAACGACGTTAATGGGGTTAAAAACGTTGGTGATGTAGAAAGCTTAATAAAAAAAATTAAAAAACGATGAAATCAAAATATCAAATACTGGTTTCTTCAATATAAAACTTTATTTAAAAAATAAAAGAAATACCCACATGATCCCGTTCTTTCTTTCTTGAAACGTTTGATTTTTGAGTGATCAAAATGAAATCTTGAATATCTTTGGGTGATCAAAAGTTACCTTAACGTAGGGTCAGGGTTTGATTAAGTATTAAACATTCTTGGATTTTTTGCAAGGAAAGAAAGATGATTTGAATCATCAAATTGTTTGACGATTGACTTTTACAATGACACATAATCACTCTTCGATACTTTCTATTGCATTTACAAATACTAATATATTGTTTTGACTTTACATGAGTCAAGTCCGAACACTAAAAGTTGTCGAAATTTCCAACCCAATACACAATGAAGATATTGTCCAACACATTGAAGATATTGGGATATTGTCCGTTATGAGCTCTGATTCACACAGATTTATACTTTATGGGCCGTCGCCAATTGTTCTTAGACCCATAAAACGTGTCTTGAGGGGATTACATTGGGGCAACAAACATACTAAGCCTACAAAGATATTGTCCCCTTTGGGCTCCAGTTCTGTGGGTATAACAATTTACCTCAACGTTTTATTTATATGCATCTTCAATGTGAGAGGAATTGACTTTGCTTATAAACAACTCGGTTGGGTTATGCCAAGCCAGATTGATGTGTGATTTTTAACCCTCATACTCCCCTTTACTTGTGAATGAGTTGTGCCATATCCAACAAATGGAGTGGTAAATTATGATCGGATGACAAAATAACTGAGGGTCTAGCCTCATTCTCATAGGTGCACTTCCTAGATCTTACTATAATCAATCGATATTCTAAGATGGCAGAAATCAGTTTCAAGCCAGTGCTCATCAGTCCATTAAGGCATCAGAACAACTACCAAACAACATGATACTCCAGGACACAATCGATCAGTAATTACTTATGCAACAAAAGAAAGGGGTCCATTGAAGTTACCATTATAAACCAACTCCATAAGAGTTCTGCTGAGATCTTTTTTTACCCAACATCTTCATCTGGTTTGAGCGTTCTTCTTCCTCTTCGAGCTTTTTCCTCCGAGCAGCCTCTTCCTTTTGTCTGTGAATCAGCTCCAACTCTCGATACCGCTCCTTCTCTTTTCGCTGCAGCTCTAAAGCTAAGCTTCTCTGTGCCTCTTCCACCCTCCTCCTATTCTCTTCCAGCATCATATCCAGTTCCTCTCTCTCTTTTCGAGCTTGTTCCTGGATTAGAAAGACCGATTTAAGGAAAATGTCTGTGTGGATTTTGTAACTCCTTCTAAAAGAGAATCTCTCAGTAAGAAGCAGAAGATTCACCAACTCATACAATTGAAAACACTGTGATGATACTGCAGCATACTACCCAGGAAAGGCAAAGAACAAGTAATTTGGGCAGTTGGTCAAAGAAGAACATTGCAGGATCTTCTATTTGTTCATATAGTGACAAAATTTAACTCCAAGGGCATACATAATCCAAGTCATCAAGTAAATACTGAACGTGTTAAAACCGTATTTTTCAAATTTCAAGACTCTGCTAACCCATACATAGGTTGGGTTAAACTGGTTAGCTTCAAGAGAGTACATGCAAGTTTTACATTATACCAAAAGCCTAAAATAGTATTTTGTTGCCGGTACATCATCATGTTTCAGTCTCTTTTACAATTGCCTATTCCTTCTGTAAGGAAGAGATGTCTGGAATTTCATCCAGTGGATTCTAACGGTCTAACCTCTATCATCAGAAACGTGAGGAGGTAATGTAACACAGACTTGGAATTTTAGCCACTCTGGTTCTTCAGGGTAGGTTTTAATAGGGTAGCTAGGAACAGCAGAGCATTTACGTTTTTGAAATTGCATGGAAAGTCTGACATGGATTCCTTGCAGATTTGTGAACTTCTAGAGTTGAACATGTAAGGGATTGATTGAAGTATTGAACAGTGCTGGAAAATTCTTGTAGCCGCATATAATAGGGTTTTATGGACTGATCAAGATAGTTATTGACAACGTACGAGACACCTTATGGATCACAAGGGAGTAAGATTTTGGAATTATAACATGGCTGCAAAGTTGAGATTGCAGGGTCATGATTGGGATGTAAACTAATCCGTGTCTTGTAGCTCAAGTTAAATGAAACTAAATAAACTAAAATCCATGTCGATCCTCACTTTCTCTATCAAATTTATCATGCCAGCCCAAACACTATACTGAATTGGATTATCCTATCGCGTATCAAATTTATCAAGCCAAGACAAATAAGTATACGATACTTACTTCTTTCTGTCTTGCCTCAACAAGAGCAGCTTCCTTCTCTTTTGCCAATTGAGCTACAACATTATCAAACAACCTCTTTCGACCTTCTTCTATTCGGCGCTCTATTTCTAACATAACTTCCTCCGAGCTTAACTTTTCCTCAACATTTTTTTGAATAGCTTCCTCCAGTCTCCTAGCGGTCTCTTCCTCTAGTAGTTTTAATTCTGCCTCCCGTTGATGCCTGTTACCCAGTGCAAAAGTTAGAATGGCAACAGTTATTGAACAGAAAGTAAAATCAGCAAGCAGGGCGAAGACTTATAGAATCCATATGGTTACATACTTACATATGCTGATATGCAAATGGGCAACATAAAATTTCATCTTAAGCCCAAAATTTCATAAAATTTTATTTAACATAAGTTCCATTGGCTATTCAATCTAAAGAAAACAATAAGATAGATATCCAAAATTTATCCATCCCTCTCCAGCTAGTATCAGATGTATGACAAAAATCTCGTGAGGAACACAAAATCAAAGAGGTCATAGACTCATAGCTGAAAGATAAATGACAACAAGTATGCAAAAGCTCCTTAGATATGACTCAGATAAGGCTGTGGAGAAAAATCTAAAAATAACCTAATGGCCATTAGATTCTAACTACATATTTGAGAATATAATTTTTAACGAAAACTAAAACAAATTGGAAAAAAAAAGAAAAGAAAAGAAAGTAAGGCAAATTTTTTTTCCATATTTGCTTCTACCTCATGAACCACTAAACCAAACTCTTCCAACAGGCCCACCACTTTACAGTTTATGAAAAGATACTGGCAGTGTTTCTTTGATTATCACCAGATCTGCTCATTATCAACCAAAGTACAAAATTGGGAGCAACTTGGTTAGAGAAAGAGCAAGCTGGTCCATAAAGCAATAACAAACATGACCCATTTCCTAAACAGCATAAGACACAACAGATCCTTTTTAATGCAATCCACATTAAGGTCATCGGCTCACAGTTGCAACTGAGCCTTGACCAGAACATAAACAAGCACAATATGACAATATGACCTAGTGACAGAGAAAACCCAAATGAAGTGCGTGTATATTTATATTCCGAAGTGCTTTGGTAATGTGAAAATGTCCTGTTAAATGAACAAGCACAAATTTGAACAAACCTTAAAATCAAATATAGTCAAAATATAGCGCAATGAGATATCATTCAAGATATGCAAAAGCCAATAGTAAAAATCAGAAAAATACCTTTTCTTTTCTTCCTCCTCTTTCTTAAGTTTCCCATTGGCACTTTTTCGCTGGGTGGATGGAAGGCTTGGACTTCGAGACTTGGGTGAAGGTGACAAGTAGTTACTCCTACTTCTCCTTCTTCTATGACTCCACGGTGTTGGAGACCTACTTTTACGACGCCTATAACTTGGTGAACGACTTTTATGGCGGGAATTGGAACGATTTCTTCTCCTGCACTAAAATTGCAATGCATTATAATTAATAACCAAAACTCCTCCTTCCCTACCTCTCTCTTTCTCTATCTCCTGCACTCTACAATAGCAACTCGATAGAACTCAGACAACTTCGACATCACAGGCACCGAATACAAGCTACCAGAGCAAAAGGCCATGTGAAACATATAATTTTAGCAGTACACTAGGTCATCTTATGAATCAATTGAAATCAAACCAAGTCAGAGGAGCCACAATAGTTACATGATAATCGATCCGGACGCCCAATGTAAAACATCTAGATTAAAAATATCAAATTTAAATAGAAAATAATCCAATTAAGATAAAAAAAAAAATTCTCTCTTTTAGCTCAAAGCATCCATATACGAACTGTTAATAAGATACAGAAAAGTAAGTGAGGAGACCTGGAATAAGGAGAGCGGCTGCGGTCTCTTCTGCTTTTTCTGCTATGGCGGTGACCGACAGGAGACGGAGAGTACCTTCTCCGATACGACGGCGAGCGAGATAGGCTTCTGGGCATCCTTGTTTGCACTTGTTTTTTTTCCTTCTGAATTATAACTACAAAATCATCAATAAGGATAACAATCCAAGAGCACAATCGAACCTCATCTGCAAATTCCCAACCTTTCACAGCCGAAGCGAACAAGAATCTCAACTACGTCCGGCGAGATTTCCTCTCACATCTCTCCTAAACCTCAGTTTCACGAACACTCGTCTTTTTCTTTTTTTTTCTTAGTAATTTTGGGCTCAGTAGTCAGTACCCTTGGGGATACCGGCGGACTCTGCTTTGGGCTCATTCTCGGCCCAACAAATTTATATTCTCACCATTTACATGTGTGCATTTTGTTCTAACTTCTATGAATTATAGACAACTTGATTATAAATAAGTTTATTATCAACGATTATCAACTTTTGGAATTAGTAATCCAAAATGCATTTTGAATCTCTGATGCACTGCATAAAACTCGAATCCGGTGCGCAAGACTATGTATTGTGGGTCGGTCCACTTCGATGATTTGAATCTGTGATGCCTATGTTACAATTTTTTTCACTAATCTCTGCTACGATCTGCATGACCACCATGTTCCAAAAGCGTTGCTCTTGCTGTTTAGCAGTGGTATGCCATGACTTGCACACATATTTAACCACATTTGTGAGCTCCTCGACCGGTATTCGGACAAAGATTAATATTAATATATCTGTATTCAGCTCTTCCCAAGGAGGGATGACGCTATCTGAAACCGTCTCGTACAATCTTTTGTTGCTCATCTCTCTCCAAGGGCGTTATGTTGGGTAGCTAGCTATGCTTGTATTTTGTTTCAATGGAGATGGAGTTCTAGGGCCTTATATTGAGCCTACATTGATTGTTTCAATGTGGAACGAGTTTTAAGGCTTTGTATAACTACTTCTTAACTTGAGAGTTTCTTCTTCCTCTGTTTTTTCGGTCATTTACATATAAATATGATCAATAATGATTTTGAATAATAAGAAATTACCTTCAGAAAGAGATTTAAGACAAGAAGCACAAAGTTTATATATAGAGAACAAAAAAAAAATTGAAATCCAAGCTAAAACAAAATCAACAAATATCGTCTTATCTAAGTCATAGATTCGCACGGATTTGTTTTCTTAGATCAATATTGTTTATTATGGCCACAAGTCCGTACGGATTTATTCTCTTATCCATAGTACTTCAATCCAAAAAATACGTATGTTGGGGAATCACAATGACACAGCGGCTACACAAATTTGAATATCACTTGAGCCTGAACGTGATTATATTATTTTGGGCATCATTTATCGTCTAGAGAAAACTATCATGAAATTGTCCCTATCGCAAGGCTTAATTAAGCCATTTATGCACTTAAGTATGCCACATCATTCATGAAAAATAAAAAAAATTCACTTAATTGCCGAATCAATAATTTTTAACGGAGGTTTGACAGAAATGCTAACATGTACCATTCTCATAAATACAAGAGCTTTTTTGATCTAAAATAAAGTTCAAACATTTTTTTTTTACCAAAAAGCAAAGTACCCGAGCCAATTTCATACTTATCCCCTTTTTTACAGTATCATGAAATCACTTCATCTAACGGCTATAAAAATTAAAATTCATCGTCATCATGTTTAAGTTGCATGTGACAGACTTATTAGGCCAGTGCATATGCAAATTTAATAAATATATTTATATACTCGAGAATATCCTCCATATTATATACGGTTTCATTAGATGATGAGAGATTAAAAAAAACCGGGTTCTATCAAGAAAGCCGGGTGGACCAGCACGAATGTGGGTGGGATTAGTATTAGCAGCACAGCACAGGTGACTGGCAGGTACGCACCCATAATTACTGCTTTCGCGTCCTCTTTGGGTCAAACGATCGTGGATGCCTTTGAATCTACTCTACATGCAGCCTCAATCATTCTCAAAACCCTAGGGTTACTCTTCCTCCTTCCTTCCTTTGTACCGCTGCATTTGTGTGTCCGGTTCAATTTGCGTCATTATCAGCCAATTCCAGATAGAATTTGGTGTTACCAGCACCAGATTGTCGGATACCTATTCGAGCAAATACCTAGGATAGTATATCTATACATATATGTTTATATGTATGTGTATTTATGTATGTATAGATGTACTCGAGCAATCTTACAGGGTTCATTCTGGCTGTGGTGTCGAGTGCCTTCATTGGCTCCAGTTTCATCATCAAGAAGAAGGGTCTCAGGAAGGCCAGCGCCAGCGGCCCTCGTGCTAGTATTTTGCTCCCTTATTAGTATTTTTTTCCCGTTTTGGGAACTTAATTATTGTTATATTGAAGTATTTAATTACAGTTTGATTGTGTTAATTAATTAGGTGATTGGTTGATGCTTATTGCAGGTGTTGGTGGGTATGGTTATCTATTGGAGCCGCTATGGTGGGTAGGCATGGTTACTAGTAAGTTGCTCTTATAGTCTTATGCTCTTGCTGTGTTGAAGTCCTATTATTTTTCTAGTTCTTTTGGTAGTATTGATACTTGATAGTGTCTATGTTTGTTTATTTGGTTAATTGAAGAACGGAGCAGAATAAGATTTTTCAGATAAAATTGACAATACAGATTTTTTTAGTTAATTTCGCTATTTCCCTTGAATATGTTAATTTCAGAGCTAGAGGTTCCTATTTGCTTGATTTGGTGTTCCCGAATTGTTTTGCTTACAGTTTTTTAGGATCCCTGTAATTTTTTTTAACACTGGCATCAATTTATACAGTGATTGCTGGAGAGATTGCCAATTTTGTGGCCTACGTTTATGCCCCTGCTGTTCTCGTGACACCCCTTGGTGCATTGAGCATTATTGTCAGGTATAGTTGGTTTTTAGTTGAATAATATTCGTGTGTGTGTCTGTGTAAAATACTTAAAATTAATTTCCTGATGGGGAATTACTTGTAAATGTAAATGGCCAGTGCTGTTTTGGCGCATTTCTTGTTGAAGGAGAAACTGCAGAAAATGGGGATTTTGGGATGTCTTTTATGCATAGTGGGTTCAACAGTGATTGTGCTTCATGCACCTGAAGAGCAGACTATAGATTCAGTTACAGAAATTTGGGAATTAGCTACCCAACCAGGTATGCTACTGGTGTAGGTTATCTGTGTCCTCTTATGTCTTGGTACCATCGTTATTGATTTTCTGTGTGCTTGTGTTCAGCATTCCTTTTGTATACCGCCTCGGTGGTGGCAGTGGCACTAGTACTCATACTGTATTGCGGTCCCCGCTATGGCCAAACCAACATATTGGTCTACATCGGAATATGCTCTATGATAGGATCATTGACAGTATGTTGTCGGGGAACTGCGGTTAATGCTTATTAAGATAACACTTTCTTTGTTACTTTACCAGCTGTGACCATGACATATGTATTCAAATTTAGTAGTAATGAATTTCGAATTTTGCAGGTTATGAGTGTAAAAGCCATTGGTATTGCAATAAAGCTGACGTTAGAAGGCCAAAACCAAGCCAAATACTTTCAAACATGGATTTTTGCAATGGTCTCTATTACATGTATCATCACTCAATTAAATTATCTAAACATGGTTAGTATCTATTAGGTGCTTATTTCAGTATTAGTTCTTCGATTCCTCAATCCATAATAAGTTCAAAATTGTGGGCAGAATTCATTTGTAATACTTATTTGGGCATGTTGCAGGCTCTCGATACTTTCAACGCGACGGTGGTTTCTCCTATTTATTATGCCATGTTTACATCTTTTACGATTTTGGCCAGTGCGATAATGTTCAAGGTATTCTCAAACACATGCTCCTGAACTCCATATTTGTGTGTGCATGAGAGAGAGACTCTCTAACTGCCTACGTGTTTTTGCTAGGATTATTCTGGCCAAAGTGTCAGCAGTGTAGCTTCAGAGCTATGCGGATTTATAACTGTGTTGTCTGGAACTGTGGTATTGCACAGTACAAGAGAGCCAGATACTCTTATCACAGGTGCGGTTGAATCTGGCTTGTTGTAGAATCTTCTCATCTATGTTTACTGCAATAAAGATACCTGAATTTTTGAGCCTCAATTATTGTGTTAGATGAATAAATTTTAAATGCATTTACACTTATGCTATAATCAGATAAGTGGTTTTGTGGGGGGTGTTTCCGTTTACTAATTCAATGTAAACTATGAAGAATGTTCACGATATGGTTGTCAGTATAATTGAGATATGAGAACTCTGAAAAATTTTCAGACTGTCATACATCGAAGTAGTCAGTATAGGCCAATGTTATAGAAGCCTCAGGAACAGGAAGGTATTTCTATGTGATTGCATGGGAAAGAGGATAGCAAAAGGTTGAGTGCATAGTAAAAGAGTGAACAGAAGGAATAAAAAGAAAAGTATATGGGACGTCAAGAGCAAATTTACTACTGGGCACAAACTAAAGACCTGATATCAGTGTAAACAAACTATCATTATATGTCCTAAATATCAAGATCCTTTAAGAACATACAGAAAGGACATCCAGGAGACCCTGATTTCGTGAACGCTTTCAGCAGCAAATATCATCTCCTCATTTTTGAATACATTGCAGTTAGACTATTGGATCAGTTAAAACCTTGAGAAAGAAAATTGGGGCTATGTTCGGGGAAGTCCTTGTCATAGACAACTTCAAGCATTGCTTTGACTGATAAATATCTCATGATTTGGTAGAAAGGGATTTGAGTAGCGGTCCGGTTATACGAGTAGCAGTTAATAGTGTAGTGAAATGGTCAGTGGGCGTGTTTTTGCTTTAGCCACTGGCCCATCCCGCATGGTAGATAGGTTGAGGGCACGAGCTTTTTACAGCAACATGTATCAATTGTGTGTTGGTATAAATGTGGTGTAATCCTGGATTTATCTGACACGATGAAAAGAAAAAACTGCTCACTTTGTGGACCAGACAAACTTCCAAAACATGAGAAAATTCTTGTGCGCTTTATCTCTTCCGCCCATCGAATTCTGCGTCTCTCATTGTCACTGTTAGTCACAAAATAGATTTGTAATTGTTCGGTATGGAGGTTCTATCTTATAATAATTCGACGGTGGGACATTGTTTTTATGTAGCTTGTCATAGAAATGCTTATCATTCAGTTCATAGAACAGGGGATAGAAATAGAACTGTTTCTTCTGTTTATCTTTCAAAGAAGTCGGACTAGATTTTACTCTTTTTTCTTCCCATGCTTATAGCCTTATATATACACACAAACAAGGAGCCCACCATATCTTCCACATACATATTGTCGGGATACCTAATTGGTTTTGCTTTTATAGGCAGTAGATGGTTATACTGGATGCATTAATTTTTTCTGAATTTCTGAGCTCAATGATGCAGATTTGTATACACCTCTATCTCCAAAAGTATCTTGGTACATTGAAGGAAATGGGGAAGTTTGGAAGCAGAAGGATGAAGATGGGCCAAATGCCGGTTTTATCACAGTACTCAGACCAGATTATTTCAAGTGATTGCCATGTGCTTGCAGCCCCAAGTTCTGACTCCGTGGTTTGGTCTCAATGAACACAAATTTTGAATCCATCTACCCTCATGCTGCAATTTTTTCTTAAGGAAATTTTTGTGTCCATTTTCCCTCTAGTGTGTCTCAATCAAATTCTTTGATGCCATTTTGTGCATTAGTCCTCTAGCCATAGCTTTAGGAGGTGTGATTGATTCCGCATGCATTTTCACCTTTTTATTTAACATTTTTCAGCTTGTATCTACATTTCATATACAAGCAAAATCCGGTCTGGTGTGCAGTCGGTAGAAGAAGCTATAAGTTAATCCCTGTTGTCTCTCCATGTATTTTGAGTTATATATATGTTTATATTATGAAATATGGGCCTTATTTTCTTGGCTTTGGCTATGCAAAGGAATATGTGCTCTCCTTGCCTAAATGCAACTTATTAATCATAAAGGTGACTAATCATTGCATTTGTGGACAAAAGTAACTACTTGCAGGAGGAACATTCCCTTCACTGTTACTGCTTGTAGAGAGAGTAGCAGAGGTCGATTGCCATTAATCCAATGAGTGAGTTTTGTTTTATTTTAATTTTTTTTCTAGTTATAACTTATAAGTTATAAGTATGCATTTCATGTTGAGCAGTAAATAATTCGAATAAATAGGAATTTGATCGATTCTGCATCTGTCTCGGACGATTCTGCATTTGTGTTTTAAAAACAGGTGGACCCAAGTAAAGCCAGTTTGGAAGAAGACAAATGTTATGCACCCTTGATCCAAGATTAGCGTAAAACATAATCATCATCATCGTTCGGGTATTTATCGCAAAAGTTTGGGTATGAGAAAATCAACATAAATCTATTACATGTATTCGTCTCCGCCATTCATTTATATCTAAGATTATACTTTAATCAACTCCTTTAGAATCCGTATCCTTTCTTATACTATTGATCCATGATAGAAACGAATGTAGAAAATAAATAAAAGTGGTGGATTCCCGGTGATGTTTTCATAGACTCATGTAGTTGATCTCAAACTTTTGGGATAAAAGTTCGGTTGATGATGATCCTTTCTTACTACTACAAGCCAATATTTTTAGGTATTCTTCTTCGTTTCATCCCTCATATACAAATTCTCTTGATTCTTCTCACTGATGCATTATAGATAAGATGCAAAACGTCACTATTGAGGTACGCTCGTGTAAGCTCTCGCTCATTTATTGTTACATCCAAGTTTTAATGCAACACGTTGCACGCGGAGAATGTCCCAATGAATTTCTCATTTTGACTGATGTTCATGGGTTTAATAAAATTTACGTTTTGTTTCAAAATCTACCACAATCCTTCCCTATCATCTGGGTTTGGAATCGATTGCAAGCGCGGACGGTGTTTAGCATAAAAAATAAATATTTTTATTTTTAGTTCTTGAAATCAATACAAATTGATGGTGCATATATGACCCGATGACAAAAGGGTATGAACAAAATTAGTCATGGAGATAGAAATTGTTTGATATATCTAATATCAACCTTGTGTGGTTTAGGGCAATTCCAGGTATGAGACGGCGAATGAAGCCCATGATTGTGGATTGTCTTTATGATTCAGGTCGCATTCAAATTGATAACTCTAATCTCCTTCTCTTTTTTTTTTACATCCGAACCACCAGTTGAAGTGTTAAATAATGATGTGTATATCATTCTGGTGATTAGGATTCGAATTCTCCCCCGTCTGTTACAAAAAAAAAACTCTAATATCTTTTTTAATATGAATAATATATCCATTAATAGTAGATTACTAGCTTTTCACCCATTTATTAAGTGCTTAAGTCGTAAAACTGTAACATCGCCTTGCCCATGACTGCGGCCAGATGTCTCTGTCTCTCCTCTCCTCTTATTTTATTCTCTGTTTTTTGTTTTCTGAATTGAGAGCAAGCAGACTCAGATTGCTCAATTGGAATTGATATTATTGGCCTCTGTTATTCAGAGAATTAACATCCACTGCCGCAACAATAATTTCATTGACCCAAGACACTCTAGTCAATGCCAGATAAGCTGCGCTGTCCTGTTTTCGTTGCTATACGAGTCGGGGGCATCCGTGGGGTGGGGCAACATGGGTCGTTGCCTAGGATCCCGAATTCGAACGACCTCATATTTTTTTCATCTGACAGCTTAGAATTACTCAGGTTTTTAAACATTTTATTTAATTATTTTGTTGAGTATATTAAAGTTGTGTCTATCACTGACACCTAGTAGTATCTTCATAATTGTAGAACCACCGATCGTTATGTATTTCTTAGCTGTAGTCATAACTGAAGAGTTGTGTGCATATATATATATATATGATGACTTGTAGTCAATGTCGTGTTTCTCCTCTGTTTGCGGAAAGTTTGGCAGCCCAGGAAGCCCTGAAGTTTGCCATAACCCTTAATCTCCAATCTTTTGTACTGGAAGGGGACTATCTACTGATGATTTCTGCTCTAACCACTGCAGTAGTTGATCTCTCTAAGACTGGGTTGTGCATCAAAAAAGCTAAAGACCTGCTAAACCTTTTCTCGGATGTGGCTCGTAGTCATGTTAAACGTACATCAAATAGTGTTGTTGATGCTTTGGCCAAGAAAGCCTTGAATGGTTGTGAAACGAGTGTATGGACTCCCAGGGTTTCTTGTTCATATAATTGTTGGGGACTACTCCCCCCTCTGTTTCTTAATGAAAGGTGTTTTTTAAAAAAAAAAAATACCTATAAATACAGCATTCAATTTATGATTTACTTTCTACTTAAGTGAGATTTTACTACCTAGAATTCTTCCATCAAATATTCCAGAAACTAAAAAATAAAATCAGTAATTTTTTAATTGGTATTTATGTTACAGTAACACAGACACCATCCTGTCCTTCCAACCAACACCCTGTCTTTACTATTTAAAATATTTATGCAATGTTTAGCTCCCTAATACGACAAAATACTGTTTTTTTTTTAAATTTCCATATAGAGATCCACACCGTTGATCTTCTCATTAACGGTTCTAAATGACTCTCAATGTGGGCCACCCTCGGACCCAATATATATATATATGTAAACGGTATTTCCACTGACCGTCTCCACAGTCCACTCAACTGCTGACGCTTCTTCTATCAAAAACAACTAACTAAACATGGCTGCTCCGCCTCCTAACCCAGTCCCGGTGGCGTACCAAGGAGTCTCCACCTCGGTCCCGCTGGCTAAACAAAGGAGACAACGCATGGCAAATGATCTCCGCCACACTCGTGGGCCTCCAAAGCGTGCCGGGCCTAGTAATCCTGTACGGAAGCATAGTCAAGAAGAAATGGGCCGTGAACTCCGCATTCATGGCCCTATACGCTTTCGCTGCCGTCGTCCTATGCTGGGTCACGTGGGCTTACAAGATGTCGTTTGGTGACAAGCTCCTGCCGTTTTGGGGGAAAGCGGGGCCGGCTCTTGGACAGAAGTTTTTGATGAAACGGGCCGCGATTCCTGCTTCCACGCAATATATTATGAAAAGGGGCCGGTTGAAACGCCAGAGATCTTGCCGTTTTATCCGATGGCTTCGATGGTGTGGTTTCAGTGTGTGTTTGCGGCAATTACTTTGATCCTATTAGCGGGATCAGAACTTGGGAGGATGAATATAAAGGCTTGGATGGCTTTTGTGCCACTTTGGTTGACATTTTCTTTCACTGTTGGTGCATTTAGCTTGTGGGGGTGGTGAGTTCTTGTTTCATTGGGGTGTCATGGACTACTCTGGTGGTTATGTTATCCATCTTTCTTCTGGGATCGCTGGCCTAACCACTGCTTATTGGGTTAGTAACCACAGCTTATTGGTTAAGTTTAGTCTCAGTTGCATTAATAGTCTCTACGTTGTGACATGTGTGAGTATTGGGTTGCAGCTTCATTCTTCCCGTATGGATTTCGGCTCAATCTTATTTATCTGTTGACAATGTATGACGAACTGGGTTGGCAACTCGAGTTTAAAGCGGACTCAGCTATGCATGTTTAGAATTTTAGGGTTGCACTCATTTTCACAAATGCATCGCACAGAATGCACAAAGGCATTCATTGTTTTGAGTATCTTGACTTGAAATGCACTCTGACTGCTGTATTTATCTATGCATGTCCCTGATTCTTCGAGTAATCCATCACGTTTGGCAGATATTTTTTTAGGTTTTTGTCTTATATTTTCTTCCATCTATTTCTTCCATGATGTGAGGATATATGTGATGTTGCAGGTGGGCCCAAGATCAACTAAGGACAGAGAGAGATTTCCTGCAAACAATGTCCTACTGATGTTGGCGGGGGCAGGATTGTTGTGGATGGGATGGGCAGGATTCAACGGTGGAGATCCTTACACTGCCAACATTGACTCTTCAATGGCCGTCCTCAACATTGACTCTTCACTTGTTAACATTTTTTGTATTATATATATCAATTTTTCAACTTATCAAATGACTACTCTTTGTGATTATTATTTTATTGGTTACGAGGACATATATCATCATCATTAGTTGAGTCATTCATCTTTTGGACTTACTTATTCTATTGGGTATATAGTTTATCAATGTATTCTCCTAAGATCAGATTATACAACTAATCTTTTCTTGAGCAAAGGGGACATGTATTGAGTTATCCATTTAATTATATATATATATATAAAATTTACTATAAAAAAAATTTAGGAGGCGGTCGCCTACTCTTGGGGGCATGATTCCGCCCCTACTAGCAACAAGTAAGGTTGGGCTGAAACTCATACTGATAGGGTTTGAAAGTGTGATAACTTAAATTAAGGAACCAAGATTCCACAAAGAAATATTTCAATTGGTTGATTCGAACTCCCGACTTTAGACACCGTGCTCCCTAAATTCGGAGAGATAAACCAAGGTTATCTCCAAGTGGTTGCTAAACCTGCTAACATGATGTGTATTGAATTGTGGTTAATAGGTCTTGTTCAGGCATGGGCTGCAATAGTGATGGGGATTTTATCAGGCAGTGTCCCATGGTTCACCATGATGGTTGTACACAAAAGGTGGACACTTCTGCAAAAAATTGACGACACACTAGGAGTATTCCACACCCACGCCGTGGCCGGCCTTCTTGGCGGATTCTTAACCGGCCTCTTCGCAGAACCGGAGCTCTGCGCGCTATTCTTGCCAGTCACAACCTCTAGAGGAGGCGTCTACGCGGGCTCCGGAGGCAAACAAGTCTTGAAACAATTAGCCGGCGCCGCCTTCGTCATTGGACGGAATGTTGTTGCTACTTCCATAATCTGCGGCGATTAATTTTGTGATTCCATTGAGAATGTCTGAGGAGCATTTGTTGATTGGAGATGATGCTGTTCATGGAGAAGAAGCATATGCTCTGTGGGGTGATGGAGAGAAGTATGATTCAACAAAGCACGGTGTCCACTCCGAGGATTACACTAGACATCCACAACCTTCAACTGGGGCTACACAAGTGGTCTGAATTAACGGGGATTGAACAACATTGTTTATGTTTGTACAAATGTTCAATTCTTGTTCTTGGTGCACGAGTTGTTCAATGATCATCGTTGTTGAAGAAATTTGGTTAAGGTCTATATCTTATTGCATACAAATGACATGCTTGTACGATAATCCTCACACACCACGCCATACGTTGATGTTGTACACCAGAATCAGTGGTACGGTTTTAATTTACAAGTGGTTGAAGCATTTTTTTAAAAATTGAATTGCAAACTATCTATCTTCATTCTCAACTATCCATACATTATCACCAACTGCTCGTGAATTGACATTATCCTATTGGTTACGATACACCACACTAGCATATAACATGTTGTGTCAGAACCATTTAATAATTTATAGGTTCTATTTGTTCATTGTATCATAATACTAAGTTCAGAAGCATCAAGGTAGGTCTCGATCTTTATGCATACAATTGACATGTTTGTACAATAATCCTAGTACACCATGTCATACGTTGATGTGGTGTATAGAACTAGTGGTGATTGGTGTTTTTTTTTTAAATTTGAATTGAAAATTACCTATTTTCATTTTCAACCACTCATACTGTAGTGTAGAGGTGTTGTGAAGATGTGTACTTGATTCAAAGTGGACGTCGATCGATCGATTGACATATTTTATGGTTGTTTTGCTGTGCCTATCCCCACATACATTGTCACCGACTACTTGTGAATTAGCACCATCCTATAACTTATGATACATCACATCAACATATAACATGTTGTGCCAGAAGCATTAATAATTTCTCATACAATAGTTACTATTTGTTCATTGTATCCTAATTCCCCTAGGATCATGTGTAAAATTGGATTTTGGAGCCCATTGGGCTTGGAATTTGGGCCACGCTCCAACCCACCAACCCTCATACAAATTTCCCACCACACGTTTCGCGATTTTCCGAATCAAATTAGAATTAACTGAGCCACCCATTCGCGTCCACTAAAACGACATATATGAAGCATTCGTGATCACAAACAACGGTCGTTTTAGTTCCCTCTCTGTTCCTCAGTCACTCTACTCTCTTCCATCATTCTCCATGATCACCTGCAAGGCTCCGAGCTTCGACTCCCAAACCCTATCAATCCGAATCACGTACCAAACAACCGCGCAATTTCTACGACATATACGATTTAAGTCTTCTCGGCTCAACAACCGCCTAGCCTTTTCTTCCAAAAGAAGAAACTACGTGACGAAGAGAAACAGTCACAAAGCTCATAAGAAACTGAAAGTAGTGGCTGATTTCGATGGGGACGGCGGTGAGGCAAGAGGAGGAGGAGGGGAGAGAGAGGTGCATTGTGAGGTCGAAGTGATATCATGGCGGGAGAGAAGAATTAAGGGCGAGATTTCGGTGAATGCGGATCTAAAATCAGTCTGGAGTGCTCTCACGGACTACGAGAGGCTTGCCGATTTTGTTCCCAATCTTGTTAGTAGGTAAACGGGGAAGTGTTTGATCATAATTTCTGGCGTTTATATTATAAGTCAAAGTTTAATTTTGTCCCCGATACTTATTGCAATAATCAATAGATGTTTCTAACCTTGCATTTCTCTTGATTGTGCCTCATTTTGATTCAGTTCGACAATTCCTTGCCCTCACCCTGGCCGGATATGGTTGGAGCAGCGGGGATTGCAGAGAGCACTATATTGGCATATTGAAGCTCGTGTTGTGCTGGATCTCCAAGAAGTTCGCACTTCTGTGAGCAAGCTTTGGAAATCTTTATTGTGCAACTAAGTGTCCATTTTTGACATTTTTTAATGTTAATTTGCGTTGTTAGTTATGTTCATAGTTTGTAGCATAGTTCTTTGATGTCAATAGTAGCTTATCATCAACAAATTTTCATATTCATTTCTTCATGTTCTATTTGGTCCCAAATTATTTTATGAATAATTTCTTATGCTACAGGCCAATCATCATGAACTCCACTTCTCCATGGTCGATGGGGACTTTAAAAAGTATGAAGGGAAATGGTCCTTACAATCTGCGACAAGGTAGAATACATTGGTTAATTTGAAAGAAAATTTACTTTGGCCATTAGATATGCCTTTCTATTCCTCCATTGATCACAGATTTTGGCAGGTCTTCCGCTTCTAAACTTACATATGAAGTCAATGTGATACCTAGATATAACTTTCCTGCTATTTTCTTGGAAAGGGTTATCAAATCTGATCTTCCTGTGAATCTTCGAGCCATGGCTTGTCAAGCTGAGAGAAATTTTGGAGGGAATCAGAAAATGCCAACCAATATCCTCACTCTGCCTGGTGGGGGTTCTGGTGGTGCTTTTCATGAGAAGGATAAATTATTATCGGGAGATTCAAAAGAGACTTATTCCAGCTCCAATTTTGGTCCCATGCCTCAATCTCCAAATGAATTGAAGAGTAACTGGGGTATATTTGGGAAATTTTGCCAGCTTGGTAGGCCTTGTCTGGTGGACGAAGTTCATCTGCGCAGATTTGATGGTTTATTGGTAACTGATTGACTCTACTCTATGTCATCTGGATTCTCTATCATAGGAAAAGTCTCTTTTATTTTAGCAGTTGCTGATACAATGGTTTTGAGCTGAAGGAAAATGGGGGTGTTCATCGATTTGTAGTTGCCAGCATAACTGTAAAGGCTTCTGTTCCTGCAGTTTGGAATGTGTTGACTGCTTATGACAGACTTCCTGAGTAAGTAATATAAGCTTACTTGAACATTGTATTGCAGTACTGATTTATGACTGTGGAAGCAAGGGTAGAAGTTCTGATGAAAATTAATCTGTTAGTTATTCTTGCTTTTCATACAGAGTTATTGTTCACACCTTCCATTTCCTCATTCTTTTACTCTCTCTTTTTTTTCCCACAGCATTGTTCCAAATCTAGCCATCAGTACGATTTTATCACGAGAAAACAATAAAGTCCGCATTCTTCAGGTAAAAGGGTAATCAAAATTTAGGAACTAGTGCTTAAGGTTTCTCTTAGACATCTGGGATGAAATAAGTTTAAAAGCTTCAGAGGGTTTCTATGTTAACTCAAAATTAGTTTTACAATATTTCTTCAAGGGCTACTGAAGAATGTGCATTAAGAATGTTGATGCCATTATGAATATTTACTTTGTTGTTCTTAAATAGATTAATGCGTGATAGAACATGCTAAAGCATTTTTCTGAGTTAGAAGCTTCTCATAGAACATATTTATGTAACTTTGTATTGCCCCTGGTAAGCTTATGCAATTAGAGAATTTGCATGTACTGAGATAGATGATTGAAGAATAATTAGGAATGAAAAATCATTTCTACTAAAATTTAACCTTTCATACCCAGGACGTTGAGATCTTTTTAATAAAAAATCACCAACTTACGGATGTCCCTTTGGCTCTTTTCATATTCTTAAGCAATTCTAGAACTTTGGGCAATCATTTTATAAGTTATCTTTTATGAAATCATTTTGTGGAATTGGTGGATTAACATGGTGATTATCGACATTTGTTTCTTAGATATAAACCACTGAGCTGACATGTTTATGATTTGATTTCGTCTTTTCCAATGCAGGAAGGATGCAAAGGCCTGTTGTATATGGTGCTTCATGCACGTGTTGTTTTAGATTTGTGTGAACATCTTGAATGCGAGATCAGTTTTGAACAAGTGGAAGGTGACTTCGACTCATTTAAAGGAAAATGGCTCCTAGAGCAATTAGGAAGTCATCACACATTACTAAAGTACAGTGTGGAGTCCAAAATGCGCAGAGGTGCTTTTCTCTCTGAAGCAATCATGGAAGAGGTGCGTATTCGAATACAATGGTTCCATGTTCTGGCATTTTTTTTTTTATGGCACGGCATTCTGGCATTTTAGTTTGCTTGGCAACCCTACTTGATATTGGTACTGTGATGGATATATGGTAGCATGTGTGCATCACTGATGGCCTAATTTGTGTGAAATTATCCCTTTTTGTCTCTATAGAAATTCTTTCTGGTTGCTGAAGGCCTGTCTGAATGTCTCATGAAGTTGCCTTGTGTTTTTGGTTCATGATTAAATTTTCTATTTACTATCTTGTATAGCTCGTACCAACAATGACAGTCATCCCACATCATGTGGCAATATCTTGAAATGGTAGCATTTCATGATACTCATCAAAAAATGATCCCTTACCCATAATTTTCGTGGTGCCTTTAAATTTCTTTCTAGTCCCATCCAAGTTTATGGATTTTATAATGCAAATTCTGATTGTATGTCGGCATACGAACTTAACTTTCCATCAGCCTATCAAATCACTCCTTGGTGATTTTTAAGTTTTAACTATTGCTTGGGATTCCATTTTCCATTTGAAATTGTAGTTTATTTGAGTTCCTTTGCTATACCAAGAACCTCCAGAAGAAAATCAATTTTTGTCTTCTTTTTTTATGAAAAAAATTATTTCCATAGATTTTAGTTTTTCCTGTAGAACAATAGTAAATCAATGTAGCCTCTATCTGTAGGTCATATATAAAGATCTCCCTTCGAACTTATGTGCAATTCGTGACTATGTTGAGGAAAGGGAAGCCGTGAACTCTCTGGAAACATGTGATGATACAGAATATCCAGAGACACTCAGTGCTTCTGGCAGCGAGATTGGTGTTGATTCTGATGAGGCAGACGAGGTTGTAACTGATATCACTGCTCCTGTATCATCTAGACAAAGACCCAGAGTACCTGGCTTGCAGAGAGATATTGAGGTGCTTAAGTCTGAGCTGTTGAAATTTATTTCGGAACATGGACAGGAGGGGTTTATGCCCATGAGAAAGCAACTTCGTCGGCATGGTAGGGTAGATATTGAGAAGGCCATTACACAGATGGGTGGATTTAGGAAGATTGCATCATTGTTGAATCTCTCCCTTGCTTACAAACATCGCAAACCAAAGGGTTACTGGGACAATCTTGCGAATTTACAGGAAGAGGTAGCTTGTAAATTTTGTTTGTGGCCCTTTGATAATCTTTGTCCTGCCTTTTGTTTTTTTTCTACTTTTACTATATTTCTGCACTTTTTTATGTTCGCAAAATTGTCCATTCTAATTTGAACGAAGATTCAAGTAATGGCGGGATGTTAAAAAAGGGTACTATTGTGTTGTCTGTCTGTCCATATTAACGCATATGAAGTTAGGTTGTTGTGAATTGTGATGTCGTGAAAATGTGTGCTTTAGTCAAATTGCATCCTGCAGATTAGCCGATTTCAGAGGAGCTGGGGAATGGACCCATCATATATGCCTAGCCGAAAATCTTTTGAGCGTGCAGGTTAGTGAATACAGATCAATTTCTTATTATGAAATATTAAACTGTAGACCACTAAAGTTGCTGAAAGATTTTGGGCTGCTTCTCTAGTGAAGTATAGATTGCAGCATCTTGATGAAAGTAATTACAGAAATTGTTCCGTTGACATCAAGAAATACTCTTCCCTCTAATTTTGTTTGATTTGTGAAATACCAAAGTTTTATCGTTAAGGTTATGAAGGTTATGTTCGGCATGAGTGTTCGAGTTGATGTTTGGGAAAGTACTAATGAAAGAAATACAATAAATGCCTACCTCGTGAAGAAATGGCAGAAATCTCCTCCCCTTCCCGAACATCTGCTAGTGCCAAGCATAGCCTAAATGCGTATAGAAATGGTCATAACTTAGTTTCTGTCCATGACAGCCATTAGAAACTAATCACATAGCATGCTGTGTAATTAGTTGTGAGGACTGCATTTTAAAGTAAGTTTGTTCAGCCATCTGGTTTCCTTATATTATTATACACATCCTGATGGTGTTAGAAGCTTTTTGTTGCAGGTCGTTATGACATTGCTCGTGCATTGGAAAAATGGGGAGGCCTTGGTGAAGTTTCTCGTCTTTTGTCACTTATGGTGAGGCACCCAAAGAGGCAGACAAACATCTCCAAGGATAAGGAAGTTGGGCATGCTGAAGAAACACAGAAATGGGTTATGAAAATGAAGGATTTGGACATTAATCGGGTTGAATAAGTAAGGTGATCACCTAATTATCTGTGTATGCAACCAAGCTGAGACTTCAGTCGTGACGGTAGCTAAAAGCAAAGAAGCAACATTTATCGTAGGCTTCTCAGTTGATCCTTGTTATTAGGTTTTTAATTAATACAAAAATAAGAAAATTTGTTAAGTATAGTTAAAATGTGTGGTTAACTATTTTGGTATTCATAATATTATAATATAATAGATTTTGAGAAAAAAATTCAAAATACTAAATTATAAACCTTAAACACTAAAATAAGCCATAAATTTTAAATATTAATTTTTAATTCTTAAATTCTTATATATTATTTTCAAAAAAATTTCATAATTTAACATCACTATTGAAAAATAATTAGAGTTAAAATTAGAGTGCCTCCCATCCCATCCCATCCCATCCTGTTGAATACTCTTAACCACAAGATCCAGAGGGTTTTCTTTTGTTTTTGCTTTGGACAGCAGAACTGGTGTGACTGTGGGCCCCGCAGCACTTTGCTTTTCGCTTTCTTCCGTTCTTTTCTTTTTCCTCTTTTTAAAACCTCCTCTAAAGAGTTCTCGTTTCGTTTTCCTCACCGCTTTTTTTGAAAATAAAAAAATCTCGTCTTCGGCATTAGGTTTCTCTGGTGAACCAGGTTAGCTTCCCTGGAAATTCCAGATCGATCGCGCGGAAAGTCGAAACTGATTTGTTTGAATGCACTAAACCTTTGGTTTCCGAAAGGATAGGTTATTGTTTGTGACGATTTCGTTGTTTTTTGATGTCACTGTATATGTACACGCGTATTCGTTTGATTTGATTTCTTCTGTTTTGTTTACGATTTTGTTGAATTGTTCGTATTTGAGCTTCGTCTGGATCCGCGATGCACTAAACACATCTGCGTTTTGCGCTTCTTTTTGTTTGATTTTGTAGCCTTTTGCGCGGTAGTTTGGCAGAACAAATCAATGGCAACGACAGCTTGTTTTATCATCGTAAGCCGGAATGATATCCCTATATATGAAGCTGAAGTTGGATCTGCTGCTAAAGTATGGAATCTATGGCTCCGTTTTGCATTTCGTCATTCATTGATGTTCTTCTGTTTTAATTTTTATGTTTAACGAATCTTACTTTTGTTGCATCACTGTGCGTTACATAACGACAGAGAGAAGACGCTGCTCAGCTGCATCAATTCGTATTACATGCAGCTCTAGATATTGTTCAGGACCTTGCTTGGACTACTAGTGCCATGTATGTTGGCTCTGAAGATATATCTTGTGAATACGTTTTGTTCTACTTTTTTATTTACTATTTTTCTCCTCTTATCTCCTATTCTGTTAATGTTGTATTCTTGGCAGGTTCTTGAAAGCTATCGATAGGTTTAATGATCTCGTGGTGTCAGTCTATGTAACGGCGGGTCATATCCTCCATGATGTTAATATATGCGGCTATTATATAATGATTTTGTAGTCAATCGTGGCGTAGTGCATTGATATACTTGTTTCTGCTTTCTTGCTTTAATGACATGAGTTTTTTGTGTGTACGTACATCCCAGCATGTGAATTGTCCAGGATGAAGTGTCATCTCATTAGATATTTAGATTTTCTCCAGATCTGGTGTCATAAGTCTGTGTGCAATGTTCTATGTTTGATGTTGAAGCCAGATTTTGTGATACTATACTATTAGGTTCAATTGGTAGACACACACAGAGGAAAAAAAAAGTTGTGCGATGTTAACCATAACAGTGATGAATGATGACATGATTGTTATGAATTTGGTGCTTTTCTGAGTTTCTCTATTACCCTACTGAAAGTGGTCGTTTAAGCAGATGCTGATGATTTCATAAGTCTCTTCACATCGTGTAGTTGCTGCCTTCATGGTTGTCTATGTGTCGTGTGGGTTTATCCGTGTACTTGGCATTTAGAGCGTGAGCCTTTAAAATTTGCTCATAAATTATATGTTAGTTTGCTTTTTTGTTTCTGGCTTTTCTTTGACTGGTCATACATACGCGACTCATGCTACTTCATGACTCACGCAACGACGATGGAATCAAGAGCTTTTTCCAAGAGGTTCATGAGCTTTATATAAAGGTAAGACTGCTGTTTTCTTCAAGAGCTATTGTTCATTGATGATTTACATTTATTAAGCTGATCCTGCCCTAAACTAGTTGTCATGTAGCCTTTATAATAATTGACGATTTACATCATTAAACTCCTCATGCATTTTGAACTAAATTTTACGCTGTTATGATTATTTCTGAGAAGTAAAACGAATTTATTGAAGGTGCACATGGTTTTGTTTCCTTTGAAGTCATGCAAGACATTTGGAATTTCTGTCTTACAAGTGTTTTCCGATGGGTTAGGATATTGAAATTAGGAATTTTAGGGCATGAGAGTATTAAAGAATGAGTTCAAAATTTAGACATCGGCATTGGTAGAGGACCAAAAGTTGGATTGAGCTGGTGAAACATGCTTGCTATAATTTTCTGGCCACAATTGGAATTAGGTTTTAAAAATTAATTTGATGGTAAGTTTCCATAAGAAGAATATGGAGATGATGGAGTGCAAAGGGAGTAATAGTAATAGTTCCAGTTAGGAACATCAAGATCATTGCTGTTCTTAGCACCAAAAGCTCTGTAAAGCAAAATTTGTGTCGGCTGCATTCACCTTTTTGAATTCCTTGTTGTGCTGTGTACACTACTCTTGATTCTCTGTGTTATGTAAAATTCTTTCCAAATATGCTTTGCACTTGTAGGCTGTTTTTTAAATTTATTATGTACTGGTATATAAACAGTAACAATGGGATCAATGTGACACTAAAGAATCTTGTGGATTTGCAGATTCTTCTCAATCCGCTCTACTTGCCTGGTTCACGCATTACATCATCACACTTTGATACAAAAGTCCGTGCACTAGCAAGAAAATATCTATAGAGGCTTCACTGGTTGGGATTATGCATGGGACCTTTGGCCGTTCAATTTTTAAAGCTTCAATACATTGGGTTCATGAGTGGGATGCTCATGGAATAAGTTTCAAAGATTGTTATGAATTTGTGGACATTTCTATGATACTTAGATGTCAGATATATGCTTCAGGTTTGTGAAGAATGCCACAAAATATGCTCCTCGTCAAGTCTGTTATAGTCTCAAATAGCATATTATCTGGCGGTTGGTCCTAATGCAGAACTCGTAAATTTTGCTGTCAATTGGTCATCTCTGTACATCTCATCAGATGCAAATAATCTACTTATGCGTCAAAAGCTTATGTTTACTCATCTTGTTTAACTTACGCTGTGGTTGTCTACCTGTGATTCTAATTTTGGCGCGCCCTCTATTTGGCAATCTTACTCCTTTATCGCTCTTCAACTTTTGCCACCAATGCAATTTCTTCTCCATACTTGTGCTACCTTTCATCCCACCTTTTGAGAGCCTTGATTTCTTTGAATGTGGATTGTGTCTCCGTATCCCATCCACAAGTGTATGAAAATGTCCAACCTGCTCCTTAGCTACCGCGTTTCTCACTTTGCCAACGGCCTGTCTCTCATCAACCTTAGGTTTGCTGTCATGGTGAAAAATCCCCTGAAAGCTCTTCCACATTGATGTGGTATGACCACTGTCGTCACTTTCGACATGATGATGGTGGTGATGGTGGTGGTGGTGGTGGTGGTGGTGGAAGATGAGTCCTAGCTTGTTTCTTAACCTCCTCAACCGTCCCGTAGCCTTCCTTTCGTTTGCAAGATCGGCTGGTCTGTGTCCTACAACAGGACCCACCTTACTCATTGGACCTACCTTACTGGAATTACTGTCCTCTGAGCTACAACTATCACTTGTCCTCTGGCTCGCGGAATCATCTTCGCTGCCGCCATTGCTGGTGCTGGTTTGCTCAGATGTCCAGTTACTGTAAGGCTGTGAATCATAACTTGAATCACTACTACTCTTTTCTAATGCCTGATTATGAGGCAAAGGACGCTGATGCCTGTAAGTTGTTGAATTATGGTATGGAATGCTAGTTTTCTCATCTAGCAAAGTCGGTCTCAAGACTGCCTGACGTTGCAATTTGTTCCTCAAGGAAACAACGGACGGCCTGGATTTAACTGACTTTGTTATTGACTCTGTATTAGCCATCCACTCACGAACTGCATCTTCCTGACGTGCCAATTTGTGATTAGGCCTCATGGAAACTGTGGCTCCCACTGGCTTACGTGGCATGGACGGCTTGGATTTAACTGACTTTGTTGTTGACTGCGTATCAGCCGTCCAATTACGACCTGCATCATCCTTGATGTTTCGACTGGACATTCTAACACAAGTAGGAGGCCTCTTGGCCACCTGATTCTGACTTGGCGGCAGTCTTAGCCCCTGAACATATTGATTTAACTGACTGGTCTGATTCACTGGTCGACTAAGTAACTCCAGTCTGTCCACAATGGCCTTCACATTCTGACCAGGAACCTGACTCTGTATCTCAGATTCTTGCATTGCGGATTCAGAAGCCTTACCTTTGTAACCTAGTCTACTAGGACTTGCTCTTACAACATCTGAATGCCTAGAACCTACTTCCAAAGCTGAAATACCAGATTCAATTCTTTTGACTGCAAGTGCAACTTCTCTTGCAAAATCATTCTCTGGCTCATCCCCATTTTTCTCAACCTGGGTATCAAGATTTCCTGGTTTACCATCCACAGAAAGCAGAGAACTTGACGAGGGACGGGCAACCGAATTAACAATGCCAGGATGAGTACCATACAGTTGCTTTTGGTTATATTTGAACTGTTCAATACCCTTCTGTTTTTTGTCTAACAATCCTTTTGCATGCCCACTGAAGAGCTCATCAGGTGGCTGCTCTTGAGAATCACCATCTCTCCCAAGAACTTCAACTCTATCACGCAGCTTCATACTGCTTTGGTTGCAAATCTGGGAAGGTTTCTTTCTGTTTTCAAGTTTGTTTGATGATATACTGCTGAGTCTTGACAGTCCTGGGGATACTTTATGCAGACCAGGAACCAGAACCGTCTGCCCAGCTTTAAATTGTTCTGCTTTAGAAGGATAGGATGGATTAGAGAAACTTGATTGTGCTGTATCTCTTATCTGCAAATGAAAATGGCAGAAACACAAAGGTAACAGTCGTATGATAGAGACTTTGTCTTTTGAAGTCCACAAATTTGACAAAAGGGTACCTTCAGATGAGTCTCAAAAACCTTCTCTGTGGCATCATCTAACAGATTCTTCAGCATAAGCCATGCTCTTTCATCCATCTATGGATAAACAATCAGAAGTGGCATAATACAAAAAGTCAAAAATAGATAACAAATTGCTAAAAACATACATCCCCTTATAATAAGCAGTTTAAATAGAATTTAAAAACCAATAACCATACAGTTTCCATTCTGGTTTCAAAAATCAAAATATATTCAGTCGTTTACCATAGCTACTGAAATACAGGAGAAATGACATAACAAATAACAGGGTGTTGATGGGCCTTACATCAGAATTCTGTAGAAAATCTTCACATCCTAGGAGGATCCCATACAATTTTCGTAAGGCAATGAGATCGCATCTAAACTCCTCAAATGCCATCTACTCTTATCGAGCCTGCAAAAGTTTTATTTGAGTTTAGTATAAGAAAAACAAATCTAAGCATTAAAAAGCTCTCAACACACAGATGCAACAATTATTAGCAATATAAATAGATCTCAAATAGCTCATCTTCATTTCGCATTACCATGGTAACCCCAATCAAATTTCGTCTGGCATAGGAAAATGAATATTGGTGTGTACTTGTATTTTAGTATACCAACTGTTTGCATCCAACAATTGATTAATGAGCATTATATGCCCCACAATTCTACGGCCCTTTCACCATCTATTCAATGATCTTTAGCTATACAGTTGAGCATATCTCTACTCTAGCAATGTATTCACGACCCAAAAATGGTTATTATTAGTTCAGAAAGCAAACTAGAGCCCCCATAAAGTCCCTGAAACAACCGTAACTTCTGCAATATGATATAAATGAATATGATTATGGCCGAATAACTTCAAGCAAAAAGATTCTTCAGGCTGTCCATCCTATATGTAAACACATTATAAAATTCCTGCTATTCTTATTGGAAATTATGACTTGTAGTGCAATAAGGAAAAAAAAAACAAATATATGATACAAACAGCAACAGAACATTGTAATTTAATGCCAAATTTAGAACTACAAACCAATAACAGAAATGAGCATTGCTTATTAAGCAACACATAGTGCAGCCCGTAAAAGTAGTAGTTACTCGGCATACAAGCATATAAAAATCCAATCAAAACTGAGACGCTTACATTTCAGTTGCGGAAATGAGAACACCGAGTCTCTGAATCATCAATTCACTTCAATAGCGATCAGCAAATATTCTAATTCAACATATGAAACAAAAAATCAGGAAAATAAACGAAATAGAGAGAAAACGTGTCTTAGACTGTATATATAGTGGATGCACTTACATACATCAATTGAAACTATCTGGAGAATGACAAATCTCAGATTCAGAAGTTTCTCAACGAAGAATTGAAATCTGCAGACAAACATCATAAAAAGATGAATGAAACTCCGAAAGAATTCAAAGATCATAGCACATACACTTCGAAACGCGAAATTGAAACCCGTCCATGGCATAATAAAGAATTGATTAATGATTAAACACGGTCGACGACAAATCGCCTTTGTGAGGGAGACTAATAATAGAGAAAATAAGAACGAGAGAGATTACCTTTGTCTGTCTTCAATGGCGAATGGACTTCTGTGTTTCGTTCGCTCCGTCAATGGAAGAATATGGAGAGAGCCTGAAAAAGAGCAAGACGGGCATCGTTCGTCGTTTGAATTGAGACGATTTGAGATAAATATAAGGCGGTTGCTGGTACAGGAATTTGAAATTTCAGTTAATTTCCAAAAATGTCCTTGCCTCTCTCTTTTTTTTTTATCTAAATAATTCTTATTTTCTCGCCCTTTATATCACTTTATCGTGCGTGCGTGTCACGCCAGGACGCCCCATACGGTTTAACATTATTCTTTTTGTCAGCGCAAAAGAATTCCTTAAATTAAATTTTTAAAAAATATCTATTTTTCCAGTTTAGCTTTTTTATTTATATTTTAAAAAATAGAGTTATGACTGCTTATTGTAGGCTTGTAGCTTCGCCAGATGATCGACACCTGAGCCATTAGTTAGAATGATTTGTGTATCACCCTGATGATTATTAGGGTTTGAATATCCCTCTCCGTTTAAAAAAAAAAATACATTTGATTGTGCAAATAAAAATATTTGTAATTGTTAATTGATTGCTAAATAGGGAACAATAGAAGAAAAAGCAGTGCATCACGATCATAAATAAAGTCTTACTAGGTCACTAAACAAATAAAGTCTTACTAATTTATTTGGCAAAATTTTATACTCAAATGAAAAACCACACAGCAATTGGTATTTTCAAATTGAAAAGCCAAAGGATTACCTATACCATATACAGAGATTATGAAACCAAAAATTTAATTATTAAAGCATGATCCATATAACTCTTCCTTTTTTTTCATATATGCAGTGAATACCCAGAAAAATATGGGGGGCAACATATAAATTAGTACCATAAATAAATATCACAAGGATACAAGTGCAGCTCCGGGTTCTTTTCCAGTCATTGCCCCAATTTTTACCTTCAGCTGCTCTTTGCATCCACAAGTTCTTCAAGATTTACAATCCTATAATAATCTCTCTTTGCCACTGGTGAATTCGAACAGTTTTACTTTTCAACTCAATTTTCGTCGAAGGACGGACAAAACCATCTCCAGAAGCTGGTGGTGGCCTTGATTGGAACAATTACTTCTCCAATTCCTAGTTTATTCTATTTCGTGGTAGTGAAGTGACTAGAGGTTATACTTTAGAGCGCTTCAAGTAGACAAGCACTCCGACACATGTTATAGCTACCGCACCTGCAAGGACACCGGTGTGGAGAGATGTCCATCCACTACTCTGGACAGTTTGACTCAATTGCGCACTTGTTTGTTGGCTTGAATCCGAGAAGTCTAGATACAACCTAAGAACCTGCAACAATATTAGAAATCTTCAAAAAATGCTAGAAAACATAGATATAGCTATATGCATATGCACATCAAAGTTCAAACTAACCAAATATGACAACCTAAGCACCCCAAAAAGAACATGCAAATTATACAAATGAATGCATACATACAATGGAAATTATTATTATTTACCTTCAATCCAGCTGATCTAGAATGGCCTACAGCATCAATAAGATCACCATCAGTCGCAAGTAGAATTTTATCACCTTCGTCATCCTCATACTACAAAAAAAAATCAAAAAATTAACACAACTGTAGCATCATCCAGTACTGAATAGAACAAATATCACTTACATAACTCAAAACACATACCAAAAGCTGAGCGTGGTCTTGATCATTACAGGCACCAATCCTTTGCATCACAGCAGAGGTCAGTTCATTTAAACTTTCTGAACCTGCAATAACCAAAGGCAAGTGTATTTCTTCTTGGATTTGTTCCATAGCCTTCCTAAAGTACTCTTCTTTTACAGGTAAAACATTGCATTTTTCAAAATACTTATTGCGACCCAAAATGTGTAAGCTTCTTGCAAAAAAAAAAATTTAAGACTCTCAACACCCAAGTAAAATCATATCACAACATAATTTGGAAAAGGAGAGCAATAGATCAACAAACTCAGGTCCCAATAACGTCAAGGCTTTGGTAATATATCTTCACTCACCACAATTGAACCGATGCACACGACCCTTAAGATCCTCAAATTTGAAGGCAAAAGAATTTCCAAGACAAAGAGATGGATACTTCCCATGCTCTGTGCCATCTGATGCCATTAGTCCAGACATTTCACTGGGAACACATTTAGCTAGATTAGACACAAACTACAAAGTCCACAAGGTAATGGCAAAAATATGGCAGCAAAAGTGACACCTATGTGTGTCAAAATCATCTGGTGGCTCTAAAGCAAGGGCTGAATCCCAGAACTTCTGCATCATTGTGTTCGCCATATCATTGACAGCTCCGGAGCCATTTTCAACCTTAAAACCAACAAGAAGCTTGTAATGTTGCTTTATTTATCCTTAACTAACAGAATAAGGTAAATGATAGTAATAAATGTACCCACATCTTAATAGCATCCATTATTCATCTTTTTTCTTTTTTGGAATGCATAGAGAAATTTTATCAAGGCCATCGAGAAGGTGCAACCGAAGACCAAATTACAAGAGAAATGTCAAGACTAAAGAACAAAGTACAAGAAAAAGCTACAAGGCAAAAGCCTAGAGAAACAACTCAGCGATGCTAATTGTGTCTGAAAGATTGTCACAGTATCTAAGCCAAAGCTTGCTAGTGGTAAGCTAGTAGTCTAAGAAAAGGCCCATATCCTGGAAAAGTAAAACAACTTTTGTAGAATCAATAATATAGAATAAATCACCAAATATTTTCCAATTTTCATGGAAACTTTCCTCAAGAATATCCTGGAAAAGAAAATTGTAAAGAGGAAACGCTTTTTTTTGCTCCTCCAATCTTTTTTTTTGTTAATATTGGCCAACATTGAGGCAAAGGTCTCAAGCTTACAATGGCCCTTTACCTGTTCAATTATGAAACTCCGCAGAACACTTGCTTTCTTTTTTGCAGTAGGCTATTCATCCTCATAAGGTTAAATCTAAATTTAACTCAGTAATATTTGTTTTCATAATGATTTACAAGTAGTGCTGAACAAGAAAGTGAACCAACACAAGACAAAAGGAAATTTTGACAAGCTTCAGATAAGGCACATTTCAATTTCATACCTAAAAAGCAGCGAGCAAATTTAAATCCATGCATCACATGAGGCATTATTTATGCAATTATGCGTGATTACTTTTGCAATGAGTTGTGTTAAGCAATAGAATATCCTCAAAGTAAAATCTATCCCCCTCATGTAAATAAATATCATTATGTCGCAACTTAGCATATTATATTAAGCAATCAACTTTACCATAGAAATTGCTGCATGAGTGATCTGCAGAACATCGATACAAGCAGCAACAGATCCATCTGCATAGGTGAGGCAAATGAATAAAAAGATGCAAAGTTGAAATTAAAGATTTAATGAATCAATACCCACCTTTGTCCACAACAGGAAGATGCAAAAACTTCCCATCATGCATTATATGCAATGCATCAAGGATTGTTGTTTCCAGTGTTGCACATTGAGGATTTGGTGTCATTACCTGCACATTATGGAAAGACGATTGCGATTGTAAAGGACCTAAAAATACAATATGTGCACTGATTAAAATCATTAACCAAGATTATCATTTTTACTTGTAAACATTGAAGCATGAATTCACACACTCAGAAGCAAGTAAAAGACTTTGACAACATAAAAGAACAAATTTTACATCCACATGGTAAAAAGGGAGGAAAAGAAAAAAAAATATTTAGGGAAGCAAGAGATACTAATTGCAGAATCAACATCAACTGATCCAATAAAGAATAAGCATATAAAACACATCCTACAACAGAGCTTTCTGGGAAAAAACAAATAGAAGAATACAAACCATACTAGGAACAAGGCATAAGGTTTTCATGGCAAACCTTTTCCACCAAAGTCAACTCAGGTGACAGATTTTGCGCCACAACTCGCATTAGGATATCTTTTGAACTGAAATCCAGAAGCAGTAATTCATATAAGCAAAAACAATAGATAAAAAGGGAAAATGAAATCTCACTTTTAAACATCTGATGCGATTTATATATTTATAGAAAAAGCTGGCCAGGAAAAAGAATAATACGTGAGTATCCCCTGTGTTTTGTTCCCGGTCACAACAACAACTGAGTTAACACGCAGCTCCCTCATCTTCTTTGCAGCAACATACACAGGATCCGATGGCGAAGAAATCGCAGGCCTAGAGCCACATAAAGCTACAAAAATTGGTAACATAAGACAAACCCCAAACCCATCACATGCAAACTGTATTCCTCAAAGCTAGTCAATAGCTATCTAAGCATAAATATACTTGGTATGTTCAGCAATTATAGTTGACAATGAAGGCTTGAACATCCGCTCCCTCAGAGTTTCCATGAAGGCATAAGGAGCTGAAACAGAATGAGAGAATAAAAAGTAAATGGAAGTGAACACATGTAAGTCAAAAAGAAAATTTTCAAAACTTAGAACATCGAAACAAATTGTACAACGAAGTAGCAGGGGTACTTCCACTGAAGAAGTTCCATCAGTACAGATTGTTGATACTTCTCCTTATATCTTTTTCAATTCAGGTTGGGTATAAATACATGAGCTAGTTAAATGTCTTATATTTTATTTTTCTTGAGACAGGGGAAACTCGATGCTTTGCACAGCTAAATGCTGGAGACAGTTGTAGTGGCCCCTCACCCAAGCATCGGTAAAATAACGGGTTTTCTTTATGGATACAGAGACTCAAGCCAGGGTCTCTGAGCTGGAAGCGTTTGAACAACGCCAACTAATCCGCATACAAGGGAGACACATAACATTAGTATTATGTTAATATGTTCACATTACGAATGCAATTTAAAAAAAGGTAAATGAAAACACCTATCCACTCACGCTGCAAAAACTATCATAATTGGGGCGAAAAGATAAACCTCTGTCGATAGCAAAAACTTCACAAATTTTGGTCAGTTTGAGGCAGCCTTTTAGAATTCAACCAATGGACAGATTCATTCAGTAGTAGATATATAATGCATCAGCCATGTCAGTATCATGACAGCAGTAAAAGCAACTTCTATACAATCATGCATTAAGGCAGCAACACTGACGAAAAAATGAGTAGCTCTCCATAATGTTTCCAAAAAAAATTTAAAAAAACGAACCAGAAAAATTGCTTCCACATTGGCGTTCCACCCCTTCAACTGCAGCAGCAATGGCACTACCCTGCTCAGCAGCCTTCTCCATTCTGGATATAGCATCATAGAGGCATTTTGTGATATCAAGCAATGCAATAACTTCACCATTCTCCACAACAGGGAGATGCCTAAATTTTCCTGTCAGAACAAAAAAAACGAAGCAAAGACTGAGATAGCATTCAATGCATGTTCTGAGAGGTGGTGACCAATGGCCAGGCACTAAAATACAGTCTTCCAGAGATAAGAATACAAGCTAACCCTGGACCATCTTCTGGAGAGCTTCAATGGCTAAGGAATCTGAAGTGACGAAAATAGGATTTCGAGTCATGACTTTCGACACTATGGTCTGCTCTGGTTTCAACCCCTCTGCTATCACCCTAGTGGCAATGTCCTGCCACCCAATAACCACCAAAAACCAAATAAGTAAAGTGGACAAAGCAACAGTCGAAAAAAAGTACGAGATAACAACCAACAACAAAGACAAAAGAAGAAAAACACCTTGTCAGTAACAATCCCAGATAGCAAAGCATTGGCATCAGTCAACAACACAGCATCCACACGACGAGCTGCCATCCTGCGGCAAGCATTGGACACAGTTGTCCCCTCAGGTATCGTGAGGGCTTTGGACAACCTCAGCTTTTTCACCGTCCTCTCTCCACTAACGGACCTCAATAAATTCCAAAAAAAAACACAATCAACAAAATATACCAAACGCCCGCCCAAACCCAATCAATTCAAACCCCATAACCAACACCTAAACGCCTAAACGGAACTTGACACAGGAGAAATCGTTGACCGCAAATACTTAACTCTCCGATAAATCAACAAATTACATGCATAGAATAAAGAGGGTGAAAATTTTCCCAGTAAATTTTCGGATAAACAGGGAAAGGAAGAAGGAACTTACGATTGGGCAGGAGGAGAGGGAGGTCTAGAAACATTTCCGTTGGTGCCGTTCTCGGTGGCAGCCGATTTCTTGGTGGAAGCCCCACGTTTCTGGTTGAGACTGCTCCTCCTCGGCGGAGGAGCTACTTGGCTACTCATCTTCTTCCACTATCGAGTATTGACCTGGGCTTTCGATTCCCAAAACAATTTGATCAATTGCACCCCCGATTTGATCAATAAAAATTTTATTTATTTATTTATTTATAACAATAAAAGCTCAAAGGAATGGCAGTTAGCCAATTAGGCTAAGGGCGCTAAACTGCATCAGAATTTCTTCTCTACCCAGGTTAATTCCCACCACCAGCAGGATGGGTAGGGTAGGGGTATGGGCTTTATTTGGGGATGGGCCTTCAGCAGCCCATCCAATTAACACATTGCTTAGGCTGATAAGTCCTTGGGCTGTAGTTATAAATCCAAGTTCAAGTTGTGGGCCGTCACAACTTGAACTTGAGGGTTAATGCATGTTGGACTTATGAACCTCCCCTGGCCCATCAAAAAGAAGGGATAAGATCAATGAGAATAATAATAATATTCAATGTATGACTGTATGAGTATGACATTTAGGTATGTTGAATTATTCTAAATTCATTACCATCCAGGCATCCACCCAGAACCAGAAGACGAGAAGACAGCACATCCAAACAAAACCCAGCTTATCGTTATCTGCAAGGTTCATATTATCATTTCACTCGTAATTGAGCTGTATGGACGAAAATTAAAGTGTATGTAATGGGTTCCACATACACTTTTAATACTGTTCATACACCTCAGTTTCTGAGATCACTGAAATCCTAGTTGATGGGACGTCTAACACTGCTGATGAGATGATATACAGTAAGCATGCAAGTTGCAGCAAGTGCTTACTGGATGAGTAAGGGATAAACCCAGCCGCTTTCACGTGTGGTAGAACGTGCATCTACGTAGATACGTTAGAGTTAGACTACTGCATGAAGTAAGTAAAGATTTTGTCGACCAATCTAAAAAACTGCACTCTCTCTGTGTCATTGCATACGTAGTATAAACAGAAAAGTACACAGATAACCACAACCTGAAGAAAAGCCAACTTGCATACATAAAATACCTACAACTAATGCCATATATTATTGTGTTTTTGTGTGTGTATCTAATTTTTGTGGAATCTAATTGGTTATTGGTTCATTATTCATATCAAACTATATATATATATATATATATATATATATATTATATTGACTCGTCACATCTATGATTGAAAAACAAGTTCACAAAATTGATCTACACTTTTAGTCCACATAGATATAGATGAATATATATATACATATCTGTGAAACCGCACCGCTGACCAGACTATATTAATTGTCATATATGCAAGTGGAAAAATCTGTCAATTTGTGATATATATACATATATATATTATTGTATGTGCTTTGAAGAAAAGTGAATGTGGGCCATCAGCAACCCACAAGACACATAAGTAGAGATAATCAAAAAACTCATGACAACGGCCAACGAAAGGTGCTAGCCAAAAAAACTTTGACGATTAAGTCAGTGAGGTGGAAAGTCGAAAGATGTGCTGTGAATGTACATGAGATGATCTGACTATGGTGGGTAGGGGTAGTGTTTAGTACTGATGAAGGTTTGATAGTGAACCATGAAGAAGAGGTTGTTTCAGTAAGGTTTTTGTAGAGAGAGTTGTGGGTATTTTGTAGAGAGTTGGACTTACCTCTTCCAGAAAAAAGAATGCAAGTTATTTATAATTTATATAAAACAAAGTAAATGACGTAGTGCCATGCGAAGGCAAGTTATAAGGATAATATGGAGAAAGATGATTCGCAGGTAGGGTGTGTCAAGAAAGAGGGTTGATGTGAATTAATAAGTCCGTAATTACAGTTCATCCCTTGGGACTGGATGGGTGCAAGTCTCGAGGTAAACTTCAAAATAAACGAATGGATAGATTTATGGCCAAAAATTGGGTTGTGATTAGTCAGACCCGATCGAGGTCAAGACCAAGATTGAGGTCATAACAAATGATGAGGGCGAGACGAGGGAAACAAGTAAAATAATAAGTTAATAGAAATCGGTTGTCTTGGACATAAGGCCTATGTGCATGCACGTGCTAATGTGCTATAATCAGTAAAAGTAAAGAGTTAAGCTGTCATACATGGGGCGGGCCACGAGCCTAGTTCGTGGTCATGTTCTTGAGGCGTGCCATGAACTCACATGATGAGTCGTATTCCTACATATAAATATTGGGCATGTTAGTCGAAATAATTTACTAGGCTTGGTCATACCTGATAACATCGACCAATACCATTTTCTACCACTATATACATATACATGAATTCTCTAATGTAGATTTAAAATACAGACTAGAGAATCTCTAATGTTTTTAAAAACAATTGAGACTCAAACCAGTGATTGGACCTTAAAACCTTAAGCTACCAAGCTAAATTTATGCAAATTCTGACAAAAGGCGTGGTTTGCAGCTAGCATGCACATGCCATATAATATGCTGATAGAGATTGGACCTTAAAAGTTCAAACCTTAAGGCTTAAGCTACCGACCTAAATTTAGCCCAACCAATACATAAATACAATAATGACAAAATACAATTTGACCCAACTCACGTGACTGCCCTCGTGCTCCTCCCCTTTAAAAGCCCAACAATGGGTCGCCCACTTTCTCCTCGAACCCAGCCCACAATGTCCGTACTCCCAGTCCCCGACACCACCACCAGAAACAACGGCTCCTCCGCCGAAGCCGAAGCGTTTCACAACTTCTTCGAGTCTTGGCTCGTCGAACAAAACCGCTACCTCGAAGACCTCATTTACGCATCCAAACGATACCAAGACAATTCAGCTCCTGAGTCAACTCAGGACGCCGAGTTGCGCCCTCTTGTCCAACGAGTCGTAGGCCATTACGAGTATTACTACCGATCCAAGTCCCGATGGGCCAAATCCGACGTTCTAGTCATGCTGTCGCCTTCGTGGCGGAGTTCATTGGAGGAAGCGTTTTCATGGATCGGAGGATGGCGACCGAGCATGGCTTTTCACTTGCTTTACTCAAAGTCGGGGCTCCAACTCGAGCCGAAACTCGGTGACTTGATTCGCGGAATGAGTTCGGGCGATTTGGGAGATCTGTCAGCGAGTCAGATGACTCAAGTGAACGAGTTACAGAGGAAGACTATTAAGGAGGAGAAGGACATAACCGAGAAGTTCGCGAAGCATCAGGAGACGGTGGCGGACACTTCGATGGTGGAGCTGTCGCACGTGGTGAGCGAAATGATGATGAACGACGGCGACGTGAGTCACGAACTCGAGGAAGGGCGAGTTGAGTCAACGCTGACTCCCAAGGAGGAAGGGTTGGAGGAAATCTTGCATAAAGCCGATGATCTACGGCTGAGAACTCTGAAAGGTATCATTGACATTTTGACTTCAATCCAGGCCGTTCATTTCTTGATTGCTGCTGCAGAGTTGCACTTGAGGCTACATGACTGGGGCAAGCAGATAGACGCTCGACGGAGCCGTGGCGCTGAAGGGACCAGTGTAACTGATGCAGATAAAAAAATTATGGGATTTTGAATTATAATGTATTTAGAAGTCTACGTTTTTATTTAAGTTAATATTATTGTTAGGTTAATATTATAGGGTTTTATATGAGTTTTAAAAACGATGGTATTATCGTAATTTATAGGTTAGTTGGAAAAGGAGGTTAAGTATTTATTAATGTTTTATTATGATGTTTTAGAAAGTCTATCGCTTGGTGAAAAAGTAGTATCTTTTAAGGGTAAATTAGGAATATGTTTGATTTCTTTTTAATATTGATTTCCTAATATAAGTGGTTTAAGGTTTCTCTATTTAAGGATTGTAACGTCTCGTGCTATAAATGACTTTAGACTTTTTATTCAATTGAAATACATAATTTTTTGTTTGGGTTTAAACCCTAGAGACTCCATTGAGTCGATTATATCGTCGCTTCTTTTAATCTATACTTCAAATCTTATTATTGTTATTCTTTACTGTTGTCAATAATTTTCGCTGCATCAATTTAACCCTTTACCCGTTGTTATTTTAACTAATTAAAGCTCCGTCCAAAGCCCCAAATATTGTCTTCCATTTTAACCATCAGTATATATCACACGTAGAATACCAATAATCGAGGTAGATGTAAGGCCTCTAAACATCCATCATGTTGAAAGGGTTTAAAATGAGCGTAAGAAATTGGGGATCGAGCATTTTCCTTGCGTAATTCATGCTTGTGTTTATAAAAAAAATATTTTTAGGAATGGGGATATCAGTTGATTATAAACATAAATGCAGGGTACGTGAGATACAAGTTGATTATCAATACACATGTGGGATTCTGATGAAGACCTACGTGGTGAATTCAAGAATGCATACAATCGGGCTCGCCGTTATGAGATGAAGATGGACCGAATCCAATCAAGTCGGGCGGCTCATGAGTTAGAGGCCCAGAATGCTTGCATGGACGGTAGCTTGGGCAACAAGGCAGAAACTATTATACGTCAAAGAGGCTGAGTGGTGTTAGGAATTCTAGTTATAATTATAGTAAGATATATGTTTGATATTTAGTCTTTAATAAGTGATTGATTGTTAATTTGCTTGCCGTAAAAGTAAGAGTTATAATAAGAATATGTTTAGGAGTCGCAAGCTATATAAGCTTGACTATTATTGCTATTTGGGTATCGAATGTTAATAACAAAAAGAACCTGAGATTCATCTCAAACCTTCTGTCTTTTCGGAAAATTAGGCAAAGAAACTATCTATGGTTTTCAAGATTTCATCAGATTCTCTAAGCATTCAACATGTCAACCGAATGAAGTTTAAAATGGGGTGGATAAGAAAATGGGGGACCAAGCATTTTCCTTCCGTACCTAGTGCTTTGGTGTTCATAAAAAATTAAAATTCATACGAATGGGGATACCAATTCCTAAGGATTAATCACAGATGTCCAAACTATTTATCAAATTCAAAAAATTCTGTGAATCCTATATTGATAAGGAGACTTGGACGTATGTGATTAAAACTCAATTGACTTCTATTACATGAGCTCTTAATCCATTCAAAGCATTTTAATAGACTGTCAACAGATACTTCGTCATGCAATTCAGGCAAAAGACTAATTGGTCTCTGCCATCCAAATATTGTTCTTTATTACAAATGACTTCAGTCAATACATACAAAACAAACAATACTGGCCACCTTATTGGGATCATTCATTTCCGTCTGGTAACCTGACTTTCCCATAAGCTTTTATGTTGCAGACAATTCTGATAAGGGATTTAGTGTTGCAGAGTTTCAGAGCTCGAACAACAGAAAGAACAGAGAGACTAAGAATTGTTGAAAACATGTAGAAGGAGAACTAGTTTCCACCCAAATATCTGAATAATCCTATGGCCATTCCACCATCAACATTTGAATAATATAGGATATGCATATTATGGCATGATGAGAACTAGCAAAAACAAGATTGCAGTGAACATCCTCTATGAAGGAAGAGCCAAAAAATAGCAGAATGGATAAATAGAATCGCCTTTGCATTGCTCCTCATACTGCAACGCTGGTCAGTAGATTCAGTACTCAGTCGGCACTGGCATGCACAACTAAAAGTCTAAAACTAACATTTCAACTGGAATTTATTGCTGTCAAGAAGCATGACAGTAAAATCAAAGGAGATATGGATCAATAAAACTATGCTTTGCAAGCTCTTACAAGATTATTGTCTTTGGATCAGTACTCCACACTAAACTGCTACCAACTCATGCTGGACAAAAGATTTTTGCGGCGTAAGTGTGTAAGGGAAGAAACAGTGCAATACACATTATGACTTCTCAGTGATACCCATCTATGTTCTAAAAACACAAGCCTGCAAGAAGCCATCCATTACAAGTTATCAGATACTTCATTGATCATGACAGACAAAGATGCTTCAGTATTGCTGCAAGCCTGTGTTGGGGCGAAATGTGGTCGACGTGTGGGTTTGGGTACTCCCTTCCCCACTTCCGCGAGATCCTGAGCTCTAATGGGGGAGGCGGGAACATATTTCTTGAAATGAATACACAATTATTGTATGGGCAAAAAATCGTCCTTATGCAAATATACACAAAAAGGGTCCACTGAAGCCCGGCTGTCCAAATGGGCCCACTGAAGTTCAATCGACCAAAGAGGCCCACTGAAGCTCTGTCGTCGATTGACCAAATGGGCCCACTGAAGACCAGTCGACCCAAAAGGCCCACTGAAACCCAGTTGAGCCAATCTAACGGGTTCATGGAAACCCATCTATTCTACAAGAGGCCCAAAGCCCATGACGCCAAGGAAGCTCCTATTTGAGTCCTTGACTCAATCAAAACCCAAGCTCCGTCTGTACTGGTCGACAAGTGCAGGTCACATGACATGAGCACTATAAATAGAGGAGGCCCTCCTCATTTATTCCTATCTCCCACTTGAGGTATCTCTTGCTCTCCCTCTCTCTCTAAAAACCTCCACTTCTCTCATTAAATATTTCTCTCACCGTCAACTAACTTGACCGTTGGTACTTCCCGGGCCAGCACCACAACGGTGTCCAAACCTGACGGTCAGCCTCTAGTGTGATCTTACAGATTGTCGAATGTCTCGCTCGACTTTACAAATTGATTACAAACTATTGGGTCTACAATAACTTAACCTTGCGCGCTGATCCACACATCGACTGTCGTGGCTCCAACACGTCGGTCGACGGTATTTTGCCCCAACAGCCTGCGCTTTTCTAAATCACAAGACCTTTGTATTTCCCCATATTACACCACCAAAAAAAAAAAAAACACCTACACAAATTTGCCATTTTTTTTCCAATAACTAACTTTTGGGCCTTAGGCAGGATGAGAACAATTTCAAGTACTGAAATTGTCTCCAAAATTCCAACTACCCCTTCCAAAATTGGTCCTTTCCACATCTTCTCATGTCTTTCTAGTCTCTGAAAATCAAACTCCACCAGAAAGCCCTGAACCATCCTCCCCAGCGTTTAACTAATTAGGTAGGTCACAATCTTTCAGCGATGTTCCTTTATAAACACACACACAAACAAAACAAAAAGAGAGAATTGCAGACACTATACATCCACACTTGATCTAAACAACCGATTACAATTACTAGGATCCAATAATGCAAGTAGAGCAGACAAAGCAATAACGAATGAGACGCATACCAAGTTAGGCCAGATAAAAGAGATCATCGGTCATTAGAAGAATGTACTGCAAAATCCTCAAAGGTGCATTCCTAAAATCCAATTTGGGTAACCTCAGCTCTCTCATCCTACACTCCCCATTTCCCTGGAGCCATCGAATCCGGCCTGAGTCCACCTTCCTGAACAGGTACACCATCTTGCACCCATAAATGTGACTTCCACCGGAATCCTGTGATGGGTTCTTCTTGGTCTTGAAAAGGGTCCATCCAGTTCCAGCCAAAGCCCTACAAAAGCCATCCATGGAATCGATTTTATGTCCTGTTAACCGCGAAAACAGAGACAACGAAGAGCAATCCCAGTTGTTCTTGGAATGGTCGAGAATAAGTTCCTTGGGATCATTATCAGTGCTATGTGTGTAAAAGACAAGCTTAAATAGCCCCTTTGAGAGAGACACAAAGGATCGGAGGTGGGAGAGAGAGGAGCCAGAGATTGAGGGGAAGGAAAGAGGGATGGCGTCCTTAGGTAGCTGAGACAATGGTAGCGAATAAGAAGACCATGAATAGGATGATGGGTATGGTGAAGATGATGACGAAGAAGACGCCTTTGAAGACGATGAGGGAGATGAAGAAGAAGACGTTGATGGGTATGAGAAAATGATGTGAGATAGAGATGGGGTTGGGTACAAATCCATGCCCATATCTCTTGCTATAGTGGCTAACCTGTACGTATCTTTGACAAGCTCTCTGGTTGGAACAAAAAGAAGCATTGGGGTTTTTGTTGTTTCACTGCGATTGGCGGTGGTGTCGCGATCATCATCATCATTTTTACAGTGATTTTGGGAAAGAGGAAGAGGATGGTGACCGATGGTTTCTCCTAAAACCAGAGCGCGTACCAGCTTTAATGGCAACATCTTTTGCTTTCCTCCCCTCATCTCCCAAAGTAAATACTCCATCTTTCTACATCAGTGGGCCCAATCCAATGTTTAATTCCCTTCTTTTTGACCAGAACTTGTGATTGGAAGGCACCAACCTTTGTCAGTCATCAGTCAATTAGGCCGGTGATTCATTGCAAAGTAGTGGGCTTGACTAACAGCAATGGCAATGCAAGCTTTATATAGGGCATGATTGTTTTGTTTGTCCTATTTGTTTGTCCAATGTTCAATTCCCCTATTTTGATCAGAACTTGTGATTGCAAGACAATTTTCTCTCTTAGTAAAAAATTACCATCGTGGATGCTTTAGTGAGCAGAATAATAGACTGTAAAGAAGATCCAAATGACTCAAAATGAAAATTTCCCTTAATTCCCCCAAATCCCTCTTCATAATTTTGTTATAAATTATTGAAACAAGATAATTGAAAAGAAACTTCATTTCTCTTCTCTTCCATTCCCCCCAAATCCCTCACTAGAAACAAACTCTAAATAAATCTAAATTTAGTGCTTCCATTAATTTACAAAATTGACTAATTAATCCTTTTGAAAGTATAAAAGTTTGTTCAAAGAAAGCAAGAATGTCTGCTTTGGCCCATCGAGCCTTAATGGGCTTGAGAGCAGGTTAGTAGTAGTAGGCTATGTATATGGGCTTTACGAAGCCGATGAATTGGGAGTTTTGGGCTGAAGAGGCCCAATTAGAGGCCTTTTGCCCCTGAAAGGGAGGAGTCAAAAAACCGAGATTTCTTGTCAACGAACTTTCCCGGAAAATTGGTAGAAACACCTTTTAGATTCTTGGTTTCATTTGGGTTTTTTCCTTGATAAAGTTGGCTTCTTGACTTCTTTCACTATACAAAGCTATGTCCCAAATCATCCGACAGTACTCTTCCAACATCTTAGAGAAGGAAAAGAATAAGAACCCCAATCCTTCACAAGAAATCTCAATATTGGTCATGTGTTAAACCCAATAGAGAAGCCAAGGTAATTCTAAGAGAACTTTTAACAAACAAGTGATCCCCATTCTCAGCTTCCAAGATTACCAGCTATCAAGAGCTGTGGCTTTGTATTTAAACAAACAAGCACTTCCAATAAGACCCACAAAGGAGAAATACTGAATTGACCCTGTTTTTTCTTTCATCCTGTCATTTTCTCACACGTTTATTAGAAGGGATAAGACCCGTTCGTTAGTGTCAAGGCCAAAGAGATGAAAAAAGGGAAGTTGGGTTGGGGGATGGGAGTGGTAGTGATGTTAATGTTGATTTTAGAGTCATCGGCTGCAAGTGGTGGGCTTGGATGGAGGAAGGCGATGCAGCCTCCAGAAAGGCCGCCATTAATGGTAGCCAATCGAGTTGCAGCATCATCCGTGGTGATTCCACTTCATGGGAATGTTTATCCTACTGGGTATGTGAATCTGCGAGAAAACTGGTTGATTTTTTGGTTTTTTTTTTCTTGTCTTTTTGAATAAATATAACAAATATTGAGGAGTAAGCTACGTATCTGGAATTTCTGCAACATTGAAGGAAACTTGTGCTTCGGTCGGAATTGTATTGATTCTATTCCTGGTAAATTTATATAAACTTATAAAGTAAAACCCAGATTGGCGTAATGGCATGTACTTCCAATTGGGTTCTTGAAAATAGTCATGGTTCTTAAGATTTGAAGTGCTTTTTGCTCCACTCCTCAAAACCATATCTCCACTGGGAGTTCGTTGATTTACTTTGTTCAACTTCAAGTTCCCTGAAATTGTGGGATTATTTTGTGCAGGTACTATAATGTCACAATCCAAATAGGCCAACCACCAAAGCCTTACTTTCTAGATGTAGATACTGGAAGTGACCTCACATGGCTTCAGTGCGACGCTCCATGCGTCCATTGCACAGAGGTACATAATCCTCATCAAGCTTTCTATTGTCTCTTCATCCATATAACTATGATTATGTGATAGCTCATGGTTTGTTTTGAATCATCAGATAGACCAAAACTAATATTCTATATTATTGATTGATCCATGGTTTTTTAGGGCATTCTTGCTTTGATATTGACCCTAAGAAAAGGTTTACGGATGATGGAATCACTGAATCACAGACATACACCCCTGCATTTTTTTTTCCAGATTTTGTAGTTAGTCTTATGGAGTTTCAAATAGTTCCCTGATTCTATATAATTCTCAAATCTACTACTTGTTAGTGTGACCAAATATATGCACTTCATTTAATTTCATCCTTCTCTTTGCAGGCACCTCACCCATATTACAGACCCAACAATGACCTTGTAAGCTGTGACGATCCGCTATGTAAGTCCTTACAATCAAATGGTGGAAACAGGTGTGATTCGGGGCAATGTGACTATGAGGTTGAGTACGCAGATGGTGGTTCATCCCTTGGCGTCCTTGTCAGGGATGTCTTTCCTCTCAACTTTACAAATGGAGCTCGGTCTAGCCCTCGTCTCGCCCTGGGGTAGTTATCTTAAACTTTTTCTCGATTTCAAAGCTACTATTCAATAGATGGAATATGATTGGAATAACCTCTTATGCAAATTTGTAAATCGGGCCAGTCTAGCTTGTCTAAGGAGGTCGCCAATGAGTGGATTCTAATGGTACATAGGATAGATTAAAATGACAGAAATCAGAACATTTTACACTGTTTTGGATTGCAAACTTTTCTTTTATCTTTGCCTTTACAGGGATGTCATTCCCCTCAACTTTACGAATGGAGCTTGGTCCAGCCCACGTCTTGCCCTTGGGTTATTATCTTTACCTTTTTTTCTCGATCTCAAAGCCATTACTCAATAAAGAAAATCTGATGCGATAACCTTTTAGACAGGATTCTAATGGTATAGGGATGATTAAACTGGTTGTTGTACTCTACTGTTTTTATTTCTGCAAAAGGAGAGAGGGCATAAATGACAGAAATCAGTACATTTAGACTGTTTTTGAGTGACTGAAAATTCTCTTTTGAATTATCATAAACTGCATGCCCCTTACCAAGAAGAAATTTCTGTCTCGTTAAAGTTCTTACCTATATTTTCTGATTATCTTTTCTTGTTTGCAGATGTGGATATGATCAATCACCCAGTGCATCTAACCATCCTTTGGATGGAATACTTGGCCTTGGTAGAGGAAAAGCCAGCATCATCTCTCAGCTTAGCAGTCAGGGTTTTGTTCGAAATGTCGTTGGCCACTGCTTAAGTGGGAGAGGTGGAGGATACCTCTTCCTTGGAGATGAAATATACGATTCATCTCGTGTAACATGGACAGCACTGTCACAGGAGCACCCGTAAATACCTGTCTAGATTCTCCTCCATCTAATAAAAATCTATTTTTGTTACAATTCATGCTTTATTCTCATGGAAAATTCACTGTTCTTTTTTGTTTGGCCAGCAAACACTACTCACCTGGTTATGCGGAACTTTATTTTTCTGGGAAGACTACTGGCTATAAGAATCTGTTTGTAACATTTGACAGTGGTAGTTCATATACTTACTTCAACTCCCAGGCATACCAAGGTTTAATTTATTTGGTAAGCCATAAGCATTTTCAAACATTTATTATTTCATTCTACTTGAATTGCGTATTGTTTCCATACCTAAAGAATCCTCAATATCTGAAACATTCTACCGTGTCATGTAAATTCATAGGTGAAGAAAGAATTACATGGCAAACCGTTGAAGGAGGCGCTTGATGACCAGACACTCCCGCTCTGCTGGAAAGGACGAAAACCGTTTAAAAGTATACGCGATGTCAAAAAATACTTCAAGCCCTTTGCACTGAGCTTCACAAATGGTGGGAAATCTAGAAGTACTCTGTTTGAATTCACTCCAGAAACTTATCTTATAATATCAGTAAGTGCAGTTACTGTTCTTTCCTCAACAAGTTTCTCTCTTGCTTGCAAGTATAGAGTTTCTAACAAAAAAATTTCATTTCTGCCAGTCGAAAGGAAACGTGTGCATGGGAGTTCTAAATGGTACTGAAGTCGGACTCGGAAATTTGAATCTCATTGGAGGTAAGAATTCCTGATACTAACTACTGGAGTTCAGAAGACTAAAATATACCATCCCCATGATTGAATCACTGATCTTCGCATCTTTCTTTGTTGTTACTGCATTAGATATATCGATGCAAGACAGAATGGTGATCTACGACAACGAAAAGCAAATCGTGGGGTGGGTACCTGCAAATTGTGACATAATCCCCAAGTCCAAAAGTAGCTCATTTTGGTGATGGTGAGCAGAGAATACTACTGCTCTCATTGTTCTGATTATGCAGTTACCATTAGAGAATAATAACTCCTGAAGAAATTCTTCTGTAAAGAATATGCAGGGAAATTATTATAGATTAGATATGATTACTCCTTAAAGAAATTCTTCTGTAAAGAATATTCAGGGATGATTATAGATTAGACATGAATACATGATTACTCCTGAAGAAATTCTTCTGTAAAGAATATGCAGGGAAATGATTATAGATTAGATATGATTTCTGTACAGAATACTGTAGTTTATATTCACAGTGTGTATATATATGTTTTTAGTGGGACAATCTAAATATTTAAGAATTTATGCAGATGAAAATATAATTATAAACACAAAATTGCTATTGATTACAATTTATTCTAATTCAATAATAATCAACCATAATCAAGCTTAAATCTGCCTCTCACTCTCTCTATATAAAAAAAAGTATAGGTATATAGAATATAGATGGTTACCTTTCTATAATAAAGCCTAAAATCGGCTCTACATTTTTCAGTAGCAGCAGGTTCGTACGTAGACCAACAGTTAATCGTAATACCAGTAGAAAACCCACAACCAAAATGCATATTACGCCACTCAAGATTCTTTATTCGGAGATTTCCTTAAGGATTGTTCTTGAGAACAACATCAACAGTGCCAAAAGAGTCTCAATTGTCTTTTTAAGCCCAAATTCATGAGCTTTGGTTTTGCATACCAAAGATATGACAGATTGAGTTTGTATCATGTTGTTTTCATAAATGGAAATTATATTTATAAGAATTTCCTACTATAATCATCGACATATTAACAGACCCAAAAAAAAAAAAAGTTCCAAGAGTTCCTTTATTATAGCATCCGATGGATCACCTCTTGCCTCTTGGCCTTGGGGCAGTAGTCAAGCAGGCTTAGGCCGTTTTGGACCGTTTTTAGGGCTTTGGGCTTTGCAAAATGCAGATTCACTCTAACATTCATCTCATGGTGGGCCGGAGTTGGCAGGTCCATCTTTGGTCCTTGAGGCCCAACTTAATGAAGAAACTGAACTGGGCTTGGAATAAGAAGCATTCGGTTTTTTTTTTTGTTTGTTTGAAATACCACACTGAGAAATATGTTTTTGCATTATAATTGAACATTGAACACAAATATGTTCAACTCAATTGATTGTCAGCTGACCAACCTCTTTTTGATCGGGTTTGTTAGTATCTTGTATATAAATATGGAGTAGGGGTGCCGGGGCTCTGCTGTAAAAAAATTACAACAGGCCCCGCTGTAATAACAATTTGAGATGAAAATTTTTTTTATTTTATTTTGAAAAAATTATAGATGTGTAGTTTATGGTCTAACGAATCCAACGATATATTTTTTGTTCAAAACAAAAATCATATGCTATATGAAAAATGCTTAACAATTTTAGACCGTCGGATATAAATTCAAAACATTCGGTGCCTGGATCACGATGAATTTGATTTTTGTTTCTAACAAAAAATATATCGTTGGATTCGTTAGATCATAAACTACACATTTATAATTTTTTCAAAATAAAATAAAAATTTTTTGGGATCCAAATTACCTACAACGAAAACTACAGCAGACCCCTGCCACCCATATCTTTATGTGCATCTTTCCCTGACATAGTTACATTTTCTTTTACCTCTTTTGGTGACTTAATTGCATCGGTTTTTGGGATCATTTAAGGCTGCAAGTCGTATCTAACATGGCAATTGGCAAACACTGTAATACTGCATCACTAATTATACTTTCATATAACAAACTATAAGGCTCTTGGGTTTGACTTTTTTCCTTATTGACTTTTCAATTTGACCAAGATTCTCAAAATTTTGGTATTCATTGGATATAATTATGCGCTGTACACACCCACACAGTCCGATGAATTAACGACAAATTACAGGCTTTACTGGTGTTTCTCACCTACTCTTGAGTGGAATCTTGGAGGCACAGACACGCCAACCTTACTTTCAAGACATGATAAAATTACCCATCTCCTCAGTTACTAAATAAACTCATATATATATATATATATATGAGCCCAACCCTTTCAAACCCTTCAATTTCGCCAACCAATCAGATATATAAGCTAGAGTTTTTTTTTTTTGATGAGCATAAACTAGAGATGGTGCAGTGGTGGTGGTGGGTATGTTGGGTGGTCCTGGTGGCAGCCACCGTTGTAGTTGGAGGCGGTGGTGGTAGAGGAGGAGTAGGAGATGTGGTGACATACGATGGAAGATCTCTCATTGTTGAAGGAGAAAGGAAACTTTTATTCTCTGGTTCAATTCATTATCCTCGTAGCACTCCTCAGGTACGTGGTTAATTACCAATTACATTCATAAGCGATTTGAATGTGTCTATGGCTTTTGAACGACTATTAAATGCAAAATATTGGCGTCGTCGTACGTTATTCTGCTTGTGATTGTGGTTTTAGTGAATGAAATCATTCGTCTTTTTTGTTCACGGGTCTCGCACTCGCAGGGGACCAGTTCACAAGTCAATAGGTCTTTATACTGTATACTATTGTGTCACAAAACGTGAACAAGATGCCCGCCGCTGTTACATGTGTGTGTGTGTTTTTTTTTGTTTTACGGGATGAGAGATTTGAATCCTGATCACTGAGGTGATACACACCATCCTTATCACTCCAAGTAGTGGCTAGCTCGGTGTTACATGTGTGTTTTCAATTTGTATTTTAGACAAGTAAATGTATAATTTTAATCATATCCTTAAAACTGTGACACTTTTTTTCTTCATAAAAAAAGGTTTAAATTTGGGGAGGGAGAGATTAAAAATGTGGCAATTCAAAAGACCCTTTTACCCTTTTGGAAAGGTAGGGTTAGGAAAATTCGATTGATTGTGGCTTTCTCTAGACTTCTAGGAAAAGTATGAAAAAGAAGTACAAATGGTATGATCCTTCCGTCGCACGAGACTGAAAGGAGTGATTTCGTAGTTCTTGGTATGTGAAGATACGTTGTTAGGTGTTTCATTTTATTTTTCTATTGAGACCGAACCTAAACATATACTCGAGAGATAGCTTTTCATACACTGCTTAATGGATGTATGAATCCTCAAGAAGAGAGGAGTCGTTATGGTCCCCAGATCCCACGAGTGCATAGAAAATTGGACACGAGAAGTTCACCATGCTAATGTGCCTTGGATGATCTTAGGGTGAAATGTTAGGAGTACATTGAACTATCCATGTGGCCGAAAGCCCTCACAATCCAACGATGGTTGTATACAATTATTAAGGATGCGCTCTACCACTAAGTTAATAGCCTAGTGGATCTCCGCTGAGGCCGCGATACTAAAAGTGGGAGAAACCGCATCCCTCTCTTTCCTTTGTTACGGCCCCATGCGGCCATGCCTTTAAAAAAATTGGGACCGGTATTTGGCGAGTAAAACGGGCGGAATCACGGAGAGCCCTAACAAACAACCCTGTCAAGGCACAGCTTCTGATTACGACAACGAACTGTAATGCCATAGCGGCCACAATAGTCGTGATGGAACTGTAGCATGGGACATTTGCTTTGCTTTCGAGTGAGCCGTGACCGTGAACAACGATACGCCACCTTCACTCTCGATGGATCAAGCGCTGCGGACGTGAGAATGCGCAATTATTTTGCGTGCTCGAAACCTATTTGTGGAAATTCCCCAATTGAGTTGTATAGCTATAATTCAATGAACTGCGGGGCAAACTTCTTTGTCTGTAAGAAGAGGATTTGTGAGGGCAAACTTATTATGGGTGTGCCTTGTGATTTCTAATGGATTTTTGGCTTTGATGTTTTTATAACCAGATGTTGTATATCGTTAGAAAACTGATTGCTTGTAATATGTGTTGTGCAGATGTGGCCATCGTTGATAGCCAAAGCTAAGGACGGAGGATTGGACGTTATTCAGACTTATGTGTTCTGGAACCTCCACGAGCCACAGCCTGGTCAGGTCAGTAACCCTTTTGAAAAATATATGATGTATATAACTCGTTCTCTCTGTGATACGGTCTAATGGAACTGGGTGATTTTATGGTACAGTATGATTTCAGTGGGAGATATGACTTGGTCAGGTTCATTAAGGAAATACAGGCTCAGGGGCTTTATGCCTGCGTTAGGATTGGGCCCTTCATTGAGAGTGAATGGAACTACGGGTGGTTATTACTTTACTCTTTAATTAAGTTCTTAAAACAATTGATGAACTAACAGAGATATCCAGGCTTTGTGTTATATAGACTCTTATGCGTGTTGCATCCAGTGCTTGACATCTTATATTGTTCTTTTCTAGCTAATAAGCCATAACTTGTAAATGTCTCTTTTCACCTTGAGAAGAAACTGAAGTCATTTCATTTCAAGTCGTACTGGAAATCACAGTATAGTCAGATGAATGCAAAAAACAATATGAGAGTTGCATGTATACTTGGTTGCAAAGGTGGAGCCAGTTAGGGGGATTGCTAAAAGTTGATGGGGTCGGGAGGCAGCGTCCCCGAAATTTTTTTTAAGGCTATTTACATTACATCTATTTAATTGACAACACATGTTACTGAGATTAGTTGATTAGGCATTTATGCTTACCGTTAGTTGAGAGTCTTGAGACAAAATTATGAAACAACACGGTTACACACTTGCACCTGCGAAGGAGAGAAGGTACGAAGTGTGTTTTAATTTAGGTGACTAAGTGTATATTTAGGTATAAATATGTATATAATTGTATATAAGTGTATTTTTATTTATTTCTGTATAATTGTATAAGTATATATCTATATGTGTATGTATGTATGCAGGCATGTATGTATATATATGTGTGTGTATGTATATGTGTGTGTATATGTGTTTGTGTATATGTGTATGTATATATGTGTATATATGTATATGTATATATACATACTTAACAAATATTTGGGGGGGGGGGACTACAGCCTAGTGTAGTCCCCCCCCTAATCCGCCCTTGCTTGGTTGAATAAAAGTTGATTTTAGTTATTTGATATGTGGCATTCTGTACGTGTTGCGATGCATGTACATTTTGTTGGGCTGAGAGTTGTTATATGTTGGAAGTGCAGGGGGTTTCCATTTTGGTTGCATGATGTCCCAGGAATCATTTACCGATCAGATAATGAACCATTCAAGGTACAAAGCTCTCTCTCTCACTTATAAGTTATAACTTATTACTCGCTCACCTGCACAAACACGCACGTGCGCACAAAAGTGGCTTCCCCTGGATCTATGTTCCCCCATTAAGTACAAATTCACATTTTTTTTTTCGGAGGGTCGGGTCTAAATACAAATGCTTATTTTTTGTAGAAATGAGGTAATTATGATAAAGCAGCCCGTTTGTAGCTATGATGGGTGTAGTACAATTGTTTAACCTGAAGAAGACTTCATGCTTAGAGTTACATGCTAGGGATATTGTAATATTCCTCAAGTTAGTTCAGAAACTAAATTTTTCTTTGTTTCATTCAATGACAGGTAATATAACTTTTTTTCTTACCAGTGCAATAATCTGTTAAACTTATTTTCCATATAATTTATTATCCTTACTATTACTATTGTTCTTTGTAGTTTTACATGCAAAATTTTACCACAAAAATAGTGAACTTGATGAAGTCAGAGGGATTATATGCTTCACAAGGAGGCCCAATAGTATTATCACAGGTGAAATTAAGAAATATACTTCATGTATATGCAATTAATTCTAAACTTCATATCCAGTGGTTATGAAATCTGAAAACCAATACGTCAATATAGATTGAGAATGAATATCAAAATATTGAAGCAGCTTTTCGTGAAAAAGGACCCCCATATGTTCGTTGGGCTGCAAAAATGGCTGTTGGGCTCCAAACTGGTGTGCCATGGGTGATGTGCAAGCAAAAAGATGCTCCTGATCCAGTGGTCAGTTCTACTATATTTCAATTTTTTTTTTTGTCGTTCTTGCTGCAAGTCAAGTTTATATGTAGTTATGTACTGCATCCCTTCTTTTCAGAAAGCTATAGCTCTTTTACTTGGTGAACTAATATAGTTGGTGTTCCATATAGACTTTTAAGTTCACAAATACAAGTGCACCAATTTCTTATTTGCAGATTAATTCCTGCAATGGCATGAGATGTGGAGAAACTTTTGAGGGGCCAAACGCTCCAAACAAGCCATCTATTTGGACAGAGAATTGGACATCCTTGTACGCATCCCTGAATCTTTTTTTTTTGTCTCAAAATCAGAAAATAAATGAATTGAAATTCGTATCATAAATTTTTAGCAAGTAAACAAGAAACAGGTGAAGGTAAAGGAAAGAAATATGAAATTTATATTGATCATGGATTATTCATGGAAAGCACCTAAAATAAGGGGTAATGGTGTTTGCGGTGACGGTGTGCAAAGCGGTAAGAAATTATGGTCATAGGTACGGAGATGATAGCAGTTTGATAGTGATTGTATTGATGTTATGTGCTCTAAGGAATTTAAGCAATAGTGTGTTAGTGTTTATGAATTATGATGATTGCGAAGCCACCAATAATGGCCTTCTTAGTGGAACAACGGTGCAAAAGGTACTCAAAGCGTGAAACATGTAAACTTTTCGAAGATGACTTGATTATATGATTGATATCTGCATAATTTGTTCCTTGTGTCAAAAAAACGTTTTTCTTTTGTACTTGAAGAATATCACTTGAGTCATAATTGTAAAATTTCAAAGTGCCTCATAGATATTTGAAGCAGCATAATTTTGATTAGTAATTATCAAGCCAACTGACCCTTGCTACTTTTTTTTTTTGTTTTCATGGTTGAAGCTATCAAGTCTATGGTGGAGAACCGTATCTAAGATCTGCTGAGGATATTGCATTTCATGTCACACTTTTTATTGCAAAAAATGGAAGCTATATAAATTATTACATGGTATTGTTATATCAACTGAAAACTTGTCTCTGCTTGGCAGTGTTTTCAGTTACTAGTTTTGAAGCATGAGCTTAAAAACACTTTTATTCTGCTTCCAACTAATAATTTCCTCTATTAACTTAAAAATTTCTCTCTTTTGATTGTGTTGGATGTTTTGGACATGGCAGAACTTGATATTGTCTTATAGGTGTTTTGAGAACAGATTTTGAAAAATTATTCTTGGCATGTGACTGCCAAACAATTTTTGCCGTTCGAGTGGAAAATTGGTTGTAAAACTACTGAAAAAGGCCTCAATAATTATGTGTTTAATGTTATTTCACTTTTTTTTTTCTCTATAAGCAATTCCCGAAAACAACCTCTCCACATATTATGTGGGGATACAATATATGTACATCTTGCCTTCCCCGACCCCACTCACCGTGAGAGTCTTGTGCACGCGTATTGTTTTCCTTTTATTTTCTATCTTGACTTGAAGCTTTAATTATGAAATCTTTGTGTAGTACCATGGTGGTACAAACTTTGGAAGGACTGCATCTGCATACGTGATTACAAGTTATTATGATCAAGCTCCACTTGATGAATATGGTAAGTGATAGGAAGTCGTTAGCATTAAAGTACTCCATGACAAACATGATACTGATGTGTTGTTTTCTTTTTTGAAAAAATTCCAGGTCTAATCCAGCAACCCAAGTGGGGCCATCTGAAAGACTTGCATGCAGCAATCAAGCTTTGCTCTAGCACTTTATTGCAGGGAACACCATCTAACTTCTCTTTAGGGGATCTTCAGGAGGTGATATCCAATGCTTTTTTGAATTCTTGTAATGGATAAATATTATAAAATTAACACAAGTATGATAGGAGTTATCACTAACCGCCAATTTATCTTCAATTAGGCCTATGTTTTTGAAGCAGCAGAGGGAGAATGTGCTGCATTTCTTGTAAACAACAATCAAGGAGAGAATGCTACCATCCAATTTCGAAACATATCATTTGAACTACTTCCAAAGTCAATTAGCATCCTACGTGATTGTGAAAATGTAATATTCAACACCGCAAAGGTAAGTTGGTACTTAAAAATCCTTTGTTTACTGACAATTATCTACATACTGATCAAATTTTATTCTTTGGTCAAAAAGTTCCAAGCTTCATATTTTTTGGGCAAGATGCTGACGAAGATTTCAATATTGTTCATAAGAGTCTAGCTTTATTTGTACTTTTAACTTTATTTACTAATGTAGTTTATGCCTTAAGTATAAGCCTTATCCCAAAAAGACTTTCCGAAGTTTAAACGATCAAGTCACTTACATATAAAGATAATTGTACATAATGGACATGAATAAACACAAAATGCCATACAATGTTTGTTCTTATATTTATGCTTGATAAAATTGCCATTAGATCACACTCGAATTGCATGTCACATGACTTGCTTGAAAAATTAGCAAGTCAAATTGCCTTGTTCAAGAACCCTTCCTTTTAATTTTTAGAAAAACAGACAGAAATGAAAAGGCAGTTTGATATGATATAGATTCAGTACAATAATAAATTAGAATGCGTTCTTCGTTTACTTTCAAAGAAGATAGTCAGCCTTGCATATGTTATAACAGGTAAACACAGAGAAAAGCATTAGAACGACAATGTCCAGCCAAATGTCTGATTCAGCCGACATATGGAAAGAATTCAAAGATGATGTTACAAACTACCTAGACACTTCTATAAAATCAAATACACTACTTGAGCATATGAATACAACCAAAGATAAATCCGATTATCTTTGGTATTCTTTCAGGTACATTCATATTTCTTAGCAAATTATGTCCATAACTCCATATCATACTTAAGTAATTTAATTTAGTACTGGTAATTTTTTTTGTAAGTTATGTAGATTGGGTTAATTAAGAAACATGCCTTAACAGCTTTGAACCAAATTCATCTTGCTCTACTCCTATTCTTCATGTGGAGTCTCGTGGACATGTTGCACATGCCTTTGTCAACAATGTGTATGCAGGTAAGTCCCGTCAACTACTTAATAACTTTTTTAAATGGTGTTCCCTCAAAATATAATTTTTTTGATGTCATTAACTACTGTGGTCTGTGTATTTGAAGAACGAAGAAATAGAGATGGAATACTAGGGCATAATATATTAATGAATAAGCTTTTGAAAATCTGGTGAAAAAAAGCGATGCTACTAGGTCATCATGCATTTCATGGTAAACTGTTATTATTCCTTTTCATTGATGGATGGAGATAATTAATAAATTAGCATTCCTGACATTCTGGTTTCCCACTTATTTATCAGCTCTAAAATCATTTTTTTCTTCTTCTCAGGATCTGCGCATGGAAGTCATGATGTTAAGGCCTTTACTTTGGAAGAAGCAATTGACTTAAACGATGGGACCAACAATATCTCCATCCTTAGTGTTATGGTTGGATTACCGGTAATATTTTCTAGGCTGCATTTCTATGATCTTACAATCTCAGTGATTCACTAATTGTAGATGTCAATCACTTTCTCTTTTCGATGTCTACTCAAAGGATTCAGGAGCTTTCCTTGAGAGCAGATTTACTGGCTTAACTAAAGCGGAAATACAATGCAATGAGACAGAGGTGTATAATTTTACCAATTATACATGGGGATACCAGGTCCGATATTCTAACTAGACCCCTGGTTACAATTTTATTACGAATTGGTAGTCCTTGATAACAATTGGATAAAAAAAAGAGCACGGAACAACTAGGGACGCATCATTATGACTCTTGTCTATGACCGATGCAGGTTGGGCTACTAGGGGAGAAGTTGCAGATATACATGGAACCAAATTCAGACAATGTTGAGTGGAGTGAAATTGTTCTTACTAACAGTCAACCACTTACTTGGTACAAGGTACAAATATTACTTCTCCATATGTAAATACATGTTTGGTGATGAATAACTTGGATTGGGAAAGTAATGCTATGACAATAATGACGAAGTTATTCTCACAAACCAGACTAGATGATAAAAAAAAGGTAAACAACTCTCGTGTACAAGGCTCTTGCAGAGGGAAGAATCGGGGACATACATGATATACGTAAATCTTATCCCCACATAATATGTGGAGAGACTGTTTTCAGAAATAAGACTTGTGACCTCTGGCTCTAAGTTGCACTCTTGCAACTTACCTCTGGGTCACATGTTCGCCTGTAAACCAGACTATGTGATATGTTAATTAAACTTTGATCATGATTATAATATTACATCTGTATTCTACGTACGTATAACTTATTAACAGACAAATATCGTGGTCGATGTAATCTTTGTTCTTCTAATTATGTCTGTTTATACATGTATATGGTGGCCATGTTTGTTTCATACCATATGAACTTCTACTAAAATAAAGGCTTATAAATGTGATGTGATGTGATTCATCCACATTGATTTTAGTCTCATAAATCATTCATTTGGCAGACTGCGTTTGATGCACCTATTGGAGATGATCCAGTTGCTTTAAACCTTAGCTCAATGGGTAAAGGTGAGGCTTGGGTCAACGGACAGAGCATTGGTCGTTATTGGGTTTCTTTTAATACATCTAAGGGAAATCCTTCCCAGATATTGTAAGTATTTCTTGCCTCTCAATACGAGTGAGATTCAGATTCCAACTAGACCAATAAGTAAGAGAGCAGAACATAGTATTTTAGGCCACTTGCATACTTGTGCAAATAATCCAATGATAATGTTCAGTTATGTGACTTAAGCTTGGTGTTCTTTCATAGGTACCATGTGCCACGGGCTTTCCTCAAGACTACTGGAAATCTGTTGGTTTTGCTTGAAGAAATCAATGGAAATCCTCTCCAAATTTCCTTGAACACCATTTCTGTCATGAATCTACCTCCTCATACTTCTAATAATCACCTCCTCCATTGATTTTCTTCTTTAATAAGGTACCCCTATAACATTTATATCTTTTAACAATAAAAAATGAAAGAGATGTAATTTTTTCTTCTCATACAACAAATCATATTAGTCAACATGATCTTCTTTTTTTCTTTTGTATTGATTTCCTCTTTCTTGCCGGGCGTGCAAATCTCCTCTTTCTATTCTCTAGTCACACGGCCATCTTCTTTACTTATTATTGTTTCCTTTTGCATTGGTTTGCTTGCCTTTACTAGCGAGATTTTCCTTAATTTTTCTTTCCATTCTTTTTCTTTTTATTTCCTTCATCTCCCCTTGATGTCCCAAGCTTTCCTTTTTTCATTTTGTCGGCTATATCATTATTCTCAATATTTAATACTCCATTATTACTTCACAACTTTATATTTTCTTATTTACATTGCACACACTTCTTTTTTCATCGTTCAAAGCAACGTCGAAACATACTACAAATTTGTGTCACAATTCAATTTTCTTTTTCCATTTCTTTTTAATATGTCTCCTTTTCTTTTGACACATCACATATTCTCCACCAAAAATATCCCAAAAGCAAACAAGAATTTCCCCAAAATTTGGATCTTTTCATCATCAAACTCAAGGCATTGCTTAGGTGGACGAGATATGAAAAGGAGGCAGGAATTAAGCCAGACCCGGAGGCGGAGATTGATGCATTCATGAAAAAACAATCAACGACAGGCCAGGAAGCCAGTTTGGTTACAGACTGAAACGATAAATGAACTCAATCACTATATGATACATTAAATGAGATTTGTGTTTTAACTAATGTCATTGTCATTGCATGTAAGGGATCATTCATTCATTAGGTCATGGGTTTGAATCTTACCCCTCCTAAAATCCCCTGTTTAAAAAAAAAAGTATAATTGACAGTAAGAGCACTTTGGATAACTTAATTGTAAAAAGGTCATGGACATTTTTAAAATTGTAAAAAAGTGCAATTTAAGGGTAATTTGGTCATTTGATTTAAGATATTTTTTAGTTTATACCTACAATACCCTTCTTCTTCCTTTTCTTCTTCTCCCTCCAACTATCCAACTCTAGTGTGTCATCTCTTTCTCTCCTCCTTCTCTACTAAAAGTTATCTCCTTCTTTCTCTCCTTCTTCTCCTTCTTCTTCTTCTTCTTCTGGTTCTCAATCTGAATTTGTTTTTCGTTGTCTTCTTCTCCGTTTTTGGCTGAGTATCTCCTCTCTTCATCGCCTTCTTCGTCGTTGCTCAATCCAGACAGCGTCGAGGTGCTCTGCTTCGTTTTTGACAGATCTGGACTATGCTTCGTTGTTCAATCTGGGTTGTGCTTCGTTTTTTGCAGATCTGGACTATGATTCGTTTTTTATAGAGATGTATCACTATAGTATCACGAACACCAAAAATTCATTAAAATGATACAATTGAACCAGTATGCATACTTCTTCTTCCTAATTACTTTTCTTTTCTTGGTTTGTACATCTCTTGTTCATTTTGGAAAAAACATTTACAGCTGCAGAGATGTATCACTATAGTATCACCAACACCAAAAATCCACTAAAATGACATAATTGAACCAGAAAGACATGTAATGCAATCAAATTTACATTCTAACATTTATATCATCATTTTATGAGCAAAAGATATAAATTGAACACTAAATTGAATCTTCTATTTAAAAGTATCACTATTGTATCACAATTCATGGAGAGAGAAAATCAAATTTGAGGTTATTTTGGTAACAGATGATCCCCATCGTACTTTTTTAAAATGATGTTTTAGTGATTGCGCTTTTTTACAATCAAGTATAATCTAGTGTACCGGCCTCCAAAAGTCCCAAAAAAAAAAAAAAAAACTCACCCCTATAAGAGAGAAAAAAATATTTGTTTCGATTCAAGGCCCAAACGTTGGACCCGCATATCTAAAACATTGAGGCCCAAGCCCACTCGCATATACCAAGTGACAACCGAGCGAGTTTCATATTTCCGGCCTTGTCGGTGATCCGACAGGATCATGAACAAGATAAGTTTTGTCTGGGAATTCTAAAGAAACTCTGTGCGCGCTACTGTATTGGTGTTGGATGGTGTGTGCGATATACGAGGCATGTGACCATCCCCAGAAATTGTAAAATGAACTAGTAAAGAATCTAGTCCCTGGAGTAGGATTTAAGGCAAGAATTGGGATCAAAACTTGGATATTTGGTGCCCCATCGTTTCTTTCCATCGATTTGATTACCCTATTTTACCATGCACTCTTCTTCAATACCAACTAAAATTTAACACAGTTGAAATCTCCTGTTCAGTGTTGCAATTATTGCCCGGTTAGCCCAATTCAAGGAGTGGTTGAAAAATGGAGAAACTTTTCATCATTTATGTCAATATGTATGCTTAGATTAATAGCTGACCTCAACACGTTGTTTAATTAAAGCCACCCACATGCTTTGTTCGCTATTTTCTTCTCTCGTTGGGTCACTCGCTCGCATATAAAAGTAGGGAGTAGGGAGTGAGCTTAGAACAAGCACCCACAAAAAAATGGTACCGAAATTTTTGTTGCTATTGTGTTGTTGTTTCTTCACAGTGTGTTTAGCGGCCAATGTCACCTACGATCGCCGCTCGCTTATCATCGATGGGCAGCGGAAGCTCCTCATCTCTGCTTCCATTCATTACCCTCGTAGTGTACCTGCGGTTAGTGTGTTCGATTGTTTGTCTCACTGAAGGATGTATATGCATTTCACTTCTTTTTTGAATTGTTTGTCGTCTCATTTTATCAATGTTTGGTGTGCTTGGTAGATGTGGCCGGGGTTGGTTCAGACGGCCAAGGAAGGAGGGGTAGACGTCATTGAAACTTATGTCTTCTGGAACGGGCATGAACCTTCTCCTGACAATGTGAGTGCTTTAAACTCAATCTGGTTATTGGTTTCCAGTTTACATAATTATTAGTATTTGGGTTTTTTTTGTCTTCTCCTGTTTCTGATGGTCCTTTGATTTGGGTGAATACTAGTATTATTTTGGTGGGAGGTTCGATCTGGTAAAGTTTGTCAAGATCGTTCAGCAAGCGGGGATGTACTTGATTCTGCGAATAGGCCCATTTGTTGCAGCTGAATGGAATTATGGGTATGTCTACAACTGATAAATTTTAACTTTTAAGGTATCATCGGCCACAAACTTTCTCATCTGCTAAAAACTAGAGGATTATTCTTCAACTTCTGTTAGTGTGTAAAACTTGATTTATATGTGATTGCATGAAACAGGGGTGTGCCTGTTTGGTTGCATTATGTGCCTGGTACCATCTTTCGGACTGATAGTGAGCCCTTCAAGGTATAAAAACGCACTTTTCAGAGGCTTGATTTTGTACACGAAATGAAATATGGGTGTTTCCTAACCAACTCTATCTACTTGCTGCGTCCAGTATCACATGCAGAAGTTCATGACATACATAGTGAACCTTATGAAACAGGAGAAACTTTTTGCTTCACAGGGAGGTCCAATCATCTTGTCCCAGGCAAGTGTAACTTCTAGTCTGCTACATTCTACGCTCCATGCAATTTGCAATTGTCACAGGGATTTAAGTTTACCGTATTAAGGGGATTTAAGTTTACTGTATTAAGTAAGTTTAGCTAATTGTTTGAACTTTTGTGAATGTTTACCCAAACTCCTTTTTGTGATGAATGTATTATGATTGCAATTTGCACCTTTCCTTTTGATTGCAGGTTGAAAATGAGTATGGTTACTATGAGACATTTTATGGAGAAGGGGGAAAACGATATGCCATGTGGGCGGCTAAAATGGCTCTGTCCCAAAATATTGGTGTACCTTGGATGATGTGCCAGCAGTATGATGCTCCTGACCCTGTGGTAAGAATTCCGTCACATAAAAGCTCTGTAAGTTGTGCTTCCAGTGTAGATCTTCTCCATGCTGCAACAAAGCAACTTGTAACCATCTCTTGGACTGAATAGATGATAATATCCATTAGTGATCGCCATACGAAAGCCATCTCCTATGGCTATTACATAACAGTAATCAATTTTTTAAGCATATAAAAGTAATCAATTCATGCTTTTACAATTGATTCTAGCAGCTGTTTAACCTTGTTTGCCTATCAGAATTGAACAGCGTTTGTGATTTATGTATTCTTCGTGAACTATTGTTTCTTGCAAAATCTTTGAGATTGTAAACAGATTTTTATTGATAACTGTTACTTACTTACTTTCATACATCCTTTATCCTCTCCATTTGTTATTGCTTGTACCTTTAATGTCATGACTCATAACAACATATGGGAGAAAAAGGTTCATATGAGGAACCAAAGAGCTGAAGTGATTTCAATAAAATGAGCGACTAGATTCCTGTGCCTGTGTCCTTTGCATTTGATTGATGACTGTTGGAAATAGGCTAGAAGTAAGCTTTCTTATAAGTGAAAAGCTCAGATGCCCTCTTTATCTGATTGATAACACCTTGAAATCTTGGCAGTTTAAGTTTGGTCAAATGGAAATGGCAACCTTTTTTCTCCTTTTGGGTGCAGATTGACACTTGCAACTCTTTTTACTGTGATCAATTCAAACCTATTTCTCCAAACAAGCCAAAAATTTGGACAGAGAATTGGCCTGGATGGTAATGTTAAATTTCCACCTTATTCTCTTAATTTTGAATTTTATTCAATATTTGAAAGTTTCACTAAAGTGGCATGCTTTGAGCATATTTAATAGGGGAGCAAAATTAGTCTAATTTCTAGAAATAATAAAGTTCAATGATCAAAATCTTTGGACCAATCCTTCAATAATCAAGAAAACATTTGTATTGGTGGCACGGAGCTCTTTTTTACCTAAGTTTTAACTGATATCTTTGTTATGTATTTACATAACTCTTAGATGACATATTGATGATTAATGTTTACCACTATCTAGCTGCCAGGATTATGATTTGGGAAACTTGAGATGTGTCAAGGAAAATTTTAGAGGCCACAAGGGTCCCTTTTGTGAGTTAGAATTTGCTTTCCATACGATATAGCGAGCTCACAATTCACAAAAGGCTGTGAAACTTTTTCAGTGATAAGCTTTAATTCTTGTTGCTCCTCTTTAGTTATGTGGCAATTTTTTAAAAAATCTCTTTAGGTTTAAAACATTTGGAGGCGCGGATCCTCACAGACCACCTGCAGATATTGCTTTTGCTGTTGCTCGTTTTTTCCAAAAAGGGGGCAGTGTACAAAATTATTACATGGTTGGTATCTTTCATTCCTTAAATCTCTACTATTTCTTTAGCTGACATAATATAATTGGATAACTGTATTGGACTTGTATATTTACTTGGTGGTTTATTCATTCATTCTATCATGTTACAGCGTCTTCTATGTGGTTGACATTGTAATTTTGCTCAGTTGTTCTTGTGTCGTATAGTATCATGGTGGAACAAATTTTGGTCGCACTGCTGGTGGTCCATTCATGACTACAAGTTATGACTATAATGCACCAATTGATGAATATGGTGAGATATTAGCTTTCCATGTTTCTTTCTAATCATAATATGATATAGGAGTTCAATTGATTATAGACAATTCTTGGTGTATAGTTGATGGTTTTTTCTTTTCTTTCTATCTGATTCCATATGTGTGCAATAGGGTTAGCTAGGCTTCCAAAATGGAGTCATCTTAAGGAACTTCATAAAGCTATCAAGTTATGTGAGCTAGCGTTGTTGAATAGTGATCCGATTAATGCGTCACTAGGCCCTTCTCAAGAGGTACTCAATGTCTTCGTATCCTTTACTGTGGTACTGCATGTCAAATTCTCTCCCTTCCACATCCTTCCCACCCTCAAAACGATCTCTCTCTCCTTTTTTTTACACATAACATATATAATGCATTATGTGTTTGTATTTATACGCACACCATGCAACCATTAGATATGTTATTTTGGTTGTAAAACTGACCTCTTCATTTTTCCTTACAGTCTTGCAATTCCATTTCGGGTTGTGGTCTAATAGAATCCGCTTTCATTTAGTTCTTCTGCAGTTGTTGGCACCACTTTCTATTCAGGCAGTTCCGCAGTACAGTTGTATGAGCTAATTATCTTTTTGCTGTGTTTTAGGCCGATGTATATGCTGATGCTTCAGGAGCATGTGCTGCCTTTCTCTCAAATACTGATGACAAAAATGACAAGACCGTAGTATTTCGGAATGCATCATACCACCTGCCTGCATGGTCAGTCAGCATCCTGCCCGACTGCAAAAATGTGGTATTCAACACGGCAAAGGTAACTCTTCTTACAATCTGTGCCTGTATTTTTCTACATTGACCAAGTATTATTTATAGCAAAAAACCTTTCAACATTGTTTCTAAATGAACACCAAGGCCAATTATAATGATACACGTCCTATTTGGTATCTCCGAAATGTGGGGAGGCTGCTAATCTGTGCACCATAGATCTCGCCAGTGGCGGGAACGTTATGCATTGTGTTTTTTTGTTGCATCATCTTTCAATAAATGTAAAAAAGCACCAAATATCAATTATTGGCAAGTTTTTGTGAAGCATATCATAAAACTGTGCCTTTTGACTTAGCAGTCTTGTGCCCATTCTTTAGTTGGAATGTTGGATATTGCATGAAAAGAAAGAATGTCCACATGGTTCTCCATCCATAAAAGGGTGAACTGAGATGGGCTGCCAGGGCCAATGTTATCTGACACACATATTGGGGATATTCAACAAGGTTGAGATGAAGTTAAAAATCTCCTTGTGCTAACTGTACATCATAGATATTTTCATTACTGTTTGTACTTTCTCTGTTGGGAAGTTCATTATTACCGAAATTGTAAGTGCTTCAATGCATGGTTTGGGTTGTTCCTAACATAAATTGCCTAACGAAGTGGCACGTGCAAAACCCTGGAATCCATGAGCAAATATATACTCCAGAGCAAGACTGAACTTGTCATATTTTGATACTGTGAGGAGTTGCAAACAAAAAAAAAGCAATTACAATCGGATTTCCTTTGTTACAAAACAACACTACTAAGATGTGCTTTCTGCATGTTCTTAAACATGCCATGTGATTCTTGTTCTGAATTGACCTTATTAAGTGGCATATGGAACTTTCAACAGGTGGGTTCCCAGGCCTCTGCGGTTGAAATGGTACCTGAGAATTTGCAGCCATCAGTACCATCATCCAATAAAGGCTTGAAAGATCTTAAATGGGCAGTGTTCATGGAAAAATCAGGGATCTGGGGAGAGGCAGACTTCATTAAGAATGGACTTGTGGATCACATCAATACCACACAAGATACTACTGACTATCTCTGGTATACGACAAGGTTGGTCTTTCTTTAAAGCAAACTAACATGATTATTCAATAAGGTAGAAGATTTCTTTTCAGCTATTATATATTGCTTGATACTGGTCCGGTCACATCAATACCATGTGATACACATGCACTATTGTGGCTGACATGTTCAGTATGATCCATAATAGCTACTTTGCAAATGAATCTGGATAAGGCATCAAGAAATGGTCTATATTAACTTCTCTTTGTGATAAGAACACACTGAAATACAAAGTACCACCGATATGAAATAGAGATAGGTTGGCAGATACAGATGAAATAGAGCTGAAATTACGGAGGATTGAACAAGACAATTATAACTCTGGTTTTCGTTGAGCCAGTAGCCTCCCAATGGCTTTCGAGGAGAAAATAACCTCCCAATATTTCCCACTACCCAAAACCTGCTTCTCCCATCCTGCCACGACCCATTTTAACTACCATTACAGAAACTACTAGAATAGTAACTACCTAATAGGAAAGTTACAAAAGTTACAAGTGTTACCATCTTAATCAGCCACCTGTCCCATCTTGGTGTACAGGATCACTCCTAAGCATCTTATTAACAGGTATATCGCTTTGCTTTTGTTTGTTGGTGCTAATCCTAACAAGACCTTGTACGCACATGAGCCAGGGAATGTCTTGGCATGTAAAATCAATGAATCTTGCATCTACACAAGAGAAAAAGCTTTTGAAACTAAACTAGTAGTTTCTATCAATTGCAGTATAATTGTTGGTGACGATGAGGAGTTCTTGAAGAAGGGCAGCCAACCAGTTCTTCTAATTGAATCCAAGGGTCATGCTCTACATGCTTTTGTGAATCAGGAACTTCAAGGTTATTGTTCTTTTTCTTCCAAGTTTCTATTTGTGCAGTGCAGCCCTTTTTCATTGTGTTATTCAATTATTATAAAAAGTAACGAATTAGTATGCAGATTTTTAATGAATTATTATGCTGATTTAATTTTCTTATGTATCAGTATCATGAGAAAGTTACTTAAGTGGCGATGTTAACCTAAAATTATATAAACTATTTAGACAAGCTTCCAATAGTGACAACGTACTTTATCTACTTGCCAATATCAGGTAGTGCTTCTGGGAATGGCACCCGTTCACGCTTCAAATTTAAGAAGCCTATCTCTCTTAAAGTTGGGAAGAATGAAATTGCTCTACTAAGCATGACTGTCGGCTTACAAGTGAGTCACTTTTGAGTTTTCATATCCACATAGTGAAAAGATGACCGATTTTGTGTTGATCTTGGTATCAGTTTGGATGAGTTTTAAGGTTCAGATGTCAAATTGTGTCTTGTTATTGAAGATTTTGGAAACATGTGAAACTGTACAGTTGTGTGACATTTTCTTTATGAAATGACTCAATTCTTATTTCTCATTCAGTTATTTATGTGCAGTACTTTTAAAAAATACTGGTGTTTTCCATGCCATTTGCACAACTTTTAAGCTTGCTTAGTTCTTGTAAAAGACATTTTTAGTGCTTTCATTAACCTTCTATTCCTTCTTTTTGCAATCAATTCAATTTGTGATATCTCACTTATGACAAACCTTTTTGTTAGTAGTAATTTTAGCTATATGAACCTACTTCATACAGCACCAACTTTTTGCAAGTAGAATTAGATGGTTCTCATCCGTGTTAGATCTGTTTAGTGATATCTCCCTTTCGTTGTCAATTAAAATGGGGAAGTTGAAAGGTTCAAGGTGAATGGAAAAAATGTAATAGCAGAGATTGCCCTTTTGGTGTGTGAAGTTTAGGACTTGAGACTTTAGGTGAACTCATCCCTTTGATTTTTTCCATTGAGTAAATTTTGTTGCTTGGTTAGCCTGTTCATATCCCTTTGAGCCTATCTGATATCCTGCCATTCGCTTTATAGATTGCTATTGACTGTTCCATTCCTTTCTTTTATTCTTTTAATAAAATTTCGCTCACATTGTATCATTTGATATACTATTTGTCATGAAAGAGCAGGCATGTTTCCTGTGAACTTTAAGATTGCTCATGGTATTGAAATTTTACTCGTCAAGAAACATATCAAGAAATCATGATTACTTCTCTTAATACAAGTACTTGTTTTCATTTTGAAATTAAAGAATCAGCACATTTGCATGCAACTATGTATCTGGAATTCATTATGCTACATTTCTAACCTCTTTAACGTATTCTGATTGTGACTTCAGACTGCCGGACCATTTTATGAATGGATAGGAGCTGGACCAACAAGTGTCAAGATTAAGGGATTCAATAATGGAACAGTGGACTTGTCTACATATAATTGGACTTACAAGGTACCCTTCCCTCACTTGAGCATTCACACTATAGTTAAAAAAAATTTGTGAATTGTTTGTTGCATTTGAAATAGTTGAAATGCTTGTTTATATCTTTCTTCCTGCATTTCAGATTGGATTGCAAGGAGAACACCTAGGTTTATACAATGTGGATGGTGCGGTTAAGGTCAATTGGCAAGCAACCGCAAACCCACCTAAGCAACAGCCTTTGACATGGTACAAGGTGAGCATTTTTGTGAATGACACCTTTTACTGTGCTAATAAAATCAGCTGTTATTTATAATCAGGTGTAAACTTTACAGCTAGTGGTACTAATATCTATTGAGCTCTTCTTCGTATTTGAAATGTTACAGGTTGTTATTGATCCTCCATCAGGGACTGAACCTGTTGCGCTGGACATGCTTTATATGGGGAAAGGTGTGGCTTGGTTGAATGGTGAAGGAATTGGAAGATACTGGCCGAGGAAAACAACCATGTATGTGAAGTGTGTTAAAGAATGCGACTATAGGGGTAAATTCAGTCCTGACAAATGCAATACTGGATGTGGCGAACCTTCGCAGAGATGGTAAGACCGAAAGGATTGATGTTACCATGTAGATTAGGGAGTTTAATAGTAATTCTCATGCATCTTTTCTGGTTTAATAGTAATTCTCATGCATCTTGTCTATTCCCAAACCCCTGCCACTGCGGGATCCTTGTGCACAAGTGTTGTTTACTTTACTATGATGAATTTTTAATACCTTCGAGTTTTTAGGTACCACGTTCCACGGTCTTGGTTCAAGCCATCTGGAAATGTACTGGTGATCTTCGAGGAAAAGGGTGGAGATCCTACGAAAATTAAATTCGCAAGACGAAAGGTAGCTAGTGTTTGTGCTTTCATTGGGGAGGACTACCCGTTAGCTGAACATGAGTATGGAATTGAGAACAACAGCAGTAGAGCCGCTGTCCATCTGAAGTGCCCAGAAAACGCTCGTATATCGACTGTAAAATTTGCCAGTTTTGGGACTCCTACCGGAACATGTGGATCATACCTCAAAGGAGACTGCCATGATCCTAATTCCATTTCAGTAGTTGAAAAGGTATGTGCTGATGCATCTCATCTTACCTGAAGCACTCTAGGCTTGTTATTAGCCTGTCAAAGTAGTTCTCTGCTCATCAATATCAGTTCTGGCACAAAGCTGTCCTTTAGGAAGTTTCAGACAATTGATCAACTGTTTACCATATGAAGTCTTTGCATCTTATCTCTTTGAGATTCTTTTGTTTTTCAGGTTTTTTACTTTTACAAACCATTATTTCTCACTTTCCTTTCCGGACATGGTTCACGCTATTTTTCAGGTCTGCCTGAACAAAAATGAGTGTACCATAGAGCTTACAGGTGAGAATTTCAATACCGGAGTATGTTCCGGCGCGACAAAGAAACTCGCAGTTGAAGCAGTCTGCAGCTGAACCTAATGCTGTTCAACCCCTCCAGTACCATATTTTTTTTGCTACAAATACCAGGAAGCGAAACTCAGAGTGGAAGCAGATTTATGAAGGACTTCTCTTTCTCCCAGTTTCTTTACAATTTGAATTTTTTTTTTGTTGTTGCGGGAATTACTAGTTTTATGATTCCTTTTACTTGAGAGGAGTGTTGTACTAAAGCAGGCATCAAGCCATTTTGTGACTGAAAATGTTATATATTATATTCGGTTTAACCGTTGAACATCCAGCGAGGACATTTTGATTTGGAAAACATGCTTGACGTCTGTGATTAAAATTCTGGTTCGGAAAATACATCAGACGTCAGTGATCAAAATGATGTGGCGGACCGAGCCTATTAGTACCAGGGGCATGACCTTTAGTCAAAAAAATTTTTTTACATTAAGTATATTAGATGCTTACGTTAATTTGAGGTTAAAGGCCTCAAATAAAAAATAATAGGTCCATAATTCACTAATTCTAACTCAGCCTATTAACTTATACTTATAAATTGTCAAATCCAAATCAATACAAGCCTCTCAACTGATTTCTCTCGCTCTCAAAATAGTTAACAAAGTCCTACGCCCCCTAGATAAAGAATTTTCCAAAAAATTCGCCCCCAACTCTCATACATTTTTTTTGCCCCTAATGATTTTAATTTATGATCCCACCACTAGTAAGATGTAGCCTAATTCTAGTTTACTAGAAAATATTTTTGATTTTCTAGTTTTCCAATTAGTATTTCCTTGGAAAATTAAATTATCGTTTAAGAAATCAGCAAAATAATTTTTTTTTTTAAAAAGAAGCTAAAATATTTAAATTTAAGGGTATGGGGCCTATGGGCAGCTATGAATTTAAACGAAAAAAAAAAAAAAAAAAAAAAAATCGACCCGCCGAGCGCCGACTATTGAAATGAAAATATCAGTGTAATCTACTCCTGCCTGTGTTTCCTTACGCAGAGAGAGCGACGAGAGCTTCAAGTCTGTGACTGTTGCAAATAGAAAGACGGTGACCACAACCGACATGGCCTTCTCAACCTTCACAATCTACTCTCGAAACCTTCCTTTCCTCTCTTCTCTTCACAGGGACCGACCATCCCCTTCTTCATATCCAGTCTCACTCGCAATTGCAAACCCTAACAAACCTGCTCTCCCGCTTTGTCTAGCCGTCAACGAGAGACGCTCTTCTTCTACTTCTACTTCTACTTCTTCAAGTAACAAGACGAAGAAGAAGAAGAGGAAGAAGGACAAAGACAATTTGAGCGATTTTGAGATTGTGGGGAACGTTGCCCTAGATGATGATGATGATGTCGCGTCTTCTTCTACTTCGGAGTCAAGAAATTCTTCTACTTCTTATCATTCGACGCCTTTGCCCAATCCGCCGGCGGGGTTTGTGGTGGATGATCAAGGGAAAGTTGTCATGGTTTCCAACAAACGGATTGTTACCATTGTGAGTAATCTCTACTTTCTCTTAGTTTAGTCGTTGCTAGTCTGTTGGGATTTACCCCAATTTTCCATATTCACGCGCATGGATGTTCTAATGTTGGTGTTGTTCATAGAGTTCCAGAAGTAGAGAAGCCCTGAGCTGCCCCTCATTTTTCTCTATTTTACACGGCTTCATGCTGCATATTGTTAATGCTGCCTAATTTACTGGGATTTGCTAATATGTCAGCCAATAATTAGAGAGTCACTTTTGTGATTGAAGAAAGCATCTTGAATGATGATACTTTAACAACCTTCCTTTCAGCTCATGTTGCTTTTTTTTAATAGCCTTGAAGACTTTGTTCTTTTTTCTTGTTTGCGTATTTAATTTCAAGAAGTGATAAGCAGGTTGATTCAACAAATAATTATCCATTAGAGTGCGTCATAAGGAGAGTGTTCAGGAGTTCACAAGGTGATGAATGTATGCTGCTCTGTCCCGTCGACACGTAAGTAATTTGCTTACTTGTTCATAATTTCTACATTAAAGAATTTTGAACGATGTCATTATGTTATTTCCTATGGTATCTAATCAGTAAATGTATTGTTGCAGTCCTGTCCAGATCTTAAAGAGCACAAATGTTGTTGGGTGGTCAGCTGTATGTGTTCTGACCCAATTTCTTCTATTTTGGAGATTACAGTTTATTGCTATTTTGAACATTATGGTTTTTTGCGTGATCGAGCAGGAAAAACTCTGAACTATGTTTTCATGCTTTCCCCCTATGCAAGCTCAACATGATTTCTTTTCTCAAAATTTGTGTTTAAATATGTTAAACAACATTTTTATTTTTCTAAAAGATTTTATTGAGAAAGATTCTTTGTGACCTGGCTACGTAAATGATCCCGATAAATATACTCTAAAATCAAAAGAACAGCCTAAGCATTAGAAAACTACTAACTGCCATGTTTGCTGCTTATTACGAGAAGGAATTGACCTATTCAGGCATCCCTTTCTTTTTCTCTGGTAAGCTTTACAATTCATCAAGTTCTAATTCTGCATGCTTCTGGATTTTAGGTCAGTGATGAAGAAGTTGAAGCTATTCTTCCCAATGTTGCTTTTGCTCTTGCCAAGATACATATGCATTTAGTATATAGCGGGTGTGATTCTCTAGAATCTTTCATTTATGTTATCGACTTGTTCTGGATAACTTTTAGTTTGATCCCTGTGTCTATTTATCAGGTTCTGTTATACAGCTCGTGGGGGGTTTTGCTATTCAGAAGATGACATATTTGATTTCCGCACAGGCAATGACTTCCTCTTATACAGACTCTGTCTATTATATGTTATGTACTGTTCTTGCACCCCTTTCTTTTTTTGTTGTAAGTTGCTATTACTTATGTATCAAGTTGGGGGAGAATGGCATAGGAAAGAAAAACTAGTATCTTAACTTAGAAATTCACTGCAGTTGTTTTATTATGTGGGTGTTTGCTTTGGAAAGCTTTGATTTGCAATCTGTACATGAGACGGTATGTTACCATATGCTTGAAAATGTTGCAGATAATGGACAAGATGTAGATGGGCTGCCATCTGAAGGTGTAGAAATTACGTGCTTCAATCTGGTAAAGTTAAATCTGTTCATACTTTTATGATTTAAAAAATTGGGTGAATAAACTGTTAAGAGTGGATGGATAAACTTGTGTTGCATATGCGGTAATGTTCTGTGCTGATATGGAACTCACAAGCAAGCTAGCGTGTATATTTTCTAGACCATTTAGTGAGTTGTATGATGCTCCTTCGGTCCTTCCATCTCCATCTTGCTCTGTATGTGCGGCTGTAAGGTCTGTATTTGAACATATGCACACATGTAGACATTTAAGTGTTGAAGACTGCCAAAGAGATGAGGAGCGAAGAGAGTGGTGTTCATTCAAATGATTGATGAGAAGCCTTGATTACAGTAAAGCCTTTTGTAACCACTTGAACAGAACTACAGGCAGTCTTTCATGCAATTCCCTTTGGTCATAATTCTTCTATATTACATTTGTGTTTATTTAGACTTCCTCCGTGTGTACTTTTTAGCTTGGAGAAGATAATTCCGTGCTCTTGCAATACTAGTCTTTAAACATGATGCTCTCTTTCTCCCTTCTTTTGCACTCATTAGTCTTCTTACACACACACATGCTTCCTCTCCATTACCCTGATTTCTCATATGGATTCATCTGTCCAACCCTACATTGTCTGAAATAAAGGCTTGATGATGATAACAATGACACACACACACGAGTATATTGACGTGTGCATAAAATAGTCTATGTTCATAAGCTAATATAATTTTGGACTCTAGTAGCCTCTAAAGTTTATTCATTTTATTTTTCACATTGGTCTTTGGGACCAAAGCATTATATGATGATCTTTGTACATGCAGGATGGTGCCCACTACATGATTTATACACCATCTGATCCGCTTTTATTTGTCGTTGTTAAGGTAATTTATAGGATGTACTTTTGCTTCATGTTGAGTACTAGTTTGCTGCTCTGGAACACTTTCTGCTCATTCATTTGGTTTTCATATTTATCCCTTCCCAATAACTTTCTTTATAACCGTTGTGATCCAAGACTAGTACTTTTTAACATCAGCTATCTAGCTTAAAAGTTGATGCGTATTCATCTAGGAGTTGCGAGTGGAACTTACAAGTTTGAATTCATGTCATGCAGGATCAAAATGGGCTTCTGCAAATAGCTGATGATGTAAGTAGTTATACATTTTATGAGTAGAACCATTTACTTTCTCCTGCTCTTTCAGACATGCGATTTATAGCTGCATGAAGTGTTTATTGTCGGTTGTTTCGTTTTCAAGTACGGAGATCAATCTGCAGCATTTGGTGAAAGTGAAAATTGAACTTTCTTATTTTGTTATGTCTCTGTTATATTCTAATTCTGTATTATTGGGTACAGGACTTACTGGATGACCCTGCTATCATAAGTGCCATAGATGAGGAAACTGAATTTAATGCCCTAGTGGTACGTAGTAGCTCTTTTTTCCAGACATATGTATTGCTAAATTTACTTGATATGATTTGGCTTGGCCTATGCCATTGTTTTTAGTGATTCATTCTCTGGTGTATAACTTACAGGAGGAAGAGGCTGCTCTCCTAGATTCATTACTGGGAAAAACATAACTTACTGGTCAAATTGCCAGATTGTATCCTCTTTCAGGGCTCTCTGGAGTAGTAATCAAGTGAAAGGTTCAGGAAAAGGAACTTGCGAACCTAAATATTCTTGTGTATATAAGAATTTTTTTGTTAGCTTGTCATATTGATTGGTTTTTTGTGTGAATTCAACTTCACAGTTATTTAATCTGGTTTGGTTTGTGTTCACAGCCCTCTATATTTTGTGTTCCTCTTCAGCAACCTGGTAGATTCAGTAACTGTTTTTAGGGACAACAACCGTTAATACGACGTCGTTTGGAGGGAAGAAAAATGGGCCATAAAAGACTGGATAGGTTTATTGGACTTATTGAGGGCCTGATTGGGCCTTTATATTATTGTCCAGTAAGCCTACTTGTGGCCCAGTCCATTAACCCACCGGTTATTATTTTATTCCATTCAAACTCCGCGGCTTCTCCAACTGCCTTGTCTGCACTGACTACGTGACTATGCCGTATGCCCGGGTCGGTCTTCTCGGCAGCTCTTTCTCAATCATAGGGTTCATTCGTTCTCTTTGACGACTCCATTTCCTTTACTGTGATTTCTCTCCCGGGAAATGAGAACCATCAACATCCTTATTCTCCTGCTTTTCCTTAGCTCCCAAACAGTCAATTCCTGGAAGAGGGAGGAGTTTCGCACCTGCAACCAAGCCCCCTTCTGTAAACGGGCCCGCTCTCGTAAGCCTGGCGCGTGCTCTCTAATCGTCCACGACGTCGCAGTTTCCGATGGTGGGCTCACTGCGAAGCTCCTTTCCAAGGATATCCCGGATCAAAGCCACGATGAAGATCAGGAGCCTTATCAAATCAAGCCCCTGATTCTCACTCTCTCAGTCTACCAGGATGGAATTATGCGGCTCAAAATTGATGAGGACCCGTCTCTGGACCCGCCTAAGAAGAGGTTCGAAGTTCCCGATGTGATTATCTCCGAATTCGATGCTAAGAAAATATGGCTACAGCGAGTATCCACGGAGACCATCGACGGCGATAGGGGGCCCTCCTCGATCGTCTACTTATCAGACGGCTACGAGGCGGTTCTCCGCCATGATCCCTTCGAAGTCTATGTCCGCGAAAAGGGGCGTAATGTCCGGGTTGTCTCGTTGAACTCTCATAGTCTCTTTGACTTCGAGCAACTGAGAACTAAAAAAGAAGGAGAGGATTGGGAAGAGAGGTTCAAGGGTCACACTGATACGAGGCCGTATGGTTCGCAGTCAATCAGCTTCGATGTGTCGTTTTATGAGGCGGATTTTGTGTCTGGGATACCTGAACACGCAACGAGCCTCGCCCTCAAACCTACTAGAGGGCCCGATGTGGAGCACTCCGAGCCTTATAGACTGTTCAATCTGGATGTCTTCGAGTATGTGCACGAGTCGCCATTTGGGTTATACGGGTCGATACCCCTCATGATAGGTCACGGCAAGTCGGGCAAGTCATCTGGGTTCTTTTGGTTGAATGCTGCGGAAATGCAGATTGATGTATTGGGCCCTGGGTGGGACGCAGAGTCTGGGATCTCCCTGCCTTCTTCACAGAGTCGAATTGATACATTTTGGATGAGTGAGGCTGGAATTGTTGATACATTCTTTTTCGTGGGGTCAGGGCCAAAGGATGTTGTTAAGCAATACACAAGCGTTACTGGTAAGCCTTCTATGCCACAGCTGTTTGCTACCGCATATCATCAAAGCAGGTGGAATTACAGGGATGAGGAAGATGTGGAGCATGTGGACTCTAAGTTTGATGAGCATGATATACCTTATGATGTTCTTTGGCTTGATATTGAACATACTGATGGAAAGAGGTACTTTACTTGGGATAAGGTCCAATTTCCACACCCAGATGAAATGCAGAGGAAATTGGCTGCTAAGGGAAGGCACATGGTGGCAGTTGTTGATCCTCATATTAAGCGGGATGAGTCCTTCCCCTTGCATAAGGAAGCTACTCAGAAGGGGTATTATATTAAGGATGCAAGTGGAAAAGATTTTGATGGGTGGTGCTGGGCTGGCTCTTCTTCTTATGTGGATATGTTGAGTCCAGAGATTAGGTCATGGTGGGGTGACAAATTCTCATACGAGAACTATGTTGGTTCAACTCCTTCACTGCATATTTGGAATGACATGAACGAGCCTTCTGTCTTCAATGGTCCTGAGGTATGTTGTTCACTATTCTTTGTTAGTTTTTTTATGAGGATATCAATTTTTTTCCTCCATATTTAACCATGCATTTCTATTCCCTTTGTAACTTTAATTGCATACATACTGTCCTTATAATGATATGAGGGAAATTAGTTATCTTATATTTATTTATGCCATTTTGGGAAATGAAAGCAATCTTTGATGTTTTGAGTGATTAAATGGGAAATAGAAGGCATATTCCCTAAATGAATAGCTCATTCTGTGATATTTTCACCTCCCATGTGTAGAGTGGGGAAGAGGGGTTTGGATGAAGTAGTTATATATCATTGTTCATGTTACTCATCCAAAAGAGGACAAACTGACTGTCATGTGGTGACAGTTGACTATGCCAAGGGATGCTTTACATTTTGGAGGCGTGGAACACCGTGAGTTGCACAATTCCAATGGATATTACTTCCATATGGCAACATCTGATGGGCTTTTGAAGCGTGAAGATGGGAAAGATAGGCCTTTTGTTCTATCAAGAGCCTTCTTCGCAGGAAGCCAAAGGTATGGAGCAGTTTGGACGGGAGACAATACAGCAGATTGGGATCAGCTGAGGGTTTCAGTCCCAATGGTGTTGACACTTGGTCTTAGTGGAATGCCGTTCACCGGTAATTATGATAAAAAGATTTTACAGTTCCAGTTCCTTTTAGAATGGCTGATTATAGTAGTTTTCTTTTTCAGGTGCTGATGTTGGCGGATTTTTTGGTAATCCCGAGCCCGAACTATTAGTTCGCTGGTACCAACTTGGTGCTTATTATCCTTTCTTTAGAGCCCACGCCCATCAGGATACCAAACGAAGAGAACCTTGGTTGCTTGGGTAGGGTATTTCTTTTGTTTAAGTTATTGTTTTTTTTCTCTGTTTTCCTGACTGTTTGCGGCAGGTGTTATTTTTATTTCTTTCTTTGTGGTGGTGAGACATGGAAAATTCAACTAAACTGTCAAGGAGGGAGATTCCAATGATAGGCATTTGTGAGATTAAATAAGAAAATAAGAGTTGAATATTTTGTTACATAAGCATAATAGTTCTCATTAATAGTCTATACAGCCAAGTTTTAAAACTGGCAAATCCCAAACAGATTGGGAGTTGGGAGCAACCAAAGCTTTGACTCGGTTCAGGCTCACCTATTATTGCCTTGTTGCCTAACTCATTTGCCTGATAACTGATTCTCGAATCGAGCTCTTAGCTTTCTTGGAAATTCTTGGAACACTTTTGAGATGTGTCTTGTATATGGTTGATGAGGTGATTATGAACTGATTATAAATAATTTACTTGGGTTAGGATATGTAGATGAGATGAAAGACTGGTGTATGACTTTTTTGGTTGTTTTTGCCATGGGATGTTGACTTCCATGGTTTTGATATTCTTGAACTATTGGGTATGACATTGGCATAAGTTGCCCAAACACAAACAGACTCTTTTAAGTGTTGATATTGCACTTGCTTCAAGCCTTAGTTTAAACAGACTTTGTTAATTATGTTTACTGATAATTCTTGATGGTTCAATAAAAAAATTTCCATAAAAAAAAGAGAGAAGATAATTGTTTTTACAATTCTTTCTGTTTACAAATTACAGAGAGCGTAAAACAGAACTTATAAAAGAGGCAATTCATGTTCGTTACATATTGCTCCCATATTTCTACGCCTTATTCAGAGAGGCAAACACTACTGGTGTTCCTGTTGCTCGTCCATTGTGGATGGAGTTTCCTTCTGACGAAGCTACGTTCAGCAATGATGAAGCTTTCATGGTTGGAAGCAGTCTCTTGGTGCAAGGAATCTACACAGAGGTAGTATAATGGCCTGATTATATTTCTTTGTTTATTTTCATATTATACTGGCGTCACAAGTTGATGTTTCGTTCAACCAGCGAGCTAAACATGCATCAGTGTATTTGCCTGGGAAAGAGTCATGGTATGACATAAAAACTGGAAGTACTTATAAGGGAGGCAAATTTTACAAACTGGATGTGTCAGAAGAGAGTATCCCTGCTTTCCAAAAGGCTGGAACCATCATACCAAGAAAAGATCGATTTCGTAGAAGCTCTACTCAAATGATTAATGATCCTTACACTCTGGTATGTAGTTGATGTCTCTAATTTTATAGGCCCATGCAACAAGTGTGCATTTCTAATGCTGTGAGTCTTCATTTTGCACGGTTTCTTATTACACTTATTTCTCTCTTTTGATGTGGGCCGTCTAGGAAGTTGACAAAATTTTGCCAGTTAAACCAAACCACTGAAATCAGCTGGCCACTCTGAACCAAGAAAAACCCGTAACTTATTGTGGCATTTGTTCAACTCTGCTCGAGTCAAGGTCAATGGAACATTAATTTCAAACTACTTGAGTTGAAGTCTATTTGAAAACCTCAACTTCAAGTAGTCAAACTTCTAAGCATCCTGTCCTAAGGGCAGGAGTTCAAATGAATCACAATTCACAACAGCAACAGCTGCGAACTAATTGGATTACTAAATAGATACTTTTGCATCTATTCCACGGTTGGTTCAACTGTATAATGTTTCATTTTGAACTAAGAGGTAACTAACTATCATGAGTTATTTAGGCCTTATATATTTAAGGGTGCGCTATGTGCCTATGTCTTTATGCGACTGATAAACTTTTAAGTTACTATTTTTGTATTGTTTGAGCAGCTACTAATATGTTGCCTCTGTAGGTGATAGCTGTAAACAGTTCCCTGGCAGCTGAAGGTGAACTCTATGTTGATGATGGCAAGAGCTTCGAATTTGAGAAAGGGGCCTACATACATCGCCGCTTTGTGCTCTCAAACGGCAAACTTACATCCTCAAACATGGCTTCTGTTCCTTCAGGAAAATCTATGTTCTTTTCAGAGTGCATTGTAGAGAGGATAATACTACTTGGATACCCGTCTGGACCTAAGAGTGCTCTCATAGAACCAGCAAATCAGAAGGTTGAAATCGTGCTTGGGCCACCTTGGCCACAAGGAGGACGTGGGAAAGCTGTTGTAACCATACGCAAGCCTGGTGTCCGGATTTCAGATGATTGGACGATTAAAATCTTGTGAGCGCTGCTGATTCCCATTTAAGTTCAATCAGGAATACAAAATCTCTACTGTTGTAACTTGTAGGGACTCTTGATGAGCAGGAAGCTCATAGCCATTGGTCATGAAAACCGTAAAGCACAATTTGTCATGTACGATTTACACGTAAAGCAGGCCGCCCTCCGTAGGACCTTCATGAATTGTTCTCTCTCCTTTTGCTCTCCCAAGGAGCCGCAGTATTTAATAACAAATGGTCCAATAGAGGAGTTGGTAGACTGGTTTTTGTAAAGATTTGGACCATCTGAACAGTTGTCCTTTTTTTTTTTTTAAGCTTGTGCATGGTTAGAAATATCATGGCGTTGAGAAATTGTGAAATCCTGTAACAGAAACCAAGTTTTCTCCTTTGTAGTTAGTGAGATACTGTCATTGTCTAATTTCCTTCCTATGCAGGTCCTGAAGTCGTTACATATTTGTCTTGGACTCTTTATATTAATTTATCAGCGGATGACAGCTTTCTTAAATTCATGATGAGCCACTAGAGTGAATGATCTAGCGAATCACTTGACGATAATCTAATTGGTTATTTCTTCGAACTTAGAGTGTAAAGAATTTCGTCTGAAATTAGGAATTTCATTCTAAGCTGACACCATTATTTTCAAGTGACTTGCATTAGTCTCGACTCAACTAACTTAGCCTATCAGAAGGTTTGCGTGTGCTTAGTCCAACTTGAGTTTTGTCATTATTTTTAAGTGGTTTGCACTGAGTCTTGGCCCAACTAATTTATTAGAATGTCAAACGATTTGCGCGTGCCTAGCTCAACTCGAGTTTGGGCTTAGTGAATGACTTGTGCCAAACCCTAATCCTATGAGGTCCTCAAGTACCATATCGGGGATTATGATTCAATTATTTCAACTCAAAAATCATTATATTTTTCTAACAATTCTCCTATAAAGAGACCAAAAGGAGCTAGCAATTGTTGTCTACAATGATAAAAAGAAGAGAGGGAAGACAAGTGGGGTTGTCGCGGAACCATACGACAAGTAATGTGAACTTTAAAAAAATGCACATTAACTAGCATCTTCTCTTTTCTTGCTGCCTGCAACAAATACACACAAAGTTGTAGACAAATTATTAATATGGAGTACTAGATATGGAGCCATCTATCACGTGGACATCACGTGCCTTCTAGCATTGCATGAACTTTGTCAATAATTCATGGTTTCAATACAAAGAAAATGCAACCCTTTTAAGGACGCGTAAAAGGGTAACCAAAATGAGATTCATTGAAACTTATGGGAGCAGGCAGAGTAGAGATAAGGATTGGCAACAAAAAAGTGGTATTACAAGATAATGTCTTTATCTTTTGGTGTATTGCAAGTGACAGACAGCATCAAAGATGTACATATGGTCACTACTCTCTTTTTTTGCAGTAGTGGCATATATATTCAAACATTTTGCAGATCTACAATGGTTGTTGGCTTGATTTTCTTCCTTATTTACTCTCTTAGAGCCCAGCAAGTTGCTATATCCATATATATACAAACAATTAGGATAACTCAAAACTATTTTCATCACATTTAACACACCTTTAATTGGACAAACCTAGCCTTAAATAAAGCCAATCCACCAAATGTACAGTGTGTTGATATACTTAGTAGTTTTTTATTTGACACAAGTTTTTCATTAAAGGCGGCTCGAGATGCATAATTAAAGGTATGGGGAGCATGTTGAAGTTGCAACTTGTTTTGTGAAATCAGAGGGTGAATGAATTTTTCTAGAGTCAAACCGTATGAATTCAAAAGGTTCTAAGTTCTATTTTCACTGAGAGTAATATTTTTGTGATCACGCGTTAGGCTTTGACATAACATACCCTGTCATGAGGTGGAAAAGTTTTGTGCTTGATGACATGAGTTTAGACTCATACTAGATATTCAAAAGGATAAGTTTGTATTGTGTCGGGAAAAGAAAATTCCACTAACCCACTAACTGTTAATTCATTTGATCATGTAATGATTAGGAAGGGCCAAGATTTAGAGTGAAAAAAAAATCTAGGATAGAATTTTATGATTTGCAATTCGATCCGCTGTCGCGGTCATATTAATTAACTTAATTAATTAAGCGATATGAGAATCAAACAACTTGAGTGTAATATCTTGCTCTAAATCAGAAAATTTCTAGTTGGCGAAAGGAAGAATGTGAAGTTGTTCAGCACTCATTGCTTAAATAGTTACACAAGCAAGAACGGAGTCAGGATTTGATGTCGGGGACTACTAAAAGTTGACGGGGTCTAGATTTTTTGAGGGCTATTTACAATATCACACCTATTTAATTGACAATATAATTTACTGAGATTAGCTGGTTAGGCATTTAGGCTTATCAAGAGTTGAGAGTCTTGAGACGAACATACGAAGGAACACGGATACGGTTACATACTTGCACCAACAAAGGAGAGTAAGAGATGAAACGATTCGTCAATCAAGCAAATAGAGGATGTACTCCCATAAGAAGACAGTGAAGACTTAGATGAAGACTTAGCCAGTTAGGGTCTTAGACGATATAATTAGTACTTAATCACTTAGGGCTTTAGACAATTAGGGCCTTAGATATTTAGTTTTGTGCTTGTATATAAAGTGTGTCTTTAATTTAGGTGGCTTGATGTATATTTAGATATAGACATGTATATAAATGCATTTATTTATTTATTAATTTATATATAAATGCATAAATATAGCCTGTAGTCCCCCTCTATCCACCCTTGTACACAAGAGTGACTGAACTAGGGGAGGTTTATTTAAAAGAACAAATTGTATATGGACTTATACGGCCAAGTGTTGGACAGTATTGAGACAGATATATATATATATATATATATATATATATATATATATATATTTCCCAATAAGGTTAAGTGGCTGGTTCATGCATGGCAAGTGTTAGGTTTAATTAGGTAAATGATTACACAAACAACACAACACAACACAACACACAGAATGGACAAGTCATGAATTAGAACTTGTTTGCTGGTGGGAAGTGGCTGTTTGTGTTGGTTTATGAGTGAGATTATAAAACCTTGCAAGGCTTCATACTTCAACATTGACCATTAGGAGATGGGTGATGGGATCGTGACACAAGTTAAAAGTCCATGCAGTAGAAGTCATTATAATTTTTTGAAATTTTAATCACAGATATCCAATCTGTTTATCAAATTTAAAAAATTATCTAGACTTCACATTAATAAACAAACTAAACATCTGTGATTAAAATTACAATTACTTCGTAGTCGGATTGTAACACTTAAAATAAGATTCGACCCTGAGGCATACTGAAAACTATGGCACTAGAAGTGACCGGTTATATTGATTAGGGGGTTGTAGGCCCAATGTGATGGTGCTATAACGGGATCTTGACCTAACCTACATTGATTACACCCACAATATGTATGTATATATGTAGACTATAGAATGAAACCCACTTTATGTATGTATATTGTATATAGAGTATGTAGACTATAGAATAGAGTATGAGTATGAGTATGGAGTATGGACCCACTACCCAATTTGGTGGTCTAACCCTTCAAAGTTCAAAACCCACTTTCAATGGTGGTTGCTTCTGCAGTTTCCTGCCCTCCATACAAAAACAAATACAATGATGCCTTGTCACAATCTAACATTAAATAAAATATCCCATGCCACACAAAAACCCTAATACTCTTTCTTTGGAATTTGTTCATCTTTAATTGCAGGGAAGTTAATTATAGACATTAAAGAAGTTGTTTTTTTCCACTGTAATTTAGTTACCATTACTAGGGAAGTTAAATATTTTTTAAAAAATTCATCATAATCCACTCTAAACCTTTAACCTTGAACCTAAACAAATTCGAAAGATGGTTTCTATAACAAAATGATTATATTACAACATTATGTCTTCACTTGTATCCACACGTGGCGTGACGTTTCCCGATGAATCCATCACCTTTTGCCATTGAAACGGATTTAGTGAGTGAAGTGATTATCAAAATTAATATACTAATTAACCTTTGAAGGACAATACAAACCTTTAGAATATACAAAATTAATGTAATGATAAGAGCACTTAGTTTGTGCAATAACTTATCTTCCCTTGGTCTTTGGGCATCCATCCATCCATCCCTATATTGTGTAGGGAAATTAGGTTCTTTCTATTTCCACATTAATGATTTTCCATTATTTAAATCACACAAAAGCTTCAACACTAACTCAAAAACAAACCAATCAAATAAATGGTGATTACAAAGCAATGGAGAAGGAAGAAGCATTGATTCTTCTCTTTCAACAAGGGTGGAGGAGAGACTAGACACGTGAGAGAGCAATTACAAAAGCTAGCTTTAATGGGTTTTTTATAAAACTAGACATGATTTCTTGTCCTTTGTATGGGTTTCTCTGCATATATAATCAATGGTGGCCAAACCAGAGAGAGTGCAGCAATTGGTCCTCTAAACCCATCTGTTTCTTTTCATATCAATAAACCCCTCTCTTTGTACATATTCTATTGAGGGGGGAAGAGAGTGTAAGAAACTCTTGTTAATAACAATGCAGGTATGGTATGAAAATAGATCTCTATAATGATTTGATGAGTGGTTACGGCAATAGCCTTGTTTATTTAGTATTGAATCTTCCTTAAGCATGCACCCATTAGTTTGTCTTTATGTTGTTATTAGCTTCCATTGTTTTTGGAGCTAAAAACAGGTGTGTTTGCATATGGATGCTACACTAATGACCCTTAGTTTAATCATAAAGCTTTGTGATCATATTGTTTATGCTAGTTTTTATGTCATTTTGAGGCAACAAATACACAAATGAAGTCGGTTTCATTTGTATGTATAAAAATGTTATTGAAGAAGAGCAACTAATTCACTCTAAACACTACAAATCAATATTGTATGTCCTAGGGCCTCAATTCGCACGACTTTATTCTTATAAGCTATCGTTAAGCATAGAAAATGTCTCGGTTTGTATGAAAGGGAATTGACATTTATTTACTTGATTGAGTTATGTCAATCTGACACGGGATTTTAGAGTTTACAGTTTGTAGGTGAAGTGGTCAGCTGCATTTTGATGTTAAAGGGTTAAGTCTTCTAGGAAATTGAGAAGAAAAACAGTCAGTGAATGGTGAAACACAAAGTTGAGAGAGAGAGAGTTGACTAAAATACTCTAGTCTTTGATGGGTTGATGGCTATTTTGAAAAAGTACAAATAAATAATGATATGTCCATTCTCATTGGCTATCCTATGAGAAGGTTTTTAATTTATTATTATTATTTTTTCAATACTTTCTTATTTCAAATTTTGCTTTTGACATTATTTTATTCATGAAAAACCACTATATATACCCTCTTAACTCACACTACCCTTTCACACAACACATTGAGTAGTACTCCAAACTTCTCCTCTCCCCTTCAACTATCCCAACCTTGACTTGCATAACTTTCAAAAGTACTTGCAAGTGAGCTCTTCAGTCTAAGTACACAACCCATATTTGGTCATTTGGGTTTAAGTTCTCTAACTTTATTAAGCAACTCTTGTGTGTTTTGCTCTGTTCTGCATACAAAGATGGGTGACAATGCTGCCGCAAAGAACCAGCACCAACACCACCTCCACAACCACAACCAAGTATTTGACATCTCCATTGATGTGATTCCTCAAAATGACTCCAAATGCTTCGACGACGATGGCCGTCTCAAACGAACTGGTAATCTCCATTCACATCCCCTGTTTTTTCTCTGTTTTTTTTATACAATATTTGGTGAGGGAAAGTATGTTTACAGTTGATATTTTTTTGACATGTTAATCAGGAAACATATGGACTGCTAGTGCTCATATAATAACAGCTGTGATTGGATCTGGAGTGCTGTCCTTAGCATGGGCAATTGCTCAGTTGGGATGGATTGCTGGCCCTGCTGTCATGATTTTATTCTCCTTAGTCAGCTTCTACACCTCTTCTCTCCTCTCTGATTGTTATCGAACAGGCGACACAGTTTCAGGAAAGCGAAACTACACTTACATGGATGCTGTCCGGTCCATTCTCGGTAAGTATCAGCGGAACAAGAAGTAACTAGTTATGGAACAAAGAAGTTTTGGTTGGGATGGTGAAGTTGATTGTGTAACTCCTTAACGGGAGGCCACGAGTTCAACTCCCACGTCCAACAGTTTCGGCGTTATTTCTCTTACATGTTGTGATTATCGTTTTTGTTTGTGTTTTATTAGGTGGTGCTAAGTTCAAGGCATGTGGACTAATTCAGTACCTGAATCTTTTTGGTATTGCAATTGGTTACACCATTGCAGCTTCTATAAGCATGATGTGAGTTTTCATCCCAATACTCAAATTAAAAAATTGGCTCAATAGTTTCAATCTCTTATTTATTTGTTTGATTGATGAGTTCTTTTGTATTGAAAATGTGCAGGGCGATTAAGCGGTCAGACTGTTTCCATGAGAGTGGTGATAAGAACCCATGTCCAATGTCTAGCACTCCATACATGATCATGTTTGGTGTGGCAGAAATCATGCTTTCTCAGATTCCAGACTTTGATCAAATCTGGTGGCTCTCAATTGTAGCTGCAGTCATGTCTTTTACCTACTCATCAATTGGTCTTGGCCTTGGAATTGCTGAAGTTGCAGGTCTGAAACTGCTTTCATAGCTTGTTGCTGAAAATGGAAGATTGAAAATGGGATTGTTTTAGTTAAATTTACATGAGCTTTTGGTCATTGATTTACAGCTGCCGGAACGATCAAGGGAAATCTCACCGGAATAACCATTGGAACTGTAACACAAACTCAAAAGATATGGAGGAGTTTTCAAGCTCTTGGTGACATTGCATTTGCCTACTCATTCTCAGTAATCCTTATTGAAATTCAGGTATATAATTACTCACCCCCCAAAAGCCATAAAGGCCAGCCTTTTCAAGCTTGAGCTAATTTTTGATTTCTGCAATTCAGGACACGGTTAAGTCACCCCCAGCGGAATCAAAGACGATGAAGAAAGCCGCGAAAATCAGCATTTCAGTAACAACAGCTTTCTATATGCTTTGTGGGTGCTTTGGTTATGCAGCTCTTGGAGAATTTGCACCAGGAAATCTCCTAACAGGCTTTGGTTTCAAGCACCCATTTTGGCTTCTGGACATTGCCAATGCCACAATTGTAGTTCACCTAATTGGAGCATACCAAGTATTCTGTCAACCAATTTTCGCCTTCATCGAAAAGAAAGCACAGGAACAATGGCCTGAAAGTTACTTCATATCCAAGGAATTCAAAGTCCCAGTTCCAGGGTTCAGGCCTTATAATCTTAACCTCTTTAGATTGGTATGGAGGACGGTTTTCGTGATCGCGACCACTGTTATATCGATGCTGCTACCGTTCTTCAACGACATTGTAGGGATTCTTGGGGCATTTGGGTTTTGGCCTTTGACAGTTTACTTCCCAGTGGAGATGTACATTGCACAGAAGAAGATACCAAAGTGGAGCACAAGATGGGTTTGTCTCCAAATGTTAAGTATGGCATGCCTTATGATTTCCATTGTTGCTGGTATTGGCTCAATTGCAGGTGTTGTGCTTGATCTCAAGGTGTACAGACCATTCAAGACAAGCTACTGAGAGAATAACTGTTAAGACAGAAAAAGAAAAACCTTAAAAGATTGAAAATTAGGATTTCCTGTCCATGGATGAAAAAAGAGGCCCCTCAAGTTTGGAGGTGTAATGGTGTGGTTCATTTGTAGTTTCATGTTCTGATTGAAACTTTTTTTCTTTTCGCATTTATTTATGTTGTTTCAAGTGTCAAATGTAATTATGTTTGTGGAGTCCAAGAATCTGAATCTCAATCAATCTATGGCAATTCCAAGTCCTTAAGAGATTTACTGATATAAATTTCCTAGCTCAACATGCCCATCGGACAATTGGGTCATCTCTAATTTCGGACAATTGGGTCATCTCTAATTTTGAGTCACCAACCCAACCCATTCTACGCTAGCGACTTCTAAAACCGGGTCAAAACCCATGCGGGGAGAAGGCCAAAGCCCACAAAGGTGAGAGTTAACTCCACAAAATCTCTCATTGGCCCATGTAAGGAAATAACGAGACATTTACTGATATAAATTTCTCAGCTCAACATGTCCATCGGACAATTGGGCCATCACTAAATTTAGGTCATCAACCCAACCCGTTTTATGTTGGCGACTTGTAAGACCGGGTCGAAACCCATGCGGAGAGAAGGCCGAAGCCCACAAAGGTGAGAGTTAACTCTACAAAATCTCCCATGAGCTCATGCAAGGAAATAACGCCGAAACTGCTGGGTATGAGAGTTGAACTTCTGACTTCCCACATTTACAAGGAGTTACCACAATCAAATTCACCATCTCAACCACAGGTTATTTGTTTCCATTCAAGTGATTGAGAAGCACTAAATATGTATTTTAAAGGTCAAGATCAGTTACTTATTACTTGTGATAGTCAAAACTTATGTCGTCTTCATTGAGGTCACCTCTGCATCACATAAGGCTTGTCACATGCAGTGCTGCTGCAGATAGTCTGAAATTCCAAGAGCATAATCCATCAGGGGTCCATCTATAAACACAATTCAAATGAACTTTCAAACATCATCCCATCACAACCATTGGTATTATCCATGATTGGACAGATGATTCTGCATAGTTTTGGAGAAGTATTCTCCTTCAATCAACAATTGCAGACTGCAGATACTCACCATTCAAATAAAGTTGCATTTTGGATGGTTTGCAGGAAAAGAAAAACTAATTAAAACAGTACATACACAAGCACCACATAAAGAGTTCATGTGTTTTCTGAAAGAAGAATCTCTTTTGATGCTTTTATGAGCACACCCATAATGTAATTTTTGGTTATGCACACACCAATTATATTGAGTGTTTCAATATGCACACATCAACTATATTGTCCGCTCTGGGCCACAGACCCGTACAACTATATTGTTCGCTTTGGGCCACGGGCCTGTACAATAATATTGTCCGCTCTGGGCCACGGACCTGTACGATCTTGTTTTTCTGGGTTGTCTCACTTAACAATATTTGAGCCCAGAAAAAGCTTGGTTGATGTGTGAGAAGGTGGGTTTTAGTTATAAACCACTCGATTGGATTATGCCATACCGATGTTTCAGTTTCTGGGTTTGTTGTTTTCTGTAACTTTTGATTAATGATTCTCTCTTTGATCTAACAGGGAAATTAAAAAGGTCTAATTGTTTTCATGAGTGTGGTGGCAAGAACCCATGTCAAATGTCCAAGCAATCCATATATACATGATCTTTTCTGGAGTGATAGAAATTCTCCTCTCTCAGATTCCAGACTTTGATCAGATATGGTGGCCCTCCATTGTAGCTGCAGTCATGTCTTTTACTCACTCATCGATCGATCTTGACCTTGGAATTGCTAAAGTTGCAGGTCTACATTCCTTTAAAACCCTAGTTAAACACTCGACTACGTGAATCCCCTCCCACACTCACTAGATAATTATATGGCCTTCGACTATAAGGGCGGCTCCAAAGAAATTTATTGGACGTGAAAGTTGAACTTAGATCTCTCGTCTTTGACAATATTTAATTTCGTCAAGGCGTCACCTTACAACCCAGCCGAAATTATCAATTTAGGGGTGTTCAAATGGGTTGTTGGTTTGGTTTAATAAAACTGAATTTTTGCGGTTTGAGAAAAATGAAAACTAAACCAAACCATTTTATGACTAAAACCGGATCAAATCATTGAAGATCGGTTTTTATTTTACGAGTTAAAACCATAGAACATACAAATTATTTTATTTTACAAAATATCACTAACAAAAATATAATTTATTATTTTATTTTATAAATCGCAAACAATCATTAACAATTATTTTATGGTGTGCTCCGCCAACATATCTTTGGATTGTTAATGATGAGATTTTCATATTTGAGGTAGTTCGGCCTCTCTTATTGAGGGAGAAGCCAAGATCCTTGTTGTACATTTAAATTGCAATCTGTGTGTGTTTTTTCTGTTCAATTTTTGTTATCGGGCATAGATCAGTGGAGTTAGACTCGTTCGGTAATTATCTGGCGATATCTGGTGTAATACGACGTCGTTCAGGTCCAGTAATGTCTGACAATGTTCGTTTTAGTGTTTGTGTTTTCTTAGTTTTTCTTGTTTTTTTTTTTTTGTCGTCTTAGTTGTACTCCATATTTATGGTGACCCCAGTATCAAATGGCTTCAATTATCCAATTTATTGGGAAACTTAATACATCATGTCTATGACCTTTTCAAAAAAAACATATATGTAATATATCATTTATATACACATATTTTAATTATTTCGATTTTCGCTCTCAAAACGAATTTGGTTTTTAAGAGTAAACCGAAAAATCAAACCGAATTAATAATTTCGGTTCCGATTTGGTTTTGAAACACCCCAAGATTTCATATTCTGACTTGACCTTGTATTTTTATGTTAATTCATTTTCAGACCCGTTTCACAGGGTTCTTTATTAATAAGTCCCTTAAACCCTTTACTCTTTGTTTTTTTAATCAAACCCTCACTCTTTAAACCCAACTTAAACATTAATTAATTAAAGTCTCCTTAATCCTCTGAATATACTCGGGAGTCGGCTCGCTCTTGCTCCATGAGAAGAAAGGCCAGGCCTACACCAAAATAACCACCGTTACCTTCAAATTCCCATAGAACGGTATCGTTCGCTGCTCCGGTGAGGTATCTACGTCGGGCATCTCAGCTTGTTAGTCTCCGCAGGTAATGTTGCTTTTGCTCTTATTCTTCTTCTTCTTCTTCTTCTTTTTCTTCTGTTTGGGTTGTTCACAGAAATATTGAGAGACCCGACAGATTCTGATCGAAGGTGTTAGTCTCCTATCGGAGGTCTACGTCTTCGATTGGAGCTGTGGGTCTCAGATTTCACCATTTCGGAGATCTATCTGCGTGTTTTCGTGAAGAACCTTGGTTTCTCTTTTTGGGTACTCCGAGCTTTGAGCTTCTTCAATGTGTTTTGCAATCTATTGCTGGTTCAGTTCATGGTGTTTCTCAGCTAGGAGGGTGGGGTGTTCGACTCGGATCGGAAGCTCTGGATATTAAGATTGGAGCTGTGGGTGTCCTATTTCTCTAGCCGTTTGATCTGTATTTAGTTTGGAACCCTATAATGCTTATGTTAAAAAATAATAAATTACGGAATTACCTGATTCTTGTTGAAACTAAACTGTTCTGCATGTTGAACGCTTCATAGTTCACTGAAGAATTGAGATTTTATGCTTGGAAAGTGGTTATAAGTAGGGTTCCAGATTATCCATCATTTGGGCTACAGAGAAAACCCATTATAAAAATATTGAACCGTGAGATTATGTAGTCCTTATGAACTAAGAATAGCACATGCAACTGCGTAGTCTCTATGAACTAATAATAGCACAACAGGAAGGTTGTCATTATTACTGTTATGAGTGTTTGGCCTCCGTAGTCTAGGTTAAGGTTTCGGTTCAGGTTCAGGGTAACCTATGGGACAATTATCGTTAATGCAGCTTGCAACTTGAGGTTTCAAATGATTCTTGGTTGAGATATATATGGCATTTTTCGTAGACATTGGTTTACCTGTCCATGTTTATGTAATTATTCAATAGGGCCTACTATGGCAAGTTATTTACTCTCATTTCAATTTAAAATTCAGTAAATTAAAATCTGATAAATGATTTTCTTCATTAACCCAAGTCAAACCAACTTAACACCTGTAACTGTAAACATCAAGCCAAAATACATAGTGTGAATTGAGGCATGACCTGTATGAATATTTCATATTATTTTTGCCTATAAATGCAGAGCACAGCTTTAAATGAACTGTATTTCTGACTCTTTAAGCTCCTTTTGGTTTAAATGGAAAATATCTAATATATTTGGGTCTTAAACTACTCGGCTGAAATTCAAAATAACCAAAACAAAATAGGAAAAGAAGGGTGATTATGTATTTTCCTTCAAACTTAGTGCGCTCTTAGTTGTTTGCAGGTCCTTTTCCTGCTGCACCTAACGCGGGAAGCTTAAACTGGAAGAACTACACGGAGAGAGTATATTGACTCTTTGACAGCAGGCTCCTCTCCAACTGTGAATTCTGTTGCCCAGCTTCATCAGGCCGACGGTAACATTTTCCTCCAGCCTTATTTTTACCGTTATGAGTGGATTCTAAATATATGTATTTCTCTAATAGATTTATGAGCGGACCCCAAAATGTTTGGAAGTAAGGTGTAAATGGTGATGATATGATTAGCTCATTTTAAAACTTGCCAATGTCACAGTTAGTAATTCTTGTTACCATACCAGACATTTCCAATTCTTTGTTGCTTTCAAGTTGCGATGCAATAGTTTCTTTACATGAAACTGTTGCTTCTGTTGGGGTTAGTTATGATTGATGATTGTCTTTTCCTCTCAAATTATGTTTGTCATGAAATTGGATTAAAGGTCATTTCATGTTTGAGCAGGCGCGCTGGTATTTGGTCCATTTCATTAATTGTTCAGTTACATTCGGCTTTCCATGGGTCCAATTATCGGATAAAATAGCTAGGTTTTGCAGCGTCTTTGGATGCAAACAATGTTGGTATACTTTTGGTTTGATTGATTCGCGATTATGAAGCTCAATATATTGCAATGTTTCGTGTCTATATTGGCCAAATTTCATACTGGTTCGTTCATGATTGATAGTAGACCTTTCTCAACTTTTTACCAGATCAAAGTAGATGGTTTCAAATATTAACCAGTACTATTGATGCAAATTTCCAAGGTTTACCAGTACCATGTTATCTCTGTGTCTCCAATGAGTGGTCTGACTTGTGACATGATGCCTACCTTTGTTCAGCGGCAGCGTGTCCTTATGATTTTTGAGGACCCAAAAGAGCCATTCTGTTTTTGTGTTTGCCTCTTTATTCTTCATTTACTTGTGCAGGGACACATTCTCAAATTCATTTACTCTGTTAAGTTTCATCACTGGTCATGCTTTGTAAATTTGACAGGTGGGCTCGAGAAGTCTAAAGAAATTGGCAGCATGGAGGCACAAAATTATTCTGACCATCCACAATTGAAGCCAATTCAAATCTTATCTGGAACTGCAAAGGAAGGTAGCATTGGACCACAGATTGGTCTTACGGACATTGGCGAGAGTGAAGATGCCTACCTTTTTCGGGTTGCATTGCCGGGTCTCAAAAAGAATGAATGTAAGTTTTTCCTCCTTTGACATTGGATCATGGCACTTGTTGTGCATATTAAGCGGCTGAAATGCTTAAAAATGCTTGTGTTAGAAAGGAGCCAACATAGACATAGTTTAAGAGAGAAGAAGTTGCAGTTCTGTACCATGTTATATCGTAGACGTAAACAAACCCACTTTGCACATTGAATGGTTTTATACATGCATACAACAACATGGGTTTTCATCTCTTCGCAGGTCAGGTGAAATGTAACATCCAACGTGATGGAAAGGTTCAGATAAAGGGATTGATAACAACAACTGGAGGTGTTTTGGAAAACTCATCAAGTATATTCCAGATGAGACTCAATCAACTATGTCCTCCTGGTCCATTTACAATCACATTCTATCTGCCTGGACCTGTCGATCCCCGCCTATGTTCTCCCAAGTTCCGTGGCGATGGCATCCTGGAAGTGGTGGTTTTCAAACCCAGAACACCAAACATTTCCCAACAAGTTTGAGTACTTTTTCTGGAGCATTTTGAACATCATCAACATTTACAATATTAGTTGTTGAAACATGAGAAACTAATGTACTGCTACAAGGACAGTAGAAATCGTGTCGTAAACTGTATGTTGGATTTCCAATTAGTTGTTGATTTGAAGAAATTTATGTTATGGATTCATTTAGCCGAACTGAAAGTCATTTGAAGAATGCAGATTGCTGCACATAGCCAAACTGCATGTGAGGGGAGCTGGTGTTGGGTGTATTTGTCTGTCATGTTCGAAAATGGAATTCCTTGATCCCTTGAAAGAAGTAAAGCACCACCCATAGGGGTGGCAAAAAATCAGTTTCAGGTCGAATAATATCACGTGTTTATGAAATATTTACATATACGGACTCTAATCTGGATTTGATTTCGAACGAACTCAATTGATCAATCCTTGATTGGTTTAAATTCGGACAAGTAAATCGGACAATAATCTAATCTGGATTAGAGTCGGAACAAGTAAACCCCCGATTTGATTTCAAACGTACTCAATTGATCAATCCCTGATTGGTTTAAATTCGGACAATAATCTAATCTGGATTAGAGTCCGGACAAGTAAACCTATGTGTTTGGAAACTTTGGATCCTGACTCGGTTTTAAATCAGACAAAAATTTCGGTTTTAAACCAGACAAAAATTATGTGTTTGGATCCAGATTTTAGACATGTAATTTATGTCCAAATTTGGTTTAATTTGGGTCGAACAAATACGTCCCTGACCGGATAGAGTTTTGTCATCCCTAACCACCAATAGAAAATGGGCATTTCAAAATGTTGTTTGAAAAAAGAAAATCAATATCTTATAAATAAATAAAATACGAATTTTATTTTATTATTCCAATTTCCAATTAAGGATTCATTATGAACTCTCCACCGCCAAACACCCTCATCCAAGCATAGGGGCACTGTTTGGTAATAGATATGCTTTTCGTCTCATGCTCTGCTCTGTAGTTTAATGGCTTTGCAAATCTATCCCTCCCTCACAAACTTCATCTGCAATCCCTTCAACCACATTCACCGCCTTCGTATTTCTTGCCCTAAAACCTTTATCTCCAATTCAGCGCCCAAACTTTCTTCTTTGACTCAACTGCACAATGCACCGAACAGCAATGACAAAGACGCGCTCGCACTGTCCATTCTTTCCAGCAAGAGAAGGTTGAGCCTTTCAATTCTTTCATTAGTCTTAAATGGGTTTCTGCCAAACTCTATTTTCGCTCAAGAGTTGGAGCTCGAAAGGTACACGGATGCCGAGGGTTTTACTCTGCTCAAACCCTCTTCATATGTTAAGGTTGCGGCACCTCTGTCTCCCTCTCTTTCTCTCTTCTCTCATGGGTTTTTGCGATGTTAGTGTCTCAGATGTATTGTTTTAGTTTTGGGTGATTAGGTTGATAAAGCAGGGGCAACAGTGTTGTTTGAGGAGGCAAATAAGGGAAGCAACAGTGTTGGGGTTGTGGTGAACCCAGTTCGTCTTACTAGCCTTGGAGAATTTGGGAGTCCTGAATTCGTGGCTGATAAGCTTATGCAAGCTGAAAGGCGCAAGGTAACTGATTTAGTCGATTCCTGGTTTTTGTCTTTCTTTCTGATTGTCAATGCTAATGGGTGTTGGTGTTTGTGATTTGTTATTTGCAATGGCAATATGATTTCTTTTGGTAGGAATGGCAATATGATTTATTCTCAACGAACTAGTAAAAATTGAGACTCTAAATATACGTGAACAACAAACTGAAAAAAGCAACTTCTTTAGGGTTTAGGGTTAGCAGCAAATAAGAATTGATTGTTTACATTTCTTGTGCTAGTAAATTTATATGGTTACTTGGGTAATCGCTTGCTCACGTAGAGGTCATGGGTCCACATAAAGGCGCCTTTTTTGTTGGCTCTGGGATATCTCTATGGGCATTCCTATCCTCCCATCACGAATTTATTTGAGGAAAATATCCCGCCTTGTCAACTCGAACCCATGACCTCGTGAAGGTGGGAAGTGAGTATTCAAGTTATTATCTAGATATGCATCTACGCCCATGTTTATATGCTTTTGGAATGTGCCCAATATGCTTTATTGTTTGCTTGATGCTTGTCTTTTTTACAGTGTCTAGGCCATTAATCTTGGGTATTGCTAAATATTTGCAATAAACTTCACCCCGTGATTTTTATGGTGCTGTTGCTAATCTCAACATACTGGTTGTTGTCTTTCATTCTGATTGTCAATGCTAATGGGTATTGGTGTTTGTGATTTGTTATTTGCAATGGCAATATGATTTATTCTCAACGAACTCGTAAGAATTGAGACTCTAAATATATGTGAACAAGAAACTGAAAAACAACTTTTTTAGGGTTTAGGGTTAGCTGCAAATAAGAATTTATTGTTTACATTTCTTGTGCCTGTAAACTGATATGGTAACTTTGGTAATTGCTTTCTCACCTCCACAAGGTCATGGATCCACATAAGGTATCTCTACGGGCATTCCTATCCTCGTGTCACGGATTTATTTTAGGAAAATATCCCGCCTTGCCAACTCGAACCCATGTCCTCGTGAAGGTGGGAAGTGAGTACGCAAGTTACTATCTAGATATGCATCTACACCCATGTTAAACGTTATATGCTTTTGGAGTGTACCCAGCATGCTTTATTGCTTGCTTGATGCTTGTCTCTTTACAGTGTCTTGGCCATTAATCTTGGGTACTGCCAAATCTTCGCAATAAACTCCATTCCTTGATTTTTTATGGTTCTACTGCGATTCAGAACTGTTGTATATGATCTGAGGTCTAGTTGAGACGTAGTAGTTGTTATGTGTTTCCCCATCCTTATAATTGTTGAAAATATTTTTCTCATGCCATTACGTCTTGTGCTCAACTTTCGATTGGCATTAGAGCATCCACAATGGTGTAATATTTAGCATTGTTAACAACATTTTTTGAATAAATATAGTGCTATATCATCACAATGGGTATAATAGAGTGTATTTTAAGTACTTGAAATGTTACTTTTTTGATAAGTATAGCGCTACATGCACACAATGGGTGAAAAATGACACTTGAAAATTTAGTTGTGGAAAAAAGATACTTGAGAGTTAGAGTATATATATAGTTGATGAATAGTGAAGAGAGATGATGAAAAGGAAGAGAGAGGTGATGAAAAAGAAGAGAGAGAAGATTAAAAGGAAGAGAGAGAAGATAAAAAAGAAGAGAGAGATGATGAAAAGGAAGAGAGAAGATAAAAAAGAAGAGAGAGATGATGAAAAGGAAGAAAGAGAAAATAGAGAAAATGAGAATAGAGTGTTGGAATTTATGGAGTGTTGATGAATAGTATTTATTGTGGGACCCACTCATCAAATTGAATTGTGCCACATAAGAGAGAGGAGAAGAGAGAAAATGATTTTGAAGTGCTGTATTATATGGTTACCATTGTGGATGCTCTTAGAATTAGCCTGCAACAATCTTTTTTGTCCCTCAGTTTGGTATTTTATATAACCATCCTAAACTGCTTGTGACTGGGATTTCTTGGTATATAGGAAAGTACAAAGGATGCTGAGGTGGTTGGCGTCGCGGAGAGATCCGGTCAGGGAGGCCTTCAGGTGTACGAAATTGAGTACAAAGTTGACAGCACCAGGGGAGGGATGAAAAGAATATTTTCTGCAGCATTTGTAGCCTCTAAGAAGCTTTACCTCTTAAATATTGCTCACTCAGACAAGCCGGAGAGTCCTCTTGACAATCACACAAGAACTATGCTGGAAAAAGTGCTTCATTCCTTTGATGCGGAACCTATGACATGATATCGCAGCCCATTTTGTTGAGGTAGAGATGCAAACTTTGGTAGTTCTTGAGCTTCAAACCCTCTGGTAATGATAATTTGCAGGCATCTTTGGATTTGAGATTAAGAATATTTGAGGCAACCATAAATTGATTCACGCATGATGTCACCCAGATCACTTTGCTACTTGATTGACGTTTAGATCTAGTAGTTGCCATGACCATTGATCGGAAATGAGTTTTTGCTAGGGGTGTCCATGGTTGGTTTTGGTCGGGTTGGTTTTTTTTTTTTCCCTTCAGTTTTTTGGGATAAAAATAACCGACCAATGGGTCGGTTATTTGCTGTTTGGTCGGTTTTTATGGGATTTCTGTCGATCGTCACTGACATATCTTTCACGATAATGCGGTTTCGATCCAAGCGGTTAATTTGGACAGTCCTAGGTTTTGCAGATATTGCCAAGAGTGCTCAAATGAAATGTAAAGGGCTGGATCAAAGCAAGAATGAGGCCCACAGAGCATGGGCTGAGCCTGACCAAATAAACCAAGATTGCCAATCCACCAATATGGGCTCAGCCTTATGCCCACCATCCCCGGCCCATATATACTCTGCCATGCCTAATCAAACCATAAATGTCCTCCTTAGAGGACAATGGCTTCTAGACGAACCCATTTTTCTGACCATTTTTCACATGTGTAAGTGTTTTTTCCCCGGTTGTTACAAGGCAACTAGTCACCAAAAAAATACACATTATCATTATCGTCACATCACATGTGCAAAGTGATTGTAAAAAATCTCATTATTTTTTGTCACAGTTATTTTAAATGTTGGGATAGACGAAGATGATTTCACATGGATCATGTGAGACATATGACACTTATAATATATGCGTCCGTCTCAATATTTTTGGAATATCGGAGAAAAAAAATTATAGTATGCGTAGCATCTTTGGCACAAAAATCATGTCGCATTTAGGAATATTGAATCATGGGGAGGCATAAAATATATATACTTTTGAGTTTTGTACTGAAATCCGGTTGTCATGATAATGAATAATCTTTTACTTTAAAAAAAACTTTCACTTACCGTTTTTTGATCTGCCAACTCAAATGAGTTGGCTGCGAAGATTGCATGACACGTGTACAATTGCGGACGTTTGGTCTCGAGCAGAACTATTTACAGTCCTATAATCCTAATCCGCCTAGGAATAGGATCCTTTCTAGCGAAACTTTGTTGCCAACCAAACGGGCCGCAATTTTTGAAAGTGCAGCGTCACTGAGACTGTCAGACAGTTCGTCTACGTGTCCGGTATTTCGAAATCCATTCTCCAGCACGGTACCGACCCGTCACCAACTCCTTCGAACGTGCCTTCTCTCTCTTGAGCTTTCGATTCGAAGAATCAGAATCTGTTACTTTCTGTAAATTGCGGCAATCCCTGGCACATAATCTTTTTCGAACTCAGTCGGAGATCTGGATCAGCAGCGGCAAGAAAACTCCCAGGTATCGGCGATGGCGTCAATGAAACGACGGAGTTCATCTTCTTCTTCATCAAGTTCCGCCGAAGTTTCGTTGGGAGTAGATGTTGAAATCAGGAGTGGCCGTGATAGCAAGGAATTGGAGAGCATAGAGGCCAGTGCTGCTGCTACTGCTGCTGCTGCTGCTGGTTTAGTAAATAACGGAGGCACTGGTTCTCCAGGTTTGTTCAACGCTTCCATTGGAATTGCATTCTTTCAGTTCGTTAGTTTTCACACTCTTCTTATACGGTGTGATCGCTTTCAACAAAATAATTTCTCAAGAAGTTTCTATTGTCTAATGCAAACTTTTATTCTAGCTTAAAACATCCTATTTGATTTATTGGATTAATTCTGCAAATGAGATAGGAAGGTGATGATAGTTCTCTCTAGTGACTGATATAGGTTACTAGGAGTTACACTTTAGTAAGATTAACAATGGAGTCGCTTTTGCTTGGCGGTCGGACTTCTAGAATGTTGGGTGCGCTACTACCCCATATTTCTGGTTCCTCGTCGTCTTTTGGTAGTAAGTTCTCTGTATCATAGGAGGGTCTAAGAGTAGTGGCAAGAACCTGTAATACTGCACCATCTTATTTTACACAAATTGTTCTCAAGAATATTATATTTTATTTTTCACATCACATCCCGGTGTTGAGATTGCTATTCTATAGCACAATTTAATAATTTAACTTTTTTCGCTGTTTAAAATCCCATTAAATTAACAGTTTATGCAATAGAGGTATCAGAATTTAGTGAGTGAAAGTTTGAGTCGGGAAAACTGCAGTAGTTGATTTGGTGTAACTGTGTAAGTAAGAATCTCAAATGACTAGAGGCATGGAAAAGCGAGAGGGGAGATAAATATTTCTTGACTTTAAACGCTGCCCACCCCTTCCTACCTTCACCTCTAGGGGGGAAGAGGGATGAAAAAACATGAATGAAATGTTCTTCTCACTTTGCCATTGCTTCCATTTGCAAAACTAATCCTTAAACACCTCATGTGTGGTGCATCAAAATGACTATTGCAGTATTGCATATGCATCTTCATTCTTCATCATGGTCCTAGCTTACTGACGATGATAGGGCTGTGGTCTTCTGCAATTTTACTCGGAATATCTCTCCCACTTCTTGAACCTTTGTCGCTTGCAATTTGTCACCTGAAATTTCTAGTTTTATCTTAGGAATTGGTTCTTAGTCTTGTTGGTAATTTCAATTACTCATTAGACTGATATGGGAGTAGTCAAATGACGTAATTGCAACATTTTTTTGAATAATATGCATTCAGGATCGACTTTTTGGACCCCTTACCATAAATGTTGCACATGCACAGGTTTGTATTTATATTATTTTCTTATCTCTCTCTGTTTAGGAACTTCTGGCAGGACTTCATCTGAAGTAAATACTTTGCCTACGGATGTGCCAAGTGTTGAGAAATCAGTAGGAACTTCGAGTCAGCATAAGTTAGAAAAAGCAAAAACAGAGAGGCAGAGACACAATATACTTGCTAAAGAGGCAGCCCAAATTTTTGATGACAAGATTTCTGTCCAGCAGAAGGTTTTAACCTTCACCATCTATGTTATGATTTTTGCTTTGTTTTTCTTTCTCTTATAAAGTTTATGTTTCTGTCACGTTTCTGCTGCTATACTGTTTGACCTGTGATTATGGTTTCACATTATCAAAGTTAATTTGATCACCTTAGGATATAATCCTTAGTTGAGTCTGCATTTTGTGTGTATTAGCAGGTTTTGAAGAATGATCTATTTTTCATCTTGTGATGTCAACATTCCCCCCATGGTTAGCTAGTTCTGTTGTTGGTTGACATCGCGAAAATCTAGTAGTGTGAAAAGTATCAAATATTTTCTCATCACTATTTTCTTGTTGTCTTTATGGCATAATGGTTGTCATAATTGTCATTTTATAAGAATTGGTTTCCTTGATAAGTGATGTTATATAGCTTTGCAACTTACCTATTGTGCCTTTGTGCCTAGGGCTCTAATTTCTCCTTCCATAATCCTTGCAGCTGAAATTGTTGAAAAGAATAGCTACTGTGAAGGATGATGGAACTGTGGAATTTGAGGTTCCAGGAGATGTCGAGCCCCGAGTTCTTGGTACTGGATCTGAGGATGTATATAATGAAGTTGTTAGTGATGAACCTCTTGATGCGACAGACCTTCGATATATACCGCCACTTCAAATAGTAATGCTCATTGTTGGTACCCGTGGAGATGTTCAGCCATTTGTCGCGATTGGAAAACGCCTCCAGGTAATTTAGATTCGGCCTAGTTTGGTAAAGCATTTGCAAAGTAGCAGATATGCTAGCAGAAATGGTGGTAGCAGAAATGCTAGACAATTTTAGTAGCAGATATGCTGCATGAATGCTTGATAGTGTTTGGTTGAACTTTTACTGGTAACATTTATATTGTGTAGCATATTGTGACAAATTACGTGTAGGGGTATTATCTTAAACATAATAATTAAAGAATTTATTGAGGAATTAATAATTAAATAATTATTTAAAGAGTAATTAAAGAATTATTTAAACATAGAATAATTAAAGAATTATTAACAAAAGAATAATTAACGTAAATCATTGTAACACGTGGCCACCACCTCAAGATTCCTCTACAAATTGAACACCTGGACGAGCTGGAAGAGATGCCGACCGGGACGAGATGGGTGAAGAGAAGAAAGGAAGAGGACGGGTAATGAGGAAGAGAGAGTTAAGGAAGAGAGAAGAAGAGGAAGAAGATGGGTAAAGAGAGAGAATTGCTTTGTTGGTCGGGATCGATTGGAGTGGCCGGTGATCGAATGGCCGGTTGTCGTCTCAACGAAAAACTCTTAGTACGGCTCAAGACTTGAAGAAAACAAGATCGTGTTCTTGTTGACTTGAAAATGGATTGGGGTATAGTTGGAATAACAACCAAATACAAGGGACAAAATAGACATTAATATCAAAATGCTACAAAAATGCTTCAAAATTGTAGCATTTGAAAAAGACAATATTATGCTACTGAAAAGCTCTCGGAGTACGTGCATGAAAAATGGTGTTTGGATGGGTACAAGCATGTATACTAGTAAGCAGTATAAATGTTTGTAAAAAATCCCTACCAAACGGGCCCGAAATCTATTTGCAAAACCTGTATTTATTTATCCATTTAGAATTTGTTCTTGCAGATGGACGCAGACTTTTGAGTCAGTTGCAGCCCTTACTATTTACCCCACCCCCTTTGATCACTATTAATCATCATTGGCTGTCCTGCTGTTGCTGATATTTGTAATTATTTACACTCTTTATTGAGAAGTTGCAAGAAAATGCCAATATTTCCTTGCTTCAAACGAAAGGGTACATTACTTTAGTATTGAAAATCTTGTCCACAGTAGAAAATATCTTTCTACTGCAAAAGTGGAGCCTAAGGTTTTATTGCCACATTGAGCATTCTGTATATCTTTTATCAAATAATTTTTGCAACATCCAAATTGAAGATAGAGAAAAGGAAGGCTTTAGAGTTTAGATCCTTTTTGCTTATAGAATGGTGATTTTCAATGTTTCCAAATATAGAACTTCATTGCAATATATCTTGCGTGCTTGGGGCTGTTGCTTAAGTGGTGGGATGGGATGGCTGATGATGATAAAATTGTTTCAGTCAATAAGTTAGATCCATTCAATTTAAAAGCTAGGTTAAGGCGTTTCAGGGCAGTTTCTTTAGATGAACAGGTTTTAATTCTGGTTGTATATACTTACATAAACTCGTGTCATCATCGTCCTCCTCATCAAAGTCAATAACTCATATCCAATCAATATAATTTTTATTCTTGCTTGCCAACCAGGTTCCTGCTAGAGAAAATCTTGGCTATTCTTATATAAAATCTTGATACTGTAATAGGGTTTTAATTGTGGTGAATGCATTTATTGAACTGAAATAACTCATTTCAATATCGTATATTTGTATATGGATGAACACATTTATTGATGACATATGCCCAATTTATGCATATATGTATTTTTGTTTTTATTAGTATACCGGCGGAGTTCTTTGTAATTTAAAGAAGCTTTGAAGCATTAAGCTGGTGCTCTTTGCTTTTCATTGCTTGTATCACGTAAAAAAATTATGCTTATTGCTGATAAATGAGGAAAAATGAAGTTTACGAATATAATTTCAATTGCGGTTTGGTAAGAGCTTTTACAAGGATATTTGCATGCAGGATTATGGACATCGTGTTAGACTAGCCACTCATTCAAATTTTAAGGAGTTTGTCTTGACTGCTGGGCTCGAGTTTTATCCTCTAGGCGGAGATCCGAAAATTCTTGCTGAATGTACGTGGCTTTCTTTGCCTTTATTCTAGAAGTTTCTGGTTGATCTCACTTCTTTTCTGTTTTAGCACTAAGGAAGCCGTGTGCACCAGGTGTTTTTTGTTTCCTTATGATTGACTATCATAGGCTCATAGCAATTACATGCAGTACCCGTTATCTGTCTCTGATTCTTGTTTTTGAGTAAGACAGGGTGGTGAGTCGAACAATGCTCAGTTTTGCTAGCCGAACTTTTCCAACATGCAGCATTTGTTGTCATTGTGTCGTTATAGATGTGTCTGAATCGAATTTTTGCAAGCTGATTATGCATTTCTACTCTTAACTTCTCAGTAATTTATTTCTTTCCAGATATGGTAAAAAATAAAGGCTTCTTACCGTCCGGGCCTTCTGAGATACCTGCTCAACGAAATCAAATGAAGGAAATTATATACTCTTTACTTCCTGCTTGCAAAGACCCTGATCTGGATTCGGGTATCCCTTTTAAGGCAGATGCAATAATAGCCAATCCTCCAGCGTACGGTAAGGTGTTTGTGGCCTTGAAATTTGTGCGATGTTGTCGACCATTGATTGTTAAAGTTTTCTTGCACTTAATCTGTTGAAGTATGTCTGTTTTTGGAAAATAATTCTAGAAAGCTGAAAAAGGAAAGAAAAAAAAAAGAAAGTGATGGGCATTTCCATGTCTTCATTAGTATCATATGAAAATAAAATACGTTAAAAGTGGAAATACTTCAAATTCAAAGTTTGTCTCTTTACTTCTTTCATCCTACACCACTCAATTCTAGCATTTTAAAAGGATGGGACCTTATTACAAGGATTTGGAGTCTCTATTTGTAATATTTACCATCCGCGTAAGTGAAGTGATTCACATGCTGTAAAACTTGAAATAAATTGTAAAGCTAATGCAAAGAGTAGTCAATTAGATGAATTTCTTTAGAGATGTGAGGATGAGTGAGACTGTCTTTCGATGTTAATGAAAATCCTATATCACTTCCTGAGTCATAGTGTATCACCTTTGAAAGCAGAGCTTTAAGATTAGTGTTGAGCATAGTTTTCGACAGGATCGCAATGGCGAAATAGAATCCACATAGTGGATTCCAACTATTGCTGTGGCTTTGTATTCTGGTTATGAAAAGCATTAGTTTTAACATCACGAAGATTTGTGTGATCCATGCTCTCAGCAGTATGAATGTTTTTGATTGTTTATTGTGTTATGCCACCTGAGTCTGAATATTATATTGTTCATTATTTCCCAGTGCAATTAGTTTCAATAGAATGTTGTTCATTATTCATTATTTCACAGTGCAATTAGTTTCAGTAGAATGTTTTGATAATTCACATTTTTTGGTTGTTTCTTACATGGAAATGTTCATTTAATCAGACATGTCTGTGTTGGCGTGTCGGATATCCTATTGCTAACCTTTGTTAAGTACTTTCTAGGGCATACCCATGTGGCAGAGGCACTACAAGTTCCCATTCATATATTTTTCACAATGCCATGGACGTAAGTCTTGTCTGGGTAATGTAATCTATCTGAGTCAATTGTTACTTTATTGTCTTACAAATTACAATTTGCAGTTTTAGATTTGTGCTTTTTTCTTCATTATTTATCATTCATTAATGTTTACGCATTTTTTCTTGTCATTCCTTAATATATATATGGTTTAGTGAGAAATGCTGAATTCAACATATTTTTTTTCGTTTCTGCGCCAGACCTACTAGCAAATTCCCGCATCCTTTGTCCCGTGTCAAGCAGCCTGCCGGATATCGTGTGAGCCCATCTTGCTCGACTGAGCATCATGGTTTTTTCTTCCGTTTCTTAGTTCTTTCCAATTGAATTTTGACCATGTTTCTTTTTTGTAGTTGTCATACCAAATAGTTGATTCATTGATATGGCTGGGAATACGGGACATGATAAATGATGTTAGAAAAAAAAAGCTGAAACTACGGCCTGTTACATATCTTAGTGGTTCACAAGGATCTGTTTCTGATGTGCCCCATGGATATATATGGAGCCCTCACCTCGTTCCAAAACCTAAAGGTGGTTGCTTTGGATTCTGATAGTACATTCTTTCTTTGAATCTCATCAGTCATCAATCACGCTCTTAATGTTCAATGTTCTGTTGTCAGAATGGATATGCAGGATTGTGCTAAAACTTATACGCAGCTTTGCCCTGAAATGAGCAGGCATAATCTTTATTGTGTGGGCTAGTTTCCATACTTCTTATTATTGCTTGATGTGCAGATTGGGGACCTAAGATTGATGTGGTTGGATTTTGCTTCCTTGATCTTGCATCAAATTATAAACCCCCTGAATCACTTGTCAAATGGCTTGAAGCTGGTACAGAGCCTATCTATATTGGATTTGGTAGCCTTGTGAGTCTACTCTCTCTCTCTCTCTCCCCTCCTCCTTCCTCACTATTTTTAACACTTGAAGCTAGCTTACCGAATTTGCTTCAACTTGTGAACTTCTTTTGTGTGAGTGTAGTTTGAGATTTTTTTTAAAAAAATTCCTCACAGAATGATGTTCCTCTAGAAATAGTTTGCAGCATAGTCACTTAACAGTATAATTGTGAAATATGAAGTGTCACGTGGACACAAACTTGGCATAATTTCATTTTTACATCAGAATAAAATTGAAATCATAATTGTGTGTTTTGATAGAAAGAACTATCTTTTGGATTCTGTCTACGAATTGTATTAGCTTATGTAAAGAGTTTGATGAGTTAACTGTCTTTTCCTCACAGCAGTTATTATTTGTTTAGATTAAGCATTCTCATTACACAATAAATGGTTTTGCAGCCATCTTGTTTACTTTACATTTCATAACTGTTCTTTGGTCGGGGGTGGGGGGTTCATTAAAACCAACCCCATAATCCATTATTGTTCTTTCTTTTCTGTGAGAAGTTTATTAGTCTCCTCCTGATATGATTTTCTGATGTTCTTATATCTAAACTGAATCTGTGCCTTTCACAACTGGTGCTGCTACTATGGATTTGCTTGATTTTATCTTTTTTTTTCTGTTCTGTTCTTTCTTTCTTCTTTCATATCTCAGCCTGTTCAAGAGCCGGAAAAGATGACCCAGATCATTGTTGAAGCATTAGAACAAACTGGACAAAGGGGAATAATTAACAAAGGGTGGGGTGGCCTTGGTAATCGTAAGTTCTAGGCAACACAATTTCAGTTTTTGGTAGAAATATCTATTGTTTCCTTTTCTTTTGTATTTTCTATATCCTTTCTTAGTGGGTATCATGTGTGTGATTGTGCATGCTGATCATTCACCTTAATTGTATTTCTTCTCAGTGGCAGAACCAAAAGATTTCATTTACTTATTGGACAATTGCCCTCATGATTGGCTGTTCTTACAATGCAAAGCAGTGGTGAGACTAGTTTCTTAGTTGTCTTTATTCATCTTTTTTTAAGAAAAGATCCGATGATGTGTTTGTCATATTAATAGCAATTGTCAACTGGCCCTTGCAACCTGGCTGTTTAGTGCTTCTTGTGCTGGTCCTGTGCTTATATGCTATTTATATCACCTAGACCAACCTGCTGCAGCTCATATATAAATGTTAAGCTTTCAGTGTGGGCCATGCTTTTGGAGTGAAAACTGCAGCTCTGGCCCAGCGACATTCCTTGTCTTCAGTTGTTCCTGTATGCGCATGGGTTAGTCAGTTATATCGTACGTTGACGATTAGAAGCTTATTGTAATGCTACCAACTATTGCTAATTCCTAATAGATTAGTCTGCCAAAAGAGGAAGCAGCGTAATTTTTTTTACGTTAAATTGCTATTTCCTAATAGATTAGTCTGTCAAAATAGGAAGCAGTGTAATTTCTTTTTATGTTAAATATCAATGTCAACATCTTTTGTCCTGTTCTTTCATACATTGTTAATCAATTGTCTTAAAATAGAGGAGGCTTGGATCAAAAGGGTTGTTGTGCCTATTTTATGCATTGCTCCATTTAGATTGTAGTTCGCAAGTTCTGGAAAGCCATGCCAATACCTGAATTTGAAGATAGACATACAAGCATATGCCTACTTTCATGGTCTGTAGGAAGGTTGTGCTGTTTGGTTTAATTCTTAGGGCGTGCCAACTCAAGCTTGTTCACTGTCTATTGTTGGTGATTTTTCCACATATCTTTTCCATTGGGGAGACCTACTCCATGTTCTCTGCAACTCAAGTATGTCATGGTAGGCATGGCGTAGGAAAGTTTTATCAATGTACTTGTGGGAGTGTCCCTGGTCCTTCTTGTTCCGAACAAAGAGCTTGTGGTTTTGAAGATGCTTGGGTTCTTCAGCATGAGAGATAATGCCACTTCCTTTTGTTGGTTTAAGGCTGAGTTCCTATCGTAAGATCAGGTTCCATGGGAAGTATAACTGTCCAAAGTGCTGCTTGTTGGACACATTGGCAAATGGAGAATCTATGCGTCTGATAACTGTCAAAACACACAATTGCCCACGCGAATTTTGCTATCAATAGTTGCTCTGTTAATGAATTATTTGGAAAGGAATTAAAATCGTTCTTTTTCTCCCCACATCTGCTCATTGACTCATAGATTTATGATTTGTCCTTTGAAAGTATGTCGTGTATGTCCCTCCAAAAGCAAGCAGATCTGTTTCATTAGCCTGTTTTTTTAGTTTTCCAGTTCGCTGTTAGCATGCTTGGTGTCAGTTATGCTTGTTTCTTCTCGGGGAACAAAAAAAAGTTACTTGTTTATGGATTGCTTACAACACATGAAACTTTTAGAATGAATGATATTGAAATTATACTTTTGAGATGACAGATTAGTATTATTCACTGCTGCTTTGCTTGGATGGTGCAGCATTTGATTTATGCATCAAAACTATTTCTCTATTTTTATCGGATTGTATGCTGTTATTTGACAGCACTCTGATTTCAGGTTCATCATGGTGGTGCTGGAACGACGGCAGCTGGTCTTAGAGCAGCGGTAATGGTCGCAAAGCTTACTCTTGCTGGAATTTCATTAATGTGCAAGATGTATTCTGTCTTTATCATTGATCACCATCTTTTTTGCAATATAGTGCCCAACAACTGTTGTACCTTTCTTTGGCGACCAACCTTTCTGGGGAGATCGAGTCCATGACAGACGTGTAGGCCCTCCACCCATCCCAGTTGATGAGTTTTCACTTCCCAAGTTGGTTGAGGCCATAAAGTTTATGCTAGATCCTGAGGTATTTTTGAATTTCAAAAAATGTTCGATTTGAGGGAAAATTAATATTTTCCAAGTCAAGAGTAGGATAAGTTTGGCACACCTTCGTGAACTAGGAATTAAAATTTTCATTTTGCTTAATCTCTGAAACCACAATACATCATGAAAAGATTGGAAAGTCGTCTGTTCTCTGAACTTGTCACAAGAGCTGTTATCACGCAATTGCTGGTGTGTGTCTGTAAAAGGTAGTGCTAGGTGTTTGATTCAGCCTTACAGAAATTATAGAATTCAGTCTTTTTTTGAAGTGTACAAGTTAAAAGTTAATACCAAAGGAATCCAGATATTTGAACTTGGCTGCAAAAGTATGTCTTGTACTTTAGGAACTCTTCAATCACAATGAAAAGCAGGAGAGATACTAACCTTTGAGCCATTCCAGGTGAAGAAGCGCTCAGTTGAACTTGCCAAGGCCATGGAGAAAGAAGACGGGGTAAATGGAGCAGTGAAAGCTTTCTTTAAGCAGCTTCCTCACAAAAAGCCAGAGCGTGAGGCTTCACCAGAACCTTCAAGCTTTTTCTCCTTTAGTAGGTGTTTTGGTTGTTCCTGAATCACACATTTTTGCCTTCTTGCCCTTCCACGTTCCTGTTTTGGCCAATGCATATCCAGTTACAGCATTGTATTTCGAAAGGTTCTTCCTTACTAACAAGAATGTGGTTACTTCTTTTCATTAGTAGAGTCCTCTGCCAGGGAATGCTTCCCGGAATTGTAGTGTATGTACATTTTATTATTCATCTGAAGGCTGTAAAAATAAAGTAGAATCCCGCACTGGCATTGAAAAAGAAAGAGCTTTTTAGAAAGAGAATTTTTTAGAGAGAGAGAGAGAGGCTGTTACGGAGACTTAATTGACACTTCTGTTGATGTTGAATCATGATGTTTGCCCGAATTGAACCTACTGGAGGTGGGTATGTGGACAAAAATATTTTTTCTCCTCTTTCATTTAAATATGAAAATCGTTGCCATGATTGTTTTGAAACCACTGGTAAAAATTGGAGTGGGTTTTAGATTGGAGTTAATTTCAATCCCTACAGTACCAATAGATTGGAAAGTTGGAAGACTTTCAAAGGATCTTGAATCCTCTGCTTAGTTGGGCACATTAACACAGGGGATGATACAGGTACCCATGGATGCAAATAAATTCAATTCCTGGTAGTAAAAAGTGAGCATTGTATTCTTTTACTTGGGAGTATAATGAGGGAATTGGGTTAAAAAGGGACAAATTGTATGGGATTTGGAGGTGAAGAATGCAGGACTAGCTGATGTTAGCCCCATCACCACCACTCAGAGAAAGAGCAGGAGTAGCCATTTGCATGGCAGAGAGAGCAGAGCAGAGCAGAGAGAGAGAGAGGAAGTGGAAGTCAGACGTGTCAGAATAGCTAAAGCTTTCAACGATCAGGTTTGTGATCCCCAATGGCCAATGTGGAAGGATTAGGTAACTTAAAAGCTCATGTCAGTGTCCCCCACTTGGTAGTTGCATTTACTTTACTCTGCAGCTCATATGGGTCAGGTGTCCTTAAGTTTCACAAATAAGGCACCAATCAATCTAGACCTTGATTAATAAATGCTTTAGGAGGTCAAAACTGCCTCTCATTGGGTATTGTAAGACACTAGATTACAGGAAGGAAGAGCAGTTCAGCATATAAACTTACAATTTAAGTCACTGACAAAAGACACTAAGTTGGATTTAAAGAGAAAGAAACCCAATTGATCATGAAACTGGTTATTACTGTCAGAAAAAAGAAGAGAGAGAGATTCCTTTTCCCAATCCTGGCATCCCCTTTTTCTCACCAGTCAGTTTCCAAAGCCCATACCAGTCTCTTTGTTCTGAACCATTGTATTTCCATAATTACACTCACAGACCCTTCACATTTTCCAACACTCAGAAGCTTCTGAACTCTATATACAGCAGCATCCTTCATTCATTCTTTGTTACAGGCACAAATGGAGGATCACAAGGAAACCAATGATGTTGATGATCAATCAAGAAGGGTTTTTCCTTGCTTGTTCTGTTCAAGAAAGTTCTACAGCTCTCAAGCACTTGGAGGCCATCAAAATGCTCACAAGAAGGAAAGAACAGCTGCAAGAAAGGCTAAAAGGGCATCTGAGTATGCACCAACACCACCATCACTGGTGTTTGCTCCAAATCATCACTTGGGCCTTCTACAGCCTCCAATGTGTATAACTGCTCATGCAGCTAGCCTCAATAACTTCCCTAATCAGCCTTTCGGACCAAACTGTGGTGCAGCCAGGTTTGAGAATGTAGTGCTTTATGGAGGTCCAAGCTACACTTGGTATAACCAAGTTGATCATCAAGACCAGCAAAGTTTCTTGAATTGGCAGAGCAGCAGAAGATGCAGCACTGGCTTCAAAAGTGGAGGAGAACATGTAGCCGTGATGAATAATCACCACAATAATGAAAAGAATAGAGATTCAAAGCTTGACCTCTCTCTCCATTTATGAATTTTTTTCCCCTCCTGAGGCTTTTTTTCCCCCTGTTTTTGGTTTTTGTCATCATCATAACCTTAACCCAAGAAATTTAGGCCTTGCTATGTAATAAAAACTCTTATTTGGATTTATGTCCATAGGATTTGGTGAAATCTTTCAGTGATTGTCAACCTATCACAATTCTCTGTCTGTGTTATGAGGCATAGTTTGGATTTTGACCATGTTTTTACAATAAAAGATTGATTCTAATTGGCCTTTGGTCATATTAGTGAATGGTGTTCAATTTATGATTTCATGTCATAGGGTCTAAAGGGCAAACAGTAGGGGATAGCCTGGTTAGTTACCTACCTCTCAAGACTTAAGGATTAAAAGATGCCTGAGGTCGAGTGTTCGAAACTAACTGGGATATTTTCAAGGGTTCCCTAGTTCTATGAGTTTCGCAACCCACTTACCCGCACGGGCTTCAGCCCGATGTAAAGTGTCTGTCATCATAGTGCTAGCTATGACCTATGACAGTCAGGCCCGGGCTTAAAACTGGCCAAGGGATCACAGAGAGTGATCGTTGGGCTAGGGTCTTCCCAGTTTAGCAAGAGGGGGGGGGGGGCATTTCTAAGGTTATGCAATTACCGTCTCAGTTCAAAAGCAGAGACTTCATTAATAATTTCCAGAGCACTTTGAAAAGAATGTCAAGCCATACGAGCAGTAATTTACCTGCAAGCATGCTTACAGAACAATTTCATACTGTGAAATAAAGCTTGCACTTCAACCATTGCATTGCCAGAATGTCTACTCAAACTCAAATTGCACATCTACTTGCATGTATCGCCTCATGATCTGAACAATTGATGAGGTAAAATCGGCCAATGTCTGGCATTCTTCATGGGTTTTGGCCTCTGAAACAACCCCATGAATGATCAACTTCTTAACATTTGGGCAACGTTTCAGATGCCCCTCGACCCAATCTGAGAAAAGATCGTTAATCACAGTCCATCCAAGCTCCAACACTGTCACATTCTCCAAGCTGGAAGAGCCTTGCAAACCATAGTGAAGCACACCATCTCTCAAGTCATAGCTCAATGAGAGATGGCTCAGTTGAGGAAAACAGACAGCAATTGTTTCCAAATCCACAATCTCATCCTCAACATCAAATACAACGTCCCAAAGCCGGAGAGTCCTTAACTTGGCAGATTTTGAGATCATTTGGTAGAACTTTGGCCAGATAATAGTGAAGTTGCTGATTTCCACAACCTCAAGATTATCAGCAGCATCACCGACATCAAGATGTATGACACTTACTTCATCAATCTTGAAATGTTTCAAGGTCCCCTTTCCAATAAGCTCAAAAAGTTCAAGGGTACAATCCTTCAAATGCAAAAACTCAATATTGTCGGCCTCCAATATGAACTTGTCCAAACTGATTGCTTCAACATAAATACTCTTTAAAGTTGGACTACTCAGTTCAACTGTCACTTGTGCATCTGAAACTGCTATCTCTGGGCTTATGAGTTCCACAATCTCAACCTTTGGGCACGCAGTGAGCAAAAGACTTAAATCCAATGCTGAAACACTGACATAACTCAAAGAAAGGGATTTCAAGCAAGGGAATCGCTGAAAATTAGGTTCAACCCCAGTGATTGAATTGCGTGACAGCTCCAACATCTCCAGCTTCTGCCTCCCACAAATCTCGAGAATGTTTACATTTGGAGTAGTTTGAACATTATAGATCAAACGTCTCAAGGTTTGTCGGGTGTACATGAGCCATGCGATAACCGTTGAAGCCGAAAACTCATCAACATCATCCATTAAAATCGAGAGGCCTTGCAAACCTGTGGTCTGGAATATTGTTCGAGTGATCAATATTTCTATACGGCTAGCTGTGAGATCATGATAACCTGACCAATCATTAGAATTGAAAGAAAGTGTATGAAGGCTTCGGCAGTAAGCCTCTCTCCATTTTTTACATGTTGCAGAGGCTATCACAATATCTCGGGCACCTCCAAGCCGAGACAGTATGTTCCCAATGAATTCAACAGGAAGGTTCTCCATCACACAAGAACCATGAGGCCCTAGTATTCAGTATATAGATTCTCACAAAAGACCACCAAAAAACTTGAGAAGGTCCTCGATAAAAGAAGAAAATGAGAATGAATCCCTCACAGTTCAACATGAACAATGGAGGCCATTGTGGAGAAAAAAAATTCCTGCAATAATGAAAGAAGTTTAATTCAATCCACAAACACGAGAGCTACCCTCGATGAAAAGCATCAAACAAAAATTTAAACAGATCTTCAAACTAAATAAGCAAATTATCAAAGAAATCTTAGGCATAAACACAAGTATAATATTCCAAATACTACCAAGAATGTTCACAGTCTATTAAAATCATTCAACACAAACAAAAATCCAGAGCCAAAAAAAACTCTACAAAGAAAAAGCAAATCTTGACTCAAATGCCAACACCCCAGCAAGATCTCAATCCAAAATCAATATGCAAACCCATCAAACCCCAAATCGCTAATCGGGTAGCGAGTAGTCAACAATCTTATGTAAAAAGAAAAGGGGAAAAAAAAACCTTTTAAGCACAAGATTTAATAGCAAGTCACCTTTAAAGAAACCAGGAAAAGCAACCAGAGAAACCGAGAATCACAGTGATTATCAAAAGGAATGATCAGAATATCGCAAGGATCTTACCAAACATCAAAAAGACAGGGAATGAGCAAAGCTCCACTGGAGAATCACATAAGGGAGACAAAGGAGTGAGTCAAGTGAAGATCCGCCACCCTTGGAGAGATTGTAATGACGAATAAGTGTTTACAGAGAAGCGATGATGATTAGAGTTGGGGAAATGATAGTGGGTCCATCATCCACGCCCAAATCCACCATTTGAATCGAACGGGTACTGGGCATAGACCTACCCAGTAAGGCAGAGGCGGTAACCTAAAGGGAAAAATAATTGGGTAAATTGCACTTTTACATATTGAAAGATGGTATTTGTTTCAATTTGTACACTGAAGGTTAAATTGTTTTAATTTCATAACCAAAATATGAAATTGTGTCAAATAAGTCACTCGGTCATGTTTTACAACATTTGAGCAATCAAATTGCATACGTGACAGTCTAACAGTTAAATACGTGATGATATGTTTAACGTCGTGATAAATAGTGTTAACGGTGGAAAATATATTTTTTAAAATGATAGAGGTTTAAGATCTCTAACCCTAAGCCAAAGAGGAGGCCACCATGAAAGTCCAACTCAAGGTCCCCTACCTGCGCTTATGAAGAAATCGTGATGAAAACCCATGCCTCTACTTATGGCTTCACATCTTCATGAGAAAGACCCATGCCTTTGCTTTGTTACTCTTTTTGTATTTTGTGGAATCTCCCTTTTTTTGTCAATGGCACAAGCTGAGGAATCAAAAACAAGTGTCTCTCACCATTTGTCCAAGCAAATGTCCAATTTATCCAGAGATCTCTTGCACAGATATATGTCTGCAAGCCAATTTCCTCGCAAATTTCAAGAATCGAACTTGGAAGGTGAGGAAGATGAATGGTTGTTTTGGGGTTGACCCAAAAGGAACAAAAAAGCTAACTAGGTCATCTTCAATCTCATATATTGTTGTTAACAAGTAAAGTAGTACTGGACATGTGATCCATCTTGTGTTTTTGCAAAGAGGGTCTAAAGCATGAGACTCGTTGCTAGAAATCCAGTTGCAGAGAGCTGAGAGAGGCGAGAGAGGGAGAGAGATGAAGGTGGATATTTTTAGGTTGAATATTAATTTAAATTGTCACTTGTCACTAGCTCATTTGTATGTGACATGTAATTTCCATATGCAATTTGTTTTTCACATAAAAAATGCATTTAACGGTCAGACTACCACGTATGTAATTTGATTGTCCAAATATTGTAAAACCTGACTGAGTGACTTATTTGACACAATTTCATTTTTCGGTTATGACATTGAAACAATCTGACATTCAGTGTGCAAATTGAAACAAGCATCATTTTTCGGTGTGCAAAAGTGCAATTAACCCAAAAATAATTGCTGTAATTTTTGTTATTCCAATAGTTTACTACTAATATTTAAAACGGTGCGCATTAGGACTTTCTTCTCCAAATGATAGTTGACTCTCTCTCGCCGAGCTTTTTCCCTGAAAAATGAGTCTGCTTCTCGTACTCTTCATATCATTACTCTCGCTCGGATCTGCTACGTCGTCCCCGAATGACCATCTTTACAATGCGGGAGATCGTGTACCCTTATTCGTCAATAAAGTAGGGCCCTTGCACAATCCCAGGTAAAATATCCTTTCATCTCCATGGCAAACCTAGGCACCTACTAGTTTGCGATCAAATATGATTTGGGTTTTCTTTCTCAGCATTCGTTTTCTTCATTATGGGGCTTTGAGTTCTTAGTGTCGCTTGTATTCTTCGATTGGTCAATAAATTGTTATTAGTGGATGGGTATTTTATGAACGATTACGACATTGAAATAGTTCACCAATTCGTTGTTAAAGGTGAAATTTTGAAGCGATATATCATGTTCTTTTCTTATGGGCAATTTTGATTGACTTTCAAGTCTTAATTCTTCTTTCCTTTTGGGATTGTTATTTCTCTTGCAGTGAGACCTACCAATTCTATGACTTGCCATTCTGCCATCCAGGTTAGCTTTTTTAGGTTCATTACCACCTTTTTGACGATGGAGCGCTAATTGTGGGAAAGAAATAATTGAGATTTTGATAGGAAGAATGGTAATTCTTTGTTTTTTGCTAGTTGTCCAGTGAGTAAACAATGTTAGGAATTTGAAAGCTTCCGGTTCGTGGGTCACCTTTAAAATCTGTCTGGTTGAAATTTTGTGTTCTATTTACGCTATCATTTTCATTGAGGTTTTTTGGCTGGTCAACGTTTCCAGCAAAGTTTAATACTCTGATGAAGTCAGGAGCACAATGCTGTCTAGACATTGAATGCTTTGTGTCCTCGAACATTTAATGTGAACGACATTTAATGGACTACTATAAGTAGATGTTTGGGAGGGATGGGGTTTTCATCTATTGCAATATTCAAGCTAACTATGCCTTGCAGATCCCATAATCCAGAAGAAAGAATCTCTGGGGGAAGTCCTAAATGGAGATTGTTTGGCCAATGCTTTATATGATTTACAATTCTGGAAGGACAAAACCGATGAAATCTTGTGCGAGAAGAATCTTCAGGGACATGAAGTTGCAAAGTTCAGGGATGCTGTCTCCAATGATTTTTACTTCCAAATGTACTATGATGATCTTCCATTGTGGGGTTTTATTGGAAAAGTGGAAGAGCAAAGCTGGATCACCGAGGAGAAAGTGCACAAGTACTATCTTTTCACTCACATACAGTTTGATGTTCTTTACAACGGAAACCAGGTCATAGAGATTAATGCTTTCAGTGACCCTAATCATGCTGTGGATATCACTCAAGACATTGAAATAAATGTGAAGTTCAGTTATTCAGTTATCTGGAATGCAACCTCAACTCAGTTTCAATCCAGGATGGACAAATATTCAAGGGCATCCTTGCTGCCAATCCACCAGCAGGTTCATTGGCTCTCATTCATCAACTCAATTGTGATTGTTGTGCTCTTGACGGGACTACTTACGGTTCTTTTCATGCGGCGTCTCAAGAATGATCTCAGAAAGTAATCATATGCTCTATTATGGTTTCATTATCTGATTAATCAGAGCTTTGACACACCTTGTTCAAATCATTTGCTTGTGTTCTTCGTGTGTTTTGCAGGTGTTCAAGTGGAGAAGAAGAAGAAATAGGAGAGAAAGAAGTTGGTTGGAAATACATTCATGGCGATGTTTTCAGACATCCACAAAACATATCTTTGTTTTGTGCATTCTTGGGCACTGGTACTCAAATATTGACCCTGTAAGCAACTGCAAATAGTTCTGGCTATTTCCTTGATGCAATAGCATAATTTTTTTTTGTGAAAACTCAAAACAGATATCTTATGTGTTTTCTTCCCCTTGGTTTTAATAAGGTTTCTTTATTCCTGCAGACTGGAACTATTTTTAAGGTCCCTTAGAATTTCATTTCATTGATCAGTATAATTTTGTCACTATTGATTTGTGCCCCCACATTTGAGCATGTGATTCAGTAGTAGAGTTGTAAGAGTGTAACCTAGAGGTCATAGGTTCAATTTCTAGGAACAACCTCTCTACATAGGTGGAGGTGAGGTCTGCGTACATACGGTTTGTCCCTAACCCCGGTCACTGCGGTAGACTTATGCACGGGAGTTGTTTACCTATTGATTTGTCCCCCATTTCTCTCATCAATTGCTGTGCCTTCCTGCAGATAAGGAATCATGAATTGTTGTTTTTTTCTCATGAAGTGAATAATGGTGTTTATTCTTTATTTTTGCTAGATATTCCATATACTCCTCTTTTTGTATGCAATTTTCTAAATAGTTTGAGTACGGGTGAATATGTGGTCTGTAGGTGGATGCATGGGGCTTTACCTAGATATGCCAATTATGGATGCTGTTTACGTGATGTTGTGTGACTTTTGCATGTGGTTAAAAGTGACAGGTTTTCACTGTTTTCCCTCTTATGTTGGTCTTTTCTTTCAGGGTAGGCTTCTTATTTCTTCTAGCATTTCTTGGTGTTCTCTATCCCTACAATCGTGGAGTTCTGTGCACTTCTCTCATTTTCATATATACTCTTACATCTGTTATTGGTGGATATACTGCAGCTTCCTCCCACAGTCAGTTTGCCATAACTGGATGGGTATTTTTCTTTTTTGATGATCCTTTCAGAGCACTTCCTCATTTGTTTTTCACTTTTACCCTGTTTAATGACACAAACTATGTAAAATATCAGGAAAGGAGCGTTCTTCTGACTGGGATTCTCTATCTTGGTCCAGTTTTTGTGATACTGTCAATTCTTAATATTATTGCGGCATCTTATGGGTCCACAGCTGCTCTTCCATTTGGCTCTATTGTAGTAATTTTTCTTGTATACATCTTTGTCACCATCCCATTGCTTGCCTTGGGAGGGTTGATTGGGTATATTTTTAGGTCTGAATTTCAACCACCTACCGTTACAAAAAGATATGCAAGAGAAATACCACCATTGGCATGGTACAGGAGAACACCTTGCCAAATGTTTCTTGGGGGTTTCTTATCTTTTAGTGCAATTGTCCTTGAGTTGCACCACTTGTATGCAAGTTTGTGGGGCTACAAAATTTCAACTCTTCCCAGCATTTTAGTTTTCACCTTCATCATGCTTGCTATACTCACTGCAATCTTGAGTATCGGAATGACATACGTACAGCTTTCTGTGGAAGACCATGAATGGTGGTGGAGGTATGTCCTCTTACAAATTTCATGCACAAGTATTGCCATATACCTGGTACATATGCCTTCGCACACACTTACATGCCTAGACCTTTGTGTACATATGTTGGTATGCATATATGCTGTTTTCATATGATCTCAGCTGCTTGCTTTGCTACTCTTTTCTTGTGGGTGACCCCTGCATTGCTAGCGAAGGAAGCTTGTAGCTTCTCTTTCATAAGTAGAGTTATTATATCGTAACATTATTTTTTTATTTGTGTATTTGACATTAATTTTACTGTTTGATGCAGCTCTATTTTGCGTGGGGCCTCAACTGCCATTTTCATGTTCGGCTATTGCTTCTACTTTTATGCTAGGTCAAGCATGAGTGGTCTTTTGCAACTATCGTTCTTTTTGGGCTATAATGCTTGCTTGTGCTATGCATTTTTCTTGATGCTCGGTACAATCAGTTTTCGTGCTTCCTTCATATTTGTTTGCCACATTTACCGCGCTGTCAAGATCGAATGAAAAATGGAAAGTGTAATCTGAAGTAAAGAGAAGAATCTAAGACAAACTCAACAGATGAAGAGTTCAAAGAGGATTGCTGGAGGGGTTTGTAGAGTTGTTGAAATAGAGATTCTAACAATTGTGTTTCCCCTATAGTATATGAAATCAAGATCACTTTTTGAAAGAGGATATTTGAGATCAAGATGCAGACGAACAATGGTTTTTGTCTTTGATATGCGCATGCAAGAATGTACCATACGTGCTTCTACTCATGAACTGTTGTGTGAATTAGGGCATTTTGATCCTGAGTTGCTGCTAAGATAAAGATTATTATTCTGCACTTTGTGAATTATCATTTTTCCAGTATTTGGACATATAGTTCTGTGAAAAGTTGCAATGAAAGTAGAAACTTAACAACTATGAACAGTGTTAATCATTTTTTAATTATTTTCTCTTTGTGGGATATTCAAAGTAGTTTATTAGGACTTTTCTAGACAAATTTTCAAAGTAATTTTACGTGTTCTTTACTCAGCAACTTTGAAAGCAAAGGTTTAACATGTGTGTGTGTGAGAAAGCAACAGGTTATGAAAGCTTGATATGAAATATATATATATATATGAGTGAAACTGTGAAAGCAACAGGTTATGAGAACTTGATATGAAAAATGAGAATGCCATCCACTTTGTGAGCAGCAGCAGAGAGGGTCAAATGGTAAAATAAATGTGAGTTTTGACAAAATACTTTGTTGAGTAAGCAGCCAGAGATGAGAGAACCCACCAAGAAACTCCTGATTTTTTCCTTGCTCTACAAGCTGATGGTCACACCTCTCTCATCTTCCCTATATATATACTGTGATCAAGTCATGTCCACTTACATACCCACACAGCAACCAGTCTTTTTTTTTTTTTTTTGATAAGCAGCAACCAGTTTTAGTAAGCAAACGCTATATATGAAAATGAACCTGTTCCCAGCCATTTTTGGTTGCTTTCTGCCTTCTTCAGTTTGTTCTCGTGTCTCGGATGATGATCGTGCTGTCTCGAGCAAGAAAGTGAAGGATTCAGCGAAACCCAGAAAGAAATTGGAATCATCGAGAGGAGCTCCCATTGCAGTTCCTCACTTCCCTGTCAATTCCTACCCCTCTCGCTTGTAAGAGGACTCTTGGTGTAGCAAACAAATTGGTCAGAATTTCCATCTGCTGCGCCCTCATCATCAAAATGTTTGTACAAAGTCTTCAGAATGATTGATTAATTTCACTTTTCTAGCGATGATTTTGGGTTGTCTAGTGTGTTTGTCAACACTCTTTCGCAAATCATTCAAATATTAATATTGCTATGCTTCCTTTGCCCACTTTATGCCTGCAAATTCTAGCGAACCAAACAAAGCCTAATCTTGATTCTTGAGCACCAAAACCCAGTCGTCCAATTATCACTCAAGGCTAATGAATGTCAATTAGGAGGTAATTAAGGAGTTTAATTGAGATAGCTCCAGTAATTTGGGTCCAAGATATTCGGATCGTGAGAGACTGAAGAGAGGATGTAGTGGGTCGCGTTATGATACCCGAAAGATTACTCAAGGCTAGTGAAATTAGCCAACCACAGTTGTCCAAATTAACCATTCGGTTTGAACCGATTGATCGGTGATTCTTAAATATATGTTAGTGACGATCGACTGAAAAATTGATCCAAAAAATAAATAAATAACCAAACCATCAACTACTGACTGATTGATCGGTTATTTTTATGTCAAAAAACCGACCCCTAGCAACTATTGATTATTGCTAGAAATTGTTTCAACCATCTGGTTCGCAATCTTGACATTGCTGGTTATTGTAATAAACAAAACATTTGGACAACAAAACATAAAATAAAAAAAATAAAACCTCATATTGAACAACAAGAGTGTAAACTTGTATGGGGTTGAATTCTCAATTAGAGAAGGAAAAAAAAAAACAGGCCATAAATAATTCGACTTGCCCGGTTGTCCATTTTTTATTTTGCTACTTTTTTATTTTATTTTTTTTGGAAAGGTTTCTTTATTAAATTTAACATCATTTATCAGAGTAATAGTTATATATATATATTTTTTTTGTATTTTGTGGGGCCGGGCTCGCAGTTGCTTATAAATCATGCCAAGTGCAACTGGATACTACGAAAAGAAGAGACCGGCCCACTTGACAATGGGCCTTTCTAAGCCCTAGCCACAGCTGGATTGGGCTTAGGGTTCTAAGATTGAAGATTTCTTCAGTACGGGTTCACAGGAATTGGGCCTTTCCGCCCACTCAGCCAATGTCACTCAAGGGTTGATTATATGGAAAACTTTAGTCACACCCCGCCTTTTACTAAAAACACCCCAATTTAAGTTGACCATCCTTTGTAAAACTCAGTTGACGGGGTGTCTTTAGTAAAAGGTGGGGTGTCACTAAAGTTTTCCTTATTATATAATGGTTGCCTGGCCCATCGGTCTGGTCGCCGGCGCCGCGACGCGAGATCCAGCTAAGCTAGGGTTTCTTTCAACTCCTGGTAGTCTCTTTAACACTTCTCGACGGCCACTCTTTTATTTCGATTTTCCCTCACCTGTTTCATGATTTATATGAGACGATTTCTGGTGCTTTGTTGTAATAGTTTGGTTTTTGTTCACAGGAGAACTATCGGCGAACGGGCTTGTTGGAAGGGCAAACATGAGGTATGTTTGTCTTCAGTTTCTGTGTGGTATTTTTTTGCGTTCTCACTAAGTATGATGTCTATGGATTATGCGGTGAAATACTACGGGAAAAATCTGATTGTTCGCTAGTTGTGAATTGTTGCTAATAAAACTTACAGATGCGAATTCAAGGGAAACGATTTTTGATCTGTCAAGGATACTTGATTTTCTTTTGTGGAGAATTAGTATTATAATGTGCGTCAGTATGGCTTATGATTTGTTTATTGTTGTTCTTGTCGGGTTCGGGAATTATTTAGATTAAATTGCGTGGGTTATGTGTTCTTAATAGTCTCTGGGCTCTTACATTGCATATGTTATGGTCAAGTATCCGAGTATGTTTTTGTTATTATTCTTATTTGTTTACTTATGTTACTGATTAATCATAGTCTCGAAGGATCCTATGTTACCTTGTATCAGTTTCTCTTTAATGGCGCATAGTCTTTATCTCTGATGGTCGATGGTAAGTTTTTGTTATAAAATCTCTGAAAATCTATTTCTAATTTTGCAGTAAGCTTCAGACCGATGCCCTTAGAGAAGCTATCACAACCATTATCAAAGACTCCACAGAGAATAAGCGAAACTTTGTGCAGACTATTGAACTCCAGATTGGGTTGAAGAATTATGATCCCCAAAAAGATAAGCGTTTCAGTGGTTCTGTGAAGCTACCACATATTCCTCGCCCGAAAATGAAAGTATGCATGCTTGGAGATGCTCAGCATGTAGAAGAGGTAATTATGTCTCTCTATTTGGCTGAATTTCATATAATTTATTGGTGGAACTATATCATAGTGAATTCATCATCTACTAACAAACTAATCACTCGCCTTATAAAAAAATTTTGATTTCTCGATTTTTGAACGTTCCTCCATGTCTTCCACTTAGAATGACCTGGCAAATGTGTTTTATTTGTTGTTGTGCCATCCTAATTAATGTAGTTGTTGATAACTTTTTTAGGCAACTGGATGTTGTTTATATTGTGGTTCTTCATTATCATACTGTTGTCGGAGTTGAATTATTGTGCATTCCATATCTGTGCTTCCATTGACCATTATATGTGCAAGTTAATTTTGGCTACGTGTTTATCCATTTGACAAGCGCTTTTAGATTTTAAATTTGAAATTAATATTTCTTTATAACAAATGCAACTAGAACATAATAGTTAGGATTTTGTTTATAACAATTGCAATTACTGTTAATCGCACATTTTCTTTGGTTTGTTAATTCTCTGACAGGCGGAGAAAATAGGTTTGAGTTATATGGATGTGGAAGCTTTGAAGAAGCTAAATAAGAACAAAAAACTTGTTAAAAAGCTTGCCAAGAAGTATCATGCCTTTTTGGCTTCAGAATCTGTCATCAAACAGATCCCTCGACTATTGGGTCCTGGTCTTAACAAGGCAGGCAAGTCTTTATGTTTGACCTTGTCCTTTTTGGTTATTACTGGCCAATTAATGCCACAATTATTTGATCAAAGAATGATTTAAATATGCTCACCACTTCTGTTTGAGATCAATTTGGATATAAATGTTGTTGATTGTTCATCACTTCTGTTTTCACTTTTCACCTGTGTATTTGGAAAATTCCTGTACCCTGGTGATATATCACTGTGTTTAAGTCAGCTTTTCACTCTTCATGTTCATACATATTTGTTGCTGATATCTAACTTTGTTATGTGATGTCAATTTAGGGAAGTTTCCTACACTTGTTACTCATCAGGAGTCCCTTGAGTCTAAAGTTAATGAGACCAAGGCTACAGTAAAGTTCCAGCTGAAGAAGGTTCTCTGCATGGGAATTGCCGTGGGGAATGTCTCTATGGAGGAGAAGCAGATATTTCAGAATGTCCAAATGAGTATTAACTTCCTTGTTTCCTTGTTGAAGAAGAATTGGCAGAACGTGAGTTGCAATCTGCTTATAAGGAGACCCCACCCCCTTCCTCTCTTTGCAATCTGCTTATTTTCAGAATTTGTGGTACTGTTCTGACATACTGTTTATTTGTTATAATCAGGTTAAAGTTCTGCACCTTAAGAGCACCATGGGCAGTCCAAACCGCATCTTCTGAGTTAAATTTTTGTCTGCTAACTAGTGCAAGGAGTTTTGCTAGTTACTTTGTTTCCTTGATTAGTAGTGTTGAAATGTTTTTTTTTTTTTTTGATAAGAGTAGTGTTGAAATGTTCAGACATGCACAAGATTTTGTTGGAGAAATTGAGTTATTGCATTATAATTTTGACCCTCAACTGGAGCTTTGTCATTATTTTCTTCATTTACTGTGTGTGATGCCCCCTTATTTGTTCATATTTGTTATCGGACAGGTTGTTCACCTGGGTTTGTTGGCTGCTAGTCATTGATTTCTTTATCCTGGAGACCAAAATCTTGCACAAAGTCGTTTATGCAAGTCGATGCCAATAGGCTATTTCAGGGGTTTTATTCGGGCTTAATCTGCGCAATATGTGGAAGTTCGTTTTGTTTCTCCACAGTATTAGGTTAATCTTGTATGTAATTTTTTATTTACCTAAATTTTATAATTAGATCTAATGAAATTACTAAATAAAGTTTAATCTCGGGTGTTAAGTCAAATCAAAATTCACTGGATCAAGAACCAGTTAATCCCGAGTTGATTGAGTTCGACGAACCCCATAAAGGTTGCAGTAAGGCAATCCTTAATGTGGACTCTTTTTTTTGGGTGACGTGGGAACTTATTAAAGCATAATTTGTCGGACTTCATCCTTCATGATAAACTCACGGGTCACATACACTACCTACCAATCATATGGGCTAGTTTCGGTTAACTCCATGTGGGCTCTCAGCAAAAATTCTCCGATGAATTTTGGGAAATTTTAAGCAAGCCAAGCATGCTTAGCTTAGGTCATTGATTACGATTATTTTAAACTGTAGAATAATAGAAAGTCATGCCAAATATTTTCTTTATTTTAAAATCATGAGTTTGTTGTTTGTGCCTCCCTAAGAGCCGCCTACGGCTTGTGTCTGTCTCATTGCCCCACACCCACTAGAGAACAAACTCCTCCCGTATCGTGTTATGTCGCAGCCTGAAGAGAATGTCAAATGACCCACGTACTTTGTTTTTCTGAGAAATTTTGGACCTTTCACAGACCTAGACGGCCAAATGACCTCTCAGTAGATGTGAAGTCCCAATCTCTAGCTTATTCAATTCCAGTTTAATACCACTTGCATTGCATTGCATTGCATGGCGTATAAGGATTTATTTAATTGTTGGAGCATCTGCATCAGTTTCCTCTAACAAATTCTCTAAAATACAGACAAAATGACACGGTTATTTATTTTATATTCTCTAAAATACGGACAAAATAACAATATTATTTATTTTACATATTTCATATCCAACTAACCGTGTATCAGATAAATTATCATATTCTCTATTTTATTAAAACAATAATTCTTTATCATTATTTTATTATTCTATTAATATAAAAAGTGAAAGGAAAGAGGATAGATGATAAAAAATTAACAATTTTTTTTATTTTTAAATGAGTGAATAATTATTACCTATACTAAATGTAGTAAACCACTATAACAATTACCTAAAATAGATAGCGTCTCGGTAATCTGATGCACTAATCTTATTTTTGATTCGTTTTCTATACATGTTCTCTAAAATAAAGGAGAAAAAATGTTTAGGTGATATGACATAGATACTGGTTGGTGAGTTGGGCCTTTGGCCCACTAGTAGTATAGGGAGGGGCATCTCTAGGTAATTGATGCCAAAAGCTACCGAACCCTGTCTGTGCCTCACTATATATAAATGCATGATCTCACGCTTTTGGTGCGCCCTCGTGTTCTCCTTTCGTAAACCACACTCGCCTTGACGTCCTAGCTCTGATTCTCTTCGATTCGGTAAGCTCTATCTGTCGTTCTCCATAACGCGATAATCGCTTTTTGCCTTTTATGTCTGATACAGATATGACGGTATGAGTACCTGCGTATTGAATTTGTTGTATTTTTCTCCCCGATCTGTTGCACTTTCAATCGCTTTCAGGGTTTTGTTTTGTCCTTCACGGTTTTGATATTCGAATTTTAGCTTCTTTTGCTTTTGTTTTGTTTGGTTTGGTTTTTGTTTTTTTGATCGTTTCAAGAGCAAATATGTGGCTTTTCAAGGTTCTGTCACTGTCGCTGCAAAAAACTTGTGTTTGATTGTTAAGAAAGAAAATTTTACTTCCTTTAAGACGTGTGCCCCTCGGCCACTGATGTAATTTGTTAGTAAAGATCCAATTACGGGGACAGAACCATGCGGCCTTAAGCCAGAGCGGACAATATGTATTCGAGTTGTTTGGGTTGGATTTATGTGGTGCTCTCACGATTATCCGATTTATTATAACACTAATGTGTAGAGAATAAAAGTAAAAAATAGGGTAAAACAAATGTTACGCTGTGTTTGTTTAGAAAATGTTGTGTTTGTTTAGAAGATTGTTGTTGGAAAAGGCACTTGTAGGTGCTCATTGCTTCTTGTTTTTTAGCCTTCCAATATTGTTTTAGGAGAAGAACATCTGGGATTTTATTGCGTGAGAGGGCTGTGGTTCTAATTTCCCCTCAGATTTGAACACGAACTTCGTTTTCAAACGGACTCTATTGTTCAAAATTTAGATAAGATTCAATTTATGATAGGGGCAGCCTAGTGATTAGATTGAAAGGGGTGTGTGCAAGCAAGTCAATTTTTTGATTCACTCCTGCAGTTGAAAAGATTCTACCTTCTTCTACCCCTTGCCATTTTTGAAGGTGAATTTTGGACTGTTCTGCTCCTATGATTTTTGAAATTTTCCTTTCTGGTGTTGTTTTTTTTATTTTTATTTTTAAGAAGGCAAGTATAATTAGAAAACAAACATAACAATACGTCATATTTATTCTTTCTAGTTGGTAAATTTTGTATAATTGAAATTTGTTTTTGGTGGGAAGTTATGTTATTCACTGGAAGCAATTAATTTCTGTTCACTCTACCTTAATGAATCCTTACAATTGTATATGATGCATTGCTGTGTGATATGTACGCCTACTAAGACTATTAGTTAAAACATGTTGACATGGCTTTCTAGGAATGGGGTGTGTGCTCGCCCGCACTTCCACGTCTGTGGATGTTTACTCAATATAGTTCCATTTAATTTAGTGAAAAGAGGCAATCATGAGTTATGGCATGGCTCTAGTAAATAAAAAGATGACCTTAAAAATATCCTATTCAGTGAAAATCCGTATCATTTTATTATATTTTTGTGGATATGATGTGAGATAGAGGATTCAATCGTGGACGTAGAAGTAGCAGGATATGATAGTGGAGTAAAATTCTGACATGCTCTAATTTGGGTTATTTGCAAGCTTGTTCAAGTTTGATTCATACACTTTGTTCTTCATTGTTCACTTGATGAACAAATGACTATTTTCAGCCTGATTTTACTTTGTGAGTTCCTTCTATTTGGGATGGAACCTCTAGTGAGACTGGAGACCCTTTGGTTTGCCTCTTCTCATAATACTTAAGTTATTTCATTTGGCATGCTACTTCTATCATGTTGGCATAGAGGTTGATGTATCTTGTGATTTAGATTGCTTTAGTGTTGCAAGATTCCATGTAAGCGCTAATTTCTTGACTTGCCTACTGTATGACATGATGTACAACTTTGTGCAAATTTTTTGTCCTATTGGAGGCCATTTATGAAGGAGAAGTTACAGAAATTCTTTTGGAAGTAAAATGGTATTATAAGAACCCTGAAAGTGCAGCTAATGAACTGTACTTGATTCTTTTATGGATTATTCGTGGTATTATTAAATTGTTCTTCAAATGCTTTGATGGCACGCTCGCTGAACCGGCTGTTGGTTGTCATTTTCATTTTGATTCAGGGGTTAAGATGACTTCTGTCGGAGTTCCCTCCCAATCCATGGTCAAAGCCCCTCTGCAAAACCGATTAACCAGCAGTTTTGTAAGAAGCCCATCATCTCTGGGGTCTGTACGGAGCATCTCGAAGTCTTTTGGCTTGAAATGTTCCTCCAACTTCAAAGCATCAATGGCTGTTGTGCACAAGGTTAAACTGGTTGGACCAGAAGGTGAAGTGACTGAGTTTGATGCCCCTGATGACACCTACATCCTTGATTCGGCTGAGAATGCAGGCATTGACTTGCCGTATTCTTGCAGGGCTGGGGCTTGCTCTACCTGTGCTGGGAAGTTGGAATTAGGAGAAGTTGACCAATCTGATGGTTCCTTCCTGGATGAGGACCAAATGGGCAAGGGTTATGTGCTGACTTGCATTGCATATCCTCAATCAGACGTCGTGATTCACACCCACAAAGAGTCTGAACTCTACTGAGTTGGTGGTGTTCTCAGCAATTTCTGAATTTTGTTCTCTCTAGAATTGTCATAAGTTACTGTTAATGATATTAGAGCCTCCCCTTGGACTTGTGGGGTTCTTACTGATATTGTTTGTTGGATTGTCGACTCATTAAGACAAGGCTGTTGCGTGTGTTGCTTAGCTTGTTAATCAAATTTTTGTGAAAAGTCAGATTCTTGCAAGATCTTTGAGCCATAGTTGGTCAGTAGAAGATAAGAGGATCCCAGTTGTGAAAGCAACAACAATATCAAAACTGGGTGGTTCTTGGATTCTAACATTGTGTCTATATTCAACTATGCAGGGTTGGATTCATGATGCAACCCTTTGTGAAGAAAAAAATCATGATGGGATTTTCAGCAACAAAGTTTGGTGGTAGAAATTGACATTATGGAGAATGCTAGAAGACTTTGATAGCATTGCATTTAACAGACAATGAAGCAACATATAATAATGAAATCAGTTTGACCCATACCACCCTTTATATTCTCTTCTTTTCAGTTTCTTTTTCAAGTTGCCTTTCCCCTGCAGGCCTCACTTGTTTATTTGTTAAAAGTGCACAAAAAACACTCCCTAATAAAAGCAGCAGCATAGAAGTGCACAAAAAACACTTGCTTGGAAAAGCAACATATAAAAGTGTACCATTATCTCTAATGCCGAGACGAACGCACACAATTCCGTATGGATAATATGGGGATACATGTGAAACCGTGTGTGTTTATCTCAACATTTGAAATAGCTAGTACAAAAATCCTGGAACCCGTAAGACTGCATGTAGGAAAAACACTTACTAAGAAAGAGAAGCATCATAAATCAAAATTAAAAGGATATCATAATCATATGTGGACATCTCAAACCAAAATTTGAATGATTAATGAAATGAGTTGGGGAAGATATATAGAAGTTGGCATCTTCATGATTATATAATAATTATTTTCTAAGTAAAGAACAAGCATATGGTACTGGTAGTAATCAAAATGATGATCAGCTTGACTCTAATTTATAACTACTCATTTCATACAACATTGCCATTCATAATACCAAAATGGCATCCACTCAAACCCTTCCACGTATCTTAACACACGGCACATACAAAGAACACCCGAAGGTGATCAAGCATTCAAATGAGAAAGAGAATGAGAGCTATTTGGTAGGATCGAGGAGCCACCCCTGGGTATATAACCAAACATGGATGCTTGATATCTTGGTGACTTAACACCATTCAGATTAAGAGTCGACAAGAGAATCAACTCTACTAAGAAAAGAATCAATATAGGATTCACCCTCTTATGATCTCGCGTGAGATTAGGAAGAGGTGATCCACTCCTCCCAAAACTAAAACTTTTCTAACTCATATAAAAAGATACTCTACTCCAGATAAACCATTCCAACTTTTACACTAGCATTGTTAAATAACAATTAGAGAGAAGAGTTCTGAACACCGAGTATTGTCCTTTTGATTGCTACTTACTTGAGTATCGGGGCAGTCCCCCAAAGTATCTCTCGAGCCCCCATAACTTACGTGTTTCTTTGTGCATATCATCCTTGGATGCGACAAGGACAATCTTGATTTCAGCTCCACCTCCCGTGATATGCTCCACCTCCCGTGATGTTATCGGGAAAGAGACAGCTTTGAACGTCACAACAATAATAAAAGAATTATCAAATATTAACAACAAAGCCATCCAAGAGAGAGAGAGAGAAAAAAAAAAAAAAAAAAGCAACTTGACACGTGAGGTTGCTGAGGGGTCAGCCGACCTTTTTCTTGTATTGTATAATCAACCGGCCAAAACGAAGAAGCCGCCCGATACACCGTACCTTAGACGCTCGCTCTCATATCAACCGGTCTGTTTATGGTATGGGCATCACTCTCTCTTTCCAACTCTCACTGCAAAACACATATATCTAACCGACCAACTATTTCTACGTGCGATTTAAATGATAAATTGCGAGACCACAGAAGAAAGTGATTAGATTATAATAATTTTGTCTTATTTTGAAAAATATCTAATATTATTGGTGGAAAGAGATTCATCCCTGCATTATTTAAAAAAATCTCTCAAATATACCTGAAATCCTGAATTGGATTTTTCTCTCTTTGTTTTCTTTCTAAAAATTGTCAATAATAAAATCACGTATCGGTATGACATAGTTTACGTAAGTAATTTATAAACAAAACTCAGGTTCCCTAACATTGAAAAAGTAATATCAATGTTACTAATATCGATGGTCCATTGGGGTGTTAAAAAAAAGTAGGACCTGAACCGATCGGCTAATAGGTTATTTTCAAAAATTAATTTAGTTGGAAGTGACCGAAATAACCTACTTATTGGTCGGTTAAATTCATACAAAAAATAAAAAAAAATCGATTGTAACCAACCCATTTACAACCCTAATAATGCATAAAAAATTTTTGTATGGGACTAACAAACATAGAGCCGACAATATCCTTAATGTATTTAGGCCGAAATTTCATAAACAACATATAAACCAAAACGTGTCAGCAAAAGCCTGCAAAATCAAATCTCCATATAAATTAATATTTAAATAAATGGAGAGAGATTAAAAAAAAAAACTACTCCTAGTTGATCCTCGTCAGGACAAAAAAACAGAGACGGTATGTAGAGAAAATGAAAACCAACTGTGCAGGTGTGCAGGGCCAATCTATGTCTATATATATTCATACAAATGTGGAGGGGTGATAAGATTAGGTGGTTTGGTTTTTTGGGGGTGGGTGGTCTTGGTTGAAGCCCAACGTTTGGTCACTTGTGGGTATGGCCAGCTGCTCCCTTCTTTTCAGACTCCCTTTTCTGCTTCTAACGCTTTCACTATCAGGTTCTTTCTTTCTTCAATCTGCTTTCTTTCAGTTATCTGTATGCTTTGTTGCTTTTCTTCATTCATCATAAAAGAAATCGGAAAGTCAGTCTCTTTATAGTGTTTTGTTTGTTTAATGGAAGCAAATATAGCTGGAATATGTTTGTTCTTCAACCCATTTTCATTGAGCAGATTACAATTACTTTTAATTGAGATGGGTTGATTGAGTTCTTCAACTCCATTTTCTGCAACTGATTTAGCAGCCAAGCAAGACTTTTTTTAATGATTAATGCATTATTGGGTTGGTGAAAATTGGTTAAGAAACCTTTGAATTTCAATGGGTTTGGAGTTGTGGTTCTTCCTCTATGTTCTTTTACACTGTTTCTTAAAAATCATTGTTGAATTTTAATGTTCTATGAATTTGCTGGGTGATGGGTTTTCATTGTTTTCATTGTTAACTGTTTGGACCATATGAGTTGCTCTCTTTCAGATTCAATTATCCAAATCCTTGGCCTTGGCGTTGGAATCAACTATGGTCAGATTGCAAACAACCTGCCATCACCATCTCGTGTTGCTTCCCTCCTTGAATCCGTAAACATCAGCAGAGTGAAACTCTACGATGCCGATCCGAATGTGCTATTGGCCTTCTCCAATTCCAATGTTGAGTTCATCATTGGACTAGGAAATGAGTATCTTGGTGACATGAGAGACCCCATCAAAGCTCAGAATTGGATTCAACAGCATGTTCAACCCTACCTTCCACAAACCAGAATCACAAGCATACTTGTTGCGAATGAGATCTTCAAGAGCAATGACTCTCAATTGATGGCAAATCTTCTCCCAGCTATGCAGACAGTGCACAACACTCTTGTTAATCTTGGATTAGATAAACAAGTTACTGTCACAACTGCACATTCTCTTGATATTTTAGGTGACTCCTATCCTCCTTCAGCTGGGGCGTTTAGGCAAGACCTTGCTATCTACATCCAACCCCTTCTCGATTTCCATTCGCAGATCGATGCACCCTTTTTGATAAATGCATACCCCTATTTTGCATACAAGGATAACTCAACTCAAGTTTCATTGGATTACGTCCTTTTCCGGCCTAACCAAGGCATGACTGATCAGGTTACAAATTTGCATTATGACAATATGTTGTATGCTCAAATTGATGCTGTTTATACGGCTATTAAGGCGATGGGCCACACCGATATTGAGGTGAGGATTTCGGAGACTGGTTGGCCATCTAAAGGGGATGAGAATGAGCCAGGGGCTACGCCAGAAAACGCAGGCTTGTATAATGGTAATTTGATGCAGAGAATGCAGCAGAAGCAAGGTACTCCGGCTAAACCTTCGGTTCCAGTAGACATACACGTTTTTGCACTTTTTAATGAGAATTTGAAGCCTGGACCGACATCGGAGAGGAATTATGGACTGTTCTATCCTGATGGCACTCCAGTTTATAACATTGGGATACAGGGCAGTCTCCCGGATATAGTGTTTTCAGCAGCCAAGAAAACTGTAAGACCATCATTGTCCTCCATCCCTTATATGTTTATGCATACAATTCCAAATTTTTTTAGTATTGAGTTTATATAGATGAGTGAAGCAGTGTTTTCTGATACTTTTTCTTGCATACTGAATTGTTCTGCAGGATATGTCTGTCTTCAGCTGTTTGATCATTGTTATAGCATACTTAATTTGTGCTTGAGGGATTGGGAATTCATCAATGGAGGAAGTTAGAGGTCAACAGGAACAAGCAAGGGATCATAGACTTTGTAAATGCAAGTTGTTGTTGTTTTAGGTGAGATATGTATACACAATTCTTTTTACTGCCTTGCCAATAAATTAATACGTAAGAGTTATACTTTCTATCTATGACTCCAGAACTTGGTGATCGCATTCTTGAACTCCATTTGTTGCCCTTCACCAAACAATATGAATATGAGAAACAAATATCATCTACTTTTTTCTGTCATATCTTGGTAGGTTTTAGAAGCAAAAAAAATATAGTATTTGCTTCTGGGACATGCATCTAGCTGGTATGAACCCATGGAATCATGATTCCAGGAAGAAATATAACAGTTGACTGGTTCGAACTTCCGACCTCAAGCGCTGTAGTCATAAGTCTGGAAAGATAACCGTCCTTCATACGAGTTGCATCACCAATCACCATATGATAAGAAGTCCTTGGAATAACCTATAAATCAGGTGGCAGAGGTTGGGAATCCTTTACTGCTAACTTTTTCTCACAGTATCTGTGATAAAGTTGGTCAAATATTGGCCACTGTAGACATAAAACAAGTGGGAAGCTTGAAGGATACTTGTTTCTGCATTTTACACCAAAAAATGTGAATATAATATATCTTCTCAACCTTATTTTATTAAAGAATGGTAATGGGTTTCTATCCTCATTGTCTCCACTTGCAATCATGTACATGAATCTGCCCTTTTTATTTTATTTTTCATAAGTTCTCTGTGTCTTGAGCTACACAAAAGTCCAAAGTTACTCCTTCCATGAAAAAGAAGCCATTTTTTGCATCTCTTTCAGAAGCATTTTTCTTCACACCATTCTTTTTAGCTTTTGCCAAGCTCTTTCCAGACCTGAAACCTCATCACTTTTGTAACTTGATTGTGAACTGTTATCTGTAAAGGTGGTGGGGTCTTTCTTTGTCTCCATCCTTTTCTCCCTTTCCCCAAAAGAAGAATTTGCAGTATCAGCCTTTGTTGGAGTCTAATTTTCAGGTTTACGTCAATTGTCAGCATGGGGCCTTGGAATACCTGCCATGATGTTCCTTGAAAATGAAATGACTTGAATTAACTGCCCATTTTTCATAAGATGCTAAAGATGTTACTGTTTTTATAAGTAATTAGACAAACGCACACGATCTATCTGAAAATCGTGGGTTTCATATGCTCCACGTGATTCATATAAAATCGTGTGCGTCTATTTTAACATTTAGGATAACTAGGAGAAAAAAATGAAGATTGTGGGTTCCATATGCTTCACGTGATTCATATAAAATCGTATGCGTCTATTTTAACATTTGGGATAACTAAGAGAAAAAATGAAGATCGTGAGTTCCGTACGCTCCATGTGATTCATATAAAATCATGTGCATCTATTTTAACATTTGGGATAACTAGAAGAAAAAATGAAGATTTGTGAGAACGCTCTTTTTCATTTGTCAATACTATTAGGGTATTTGGTTTGACAACTAATCTTTTAACATTTTGTTAATGTGTTACATCAAATGATGCCTTGTGGGTTTCATCTTTCAAGTTTCAACAGCATGGACCTTGAATTTGTATTTCTCATGCATCATCAGTGGTCCATTAGAAGATAAGATTGACAGATTATTGAAAATTCAATGTGCCCTTTCAACAAGATTCCCACTTTAATTTGTCCTAGTTGCCCTTTTCAACATAATTATTCTTTTATCATTAAAAGTCAAAAAATTAACAACAAATACTTCCAATAATGACGATGGTTATGAGTCATTCAGCACGTCTCCAATTGATTGAAATGGTTTTGCCTAATTTTGCTTTCTTAAAGTTCACTACCATTCCCATCAATCAATTGCAATTAATGTAACATCTCAGTTGCTAGTTGAAATGATAAGAATCGTGTATATCAACCTAATGATAAGAGTTCGAATCCCCCCTCCAATTTTCAAAAAAATGCAACTAATGCGAGTTGTATGTTTGTTTCTTTGACATTGTGATAATGGTTATAAAAGCTACGTGTGAAGAAACTTGCACCAACAGCAAAGCACAAGTTTTTACTAGCGGGTTTTATTGTCATGTCAACAGGCGAACATCTGATCCAGTGATAGAATTACAGAGTGCAATCTAGAGGTTACAAGTTCAATTCCTAAAAAAAAACCTCTACATATACGTAAACTTTTAGTTATCAAGAACAAAGGACAGAAGCAGATACTTCAAATAACAAAATAATAAGAGATCAAACAACAGTCTTAATGACAAATCAGTCATATGCTACAAGAAATGGAATAACCATTGTCATGAAAGAATCATATGTAAGTGTTGCCGAACCAGATCGTCGCGTATCCTTCTCCTTAAATTTTTCAGTCAAACCCTGAAACCGGATTCCAGATGGTTATGTCAGGAACAAAAAAAATAAAATGATGTTGCAGTCTCGAAGTCACACGATTGAGATACAAAACATTCAGATCCGTCAAAAATGGAAAAAAGAAGCAGATATTCAGCGAATGCAAGAACGATTATCAGTGAAAATTCAAATTCAGCAGCTGGTAATAACAAGTTTACAACAATTCCTTCCTGTACTTGTGTCAACGGGTTCTAAGAATGGCAAAAAACACATTAAACCACTATGACGATTTTCGACATTTTGCAATCAAATGATCCACAGGGTAACTCAAGAGACTCACCTTTACAATCATCCCACATCTGCATACCAACCAAAACAGAACATTAGACAGATAAACAATGATAGAGAACTGATAAAGTACAAATGAGAGTTCTGGATTTAAAGCCTTACTCAATGAAACTGTCAAAATTTAGTTCAATGCTCCTGCCACTTCCATCATCATACTTCGAAATGAAAACTTGAAGTATTGAGGATGGAATTGTGTAACCAAGACTGTAGAAAGCATCTCTCAGTTCCAACATATCAATTTTCCCACTCCTGTCTTTGTCGAATCTCTGAAATATGGCCTGCGAATTGCAGATTCATAACATTCATCACTCAACGGCCATATATTACATAATCTATCATCCCAAATAACATGATTTTGTAGAACCAAGATTTATAAATATGATGAGTGATAGGTTCGGAGGAGTATCTAGAAACTTAAATTATATAACAAAGCCTGTCTTTTATAAGCATTAGGTTGTTCACCTCCTACTTCGCAGAGTAGAGGCCTCATCAAGTTATGTGACATACCTACTCTTTCCGAAATCCATCTGATATAAAATGCGGCAATCAAATATCTTACTTCAACTGCGATCTTTCCATCGAAAGATGCATCGATTGCTTCTATGGAATTGAACTTAGCTAAGCATATAAAACACAGTGACAATTGGTATACTAATAGGAGGCTACTATCAACTAATTTTTGCATCATACCAAAAGCTATACTTGGAAATAATCTAAAGGAAATGTACAAATTGAAGGGGAGAATTAAATGACAAAAAAAATAAAAAACTGGTTTCTTCAGAAGAACCAAAGTGAAAACAGATAAGATTACTTGCCCGCCATTCACCAAGACAACTCCAAAGTGCCGCAAACTCCCTAGGCCCTGTTTATAGGAGAGATTATATTTATGAATAAAAAGAGTCAAAGCAAAACGTTGCTATCTAATTCATGCAGTTAACCACGCAAATAAACATGGGATAAAGAAAATTTGATATACAGCTGAAGACCATTGACAGTCGTCAAGATATACACACACACACCTGCCCCAAGATTTGAAGAAGTTCACTTTGTGTTCTACCAACAATAATCAAAATCCCATGTCGAATTTTGATTAGAAAAACTTCAAAAAGTTTATGTAGAAAGAAAATTATAAGTAATCACGAAGACCATAGTGGTTCAATCTCCTAAATTTTGGTTTGGCTACAAAGCCCCAAATCAATTGAAGATGATTTTTTTTAAAAGAAGAAGACAAGATCAACAAGCTTACCAATCCGAAGAGGATCACTGGATTCTTGAAGAGAAATATAAGCAACCTAATAGTCCTGAGGCTAAACCTCTGATATTGGGAAGAGAGAGCCTGCTGCAATTCCTTCTCATCGATATATCCACTTCCATCTCTGTCCACGGATTGAAAGCTTCGAATCACATCTGGGTGTGTCCCTGGCGGAAAAGAAGAGTACCCACCATAAACATTACTTGGCACAGGATGAGGCCGCGGTTGCTGCTGACCATAAAGGCTTGTACTTGGAGGGGAAGCGTCATGTTGTTGTGGGTAATGGTAGTCCTCTGGCGCATAGGAATCCGGTATAGCTGGTGCAGACGGCGCGTAGGAATTATGGGAGCTGGATTTACCAGACGACGCCATTGATGTTCGTTCAAACTTCAAAGGCGAAGAAAGCGAAGGATCTAGGACTCACGATTCGGTGGCTTATTTCTTACGGGACCTATATGAGATCTGGACCGTTCATCTGTATTTGTGATTATTTTATCTGATACATCAGATGGCTAAAAAGGCGTCGTAGAAACTAGTTTCGGCTGACACCTGGACTGAAATAACTTTTAAATCGAGCCCATATAAGTTGGGCCTCGAAGTTTAATTAAGGCCAAAACCCAAATTTGGCCCAAGTCCTTCTGTTTACCTTTGAAATTGCCTCGGAAATCGCTGGACACAGGTTACAGGTGAGTGCGAACGGCAAGAGAGATGGAGAAGGGGGTAGCAGATGCGGCGGAGCTGCCGATGGCTATTGTACGGAGAGTGGTTAAAGAGAAGCTGTCGGAGTGCTCGCCGGACGTTGACATTTTGGTCCACAAAGAGGCTCTTCTCGCTCTATCCGAGAGCGCTCGCATCTTCATCCACTACCTCTCCGCGACGTAAGCATCCCCTTGGCTTTTAGTTTTTCTGTTTGTTTCCATGGAAACCATATGAATTTCTTTTTGCTTCTTCAAGTTCGCCGATTTTTGGTTTTTCTTCCACTTATATATATGTCTGCTTTCATTATATACTGTTGCACGCACGATTTCGTGCAGGGCCAACGACATATGTAAAGAATCCAAGAGGCAGACAATTATTGCCGATGATGTATCAAAAGCGCTGGAAGAGATTGAATTCCCTGAATTTACTGAGGATTTTAATGCGTCGCTCGCTGGTTAGTGAGTTTCTTGACTGAAAAATGGCTTAATTTAAGCTGATTGCTGAAAGGAAATATTAGTATTTTTAGGTTTTTTTTTCAAAGGTTTCACATAATGCGTACTTGCAATCTTAGTTTGTGATAATGGAAAGATTAAAACAAAAGATCTTGCATATCACATTCATTATACATTCAGGGCTAGGCAGCACCGACTCGGATACGGCGACACGGGATGCGGGTGCGGGGACACATTGATTCGCAAATCCTCAAAGAATCCAGGATGCGGGTGCGGGAGGACTCGGCAAATAAAAGATTTTTTTTTTATATATATTAAACCAAAGTTTATTGATGATTATGACCATTGTCATCTAAATATTGGTGTGGGTCAAACTCAACTAACAAAAATTATTAGCTGTACTAAGCCTTAGGCATGCCTAAGCCCAAGTTCTAAAAGTTTCTTCCTTAAATTGTTGTCTGCAAAGCAGTTTAAGTAGACCCAAATTGTCTGCAAAGGCGTCTGTCTAATATTTATAAGTCAGACTGAAATTGTTCTAGTGGAGATGACAGTTGGCAATTGAGTTTTACTGGAGATGACAGATGTCTATTGGGTTTATAAGTTGATAACAGATAAATCCCATACGATTGAAATCGTTCTTCAATGCCAGACATCCCACACGAGTCAGCATACGTATTCTGCCGAGTCCCTGCCGCATCCGTGTCCTTGCCGCACTCAGTGCGGGTGCGACGGCAGTTTTGGCGTGTCGGTGCTGCCTAGATTCAGGGAGATAATGCATTTTGGGGTAAAGTCCTAACTCTGGGTAGCTTCTAAAAGAAGGGCTTCTCTCTAGTATGTGGATGCTTTCCTTTTTCAACTTTAATCAAGAATCCATCAATCATCACCGCCTACTCGGTTGCCACTGTTTTATGGTTGCCCCCCTAAATCTGTTTCTTTCAAGACGATAATGTTGGCAATTTCCCATTTCTTACAAGTCTTTTCTTCTCTTGTTTTTCGTTTTATGTGTTAAGTGATATGTTTTGGTCTAGCAATTCGCTGTAACCTTGTGTCCTGCTCTGCATCACCACCTTGGGGTGCTTATATGACAAAGATGAGGAATGTGGAGATATTATTAACCTCTTATGCAGTTTTATTTGCTGTAGAAGATGTTCTATACTGCTTCTTTAATAAGTCAGAAGGGTAGATTTATCTGTGAACATATCTTAGATATTCGTGTAGGTTTGATGCGTAAAAGGGAGTGGGAACCTACTTTTAAACATTCCATATGGAGTTTATGATTCTAGGTATAAAGAAAGCATGGCATCATAAGTGAGAATGAGTGTTTTTTTTCTTCCATTCTATTGAAAGAGTAACGTCGGAACCAAAGCCAGTCTTTGTGCTCATATGCCTAGACTGCTTGCTTCAGTAGCATTGATAGGATTAGACATGTGTGTAATATTCTCAATGCTTAATCTGTCATATGCAGTATTTTGTGGTAGTCTTACAATTTGTAAGGATAAAAGTTTCTGATACCTTTCTCTTTTTTTTTCTTTTTAATCTTGGTTTCTGCTACATTTCAAAATGAAAATTTGTCTGAGTTGGCAAAAAAGGGTAAAACTAATTGAAAAGAGATTTTGATGTCTGATGTCTCATTCATTACTTGGTCGGACAAGAAGCAGTATCCCTCACGGGCACCTAAAAACTAGAGCTGCAAGTTCAATGCCAACAATGAAGAATGTTTTGAGAATAGGAATTGAGTATTTACTTTGCTATTCAGTTATTTAAATTTATAACCCAACTCCTTTTCAAGAAGAATTCATATCCCTTTTCTTTTGATTCTAGACTTCAGGCAGAAGAATTCTGGAAAAAAGGCAACTGCGTCGAAGGCCAAAGAAGTGAAAAAGAGGAAATTAGAAGAAACAACGGCGAAGAGTAAAGGCAAGAGTAAGAAAGTTGAAGAAGAGACTGAAGAGAAGGATGACGATGCTGATAGTAACTAGCACCTGAATAGCATATTGTCATTAACCTACTGAAGCAGCTGAAATGATGCATGCTTTTGTTCCTTCTGGTTGGTGGTTTCTACGTATGCCAAGAGATTGATGAAATATTGATCCATGCATGATTCGTCCCCATATGTATCTAATGAAGTACACACGACACCGTAGATTTGTTCCCATATGTTTCTGTTGTCAGTATTTGGAAGTCGAATGAAAACGCCAAACAAGGGTTGGTTTAAAATTATTTTTTATTTTCTGTTTCTATGTCTGTTTTTCATTTTATATTTTTCGTGTTTTTCGGCCTCAAAATGCTGCTAAAATATTTATGGGTAATAGTAATTAGTACACTTTCTGCTTAAATTTTAAATTCTAATTGAATGAAAAAAAAATTAATATTTTAAATATTGCAATTTTGAGAACTTCGAAGAAGATATTTCATCCAAAGGTTTAAATAAAAAATCAATGATGGCAGTCTCGCTACTGCTTAGATTCATCTTCCGAGCAACTAGAGATTTGCAGAGCAAATTTGTTGATCCCCAAATTCAAGCCGGGTAGCTGGCATGGCACCTCAAGATGGGATATTCACCGCAAGCGAGAATGAAAGAAATTGTTGACAGCAGCATTGTTGATCAAGTGAGTGAGGGATAAGACAGCTCATAAAATAAAACTGACCTTATTTCCATGCAATATATGCTTATAAGAATGCATAACACTGTAACTTCCAACTATATCAAATCTATTGTCTAATGATAAAATGTATCCAAGCCGCTCCCACTCAAGGGACTTCACACACTGTTTAACAAAAATCACCCTTTTAATTACGGGAATGGTGAAGGAACTTCCAAACCATGAATGCCTAGACAATGACCAGAAATACTAAGGGAAGTCCCGATATCATACCCATCCAACGACCACGCAGGAGGAAGGTGTCAACAATACCCAATCCTACTTCATATATTCCACCACACTCTGGCTGATATCTTCCAGGAAAGAAACAAAACCCATGACACTAGTAAGGCCACTTCCATCAACATCCTGCTCCTCGATTAGATAGTTCTCAAAAGCTGTGGAATCATCCTGCCCACCCCGGATAAATATGAGTTTGGGGGTGATACTCCTATCTTGCTTCAGTTTGTTAATTGTGGTTCGCAACAAACCTAATAAAAGAAGAGTTAAAGACAAAGCAAAACAGCATTCTCTATGCCAAAGTAACCATCTTGTTTCTTAAAGCACCAATAAATCAAAAGAAACTCACAATCATGGGGTGGAGGAAAAGGAAGCGTAGGATCTGCGGTAGAAGAGTAGAACACTATAAGAGTTGTAAATGCATCAAGGAAAAATATCGGACTCCCGCTGGTAATCAATGCAGCACGACTCAACGAATGGCGGGGATATGCTTTCGTATCAGGTGTAGAATATGAAGTAAGCACTGGATATACAGCTCGGTGAAGAGAACTTGGTTCCAGTGCGCTGTACCACAAAGTTGAAAAAATTATTTGCATAATTTAGGACTCTTTCCCAAAATTGAATCAAACAGTAAAGCTTTTCCTGAATTGACATGTCCAAATCACAAGTATCTTAATGAACTGTCCACAAGTTCATAATGTATAAATAGTACAATCCTAATTTGATTGATCACACTGCCCATTGTGACTGTCTAACTCAAAGTAGCAAGATGAGCAGAGGACTGTCACACACATACCTGAAAAGGCATTGCAGATAGATTCGATAGTCAGGATGAACACCCTCTTCGTGGAAGCGGAGGAGGGGATTTCGAAGCAAAGCAAAAACTAAGCGAGGTAAGGGCTGCAACTGTGGGCATTGTGAGAAAGCAGCATCCACCTGAGCAGTTATTGAATTTCCATTCTTGTATTGAAGTATCTTATAAGTATCATTATACTGGGCTGTGAGGATTACTAGCCAATCATGAAGCAACATCCTGCCCTCCCGAACTCCTTGCTCCAAAGAGGCTAATATAACCTATAGCGTAATCAATATCAATATGTTTAATATAAAACTAGTAGAATGCAAAAGGAAATAATCAAATTATCTAGTAGTAAATAATTCACGGAATGATGCTTAAAGAACCAGATACAATTTTAAGCAAGCCATGCACAGCCTGAGCCACACTATGTACAAAACTTGGGACAGTACGAATCAATCTGCCCAACCATCTGAAAGTTCTGCCCAATTGTATTCATAGTCCTCCTGGTTCTTTGCCTATTCGCAATCCACTGTCATCACCTCAAACTTTGCCAGCACAAACAAACAGATACGCCCGAACCAGTAACCAAAGATGGAAAACCAGAAGTGAAATTTCTGCGCATGCTTCTCCATCTCCTTTACAGGTTAGATAACCAACCAACAAAATCATCACAGAAATCCTCTGAATGCATCTCTCTTATTGTCTTCAATGCAACAAAAGCAGTAAAACAGAACCTCAGATTTTAGCTCTTAAGATGAAAGAGAGAGAGAGCAACAACAACAACTGGCACACAAGATACCAAGGTGGAACTGGGTTGGGGAATGGTTTCTCCAATAACAACAAAAACATCTTACAACATGGTTTGACAGTCCATTATACCCACATTTTTTTAATGTAGTCAATTATACTAACAATCACCACAAAATAGAAAGGTATTTGAAGACTTCCCTTACTCTTTATTAAAGGAGAGAAACAAGAATGCCTCAACAGAATTAAAAAGCAAATATTAAACAAAGCTCAAGCATTAAGAAGAAAGAAAAAAACCAAGAGGGAGGGTGCTTGCAGAGAAATACACCTTGTGAACAAGTAGAGATAGAACTGCTTCAGGATCAACGCTATCATAAAGTTCATCAACCTTTTGAGCAGTTCCAAATTGCAGAGTTCGAATTCTTAATCTCCGTTGAAGGGAATATTTGCTTCTACATAAACATACATGAGATAAAGCTATGCTCATGAGTTCCTAAGGCTATCAACATAGTATGAGGGTTTTATGTAAATGGTTTGATGGCATATTTAGAATGCAAAGATAGTTATGAGAAAAACATGTTATGCAGTCACTAAAGGCATTATCACAAAAACGAATCACCCAAGCAGAAGAAAAGAAAATTGATGCATGCGATAAACAGCCCTCAAAATTTATTGACTAGAACGTAACGTATAGTAACAAAATAAAAATTTAAATCAAATAATCATTTGCATGTGACTTCTAAGGATAAAATTTGATTCAAGAAAATAAAAAATGTCAGCGAAAATTATGCTACTCTAAAAACAATTTTCTGTGGCCTAAGATAATCCTTTCTGTGGGCACGATCGTGGAATTGACAATGTTGAATATCAAGTATTTTATTGAATAGCAAATTAATAATAAGATGATATAACTAAGAAGCTGTAATTCATTGAGTAACAAAATATGTCATAGATATAAGGCTCTATTAATTTAAAACAAGGTGATCAGCAACCAACGAGGAAAAAAACAGCTGCATTACTAGAGTAATCATACCTACTTGCAGAAACCAATCCGGAAGTGGAAAGATCCTCAGGCGGCACAACAACTGTGTATTGGAACGCAATCTGAAGCACGGGTTGCTCTGAGGCATTCCTACCACCAATAAGAGATAACATTCATGTAATGATTTCTAAACTAAACTACAAAAAGGATCAAAGGATTGAAAGCCATCCAAATGGTAAAGAATTGTGTTATAAATATTTTGAAATGAGGAAAGAAGAAAAAAGAGGAGAAGAAATTGCAAATCCCTATCAACCCAGCATATACTACGGGAGTGGAAAAACATGTATTGAAAATAACAAAATATTGAAATGGACAGTAGAGCCATTTGGGGTTTGCAATCAGTATTTATAAATTTTCATTCATCCAGCCATATGCAATTACTAAGTTCAAACAAGGGGCCATTTCTGTTTCAAGAAGCATCATAAAAGGGAAACATACTCCATTCACCGACATGATATTTATATAGGTACTGCTAAGAAAGGATATTTATATTGGCACATCGAAGGTAAACATATAATATTTTTAAAATGTATGAATAGCCATGATGGCCACCAGACAGATATATACCTGGAGAATCCAACTGTATTGGCAAAATCAAAGTCATAAGCATATGTAGCATAAGAATCACAACAAATAATATGTTGTACATTTTCGTATTGTGGATCTGGGAAGAAATGACCATACTGCAAAATTTTGGGAAGAATATTAGAAAAATTATACTGCTGATAGCCTGATAATGTCAATTGTGAATTTGTGATAATAATGATGAAGACAATGAAATTGCTTACAGCATGACCAGGTTTGAATTCGGATGATGTCCTCAATCTCAGTACACAAGTAAAAGCGTATGGCCGACTTAGCATCCGATACCTGTTTAAAAAAACATTACACAAGATTACTTCAGAGATTTTTCTCATCTTCTCATTAATAAGAAGTTAACTACTAATCAAGTTTCTCCTCAACGAGGACCTCCATGGGAATTTGGCATATTCTCAAGCGCTCTCTCAAAAAGCATGTGGATTGCTATATCAGCATCTTAATGATATCTTTATTTTAAATGAAACCAGTTGAAGAACTCCAATGCTTTTATTCAAATAACAAAGAATTCATAACATGTGCCATAGCTGACAAATTCAGAACAGTCACTTCACTTTTATGAATGTAATTTTTAGATACCAACTTTCAAACATAAATTGGCATCTGAACAACGTAAAATCTCAACTTTTTTGTCAGATAGCTTTGATACTCACAAGTCCTGAGGAAGTGTAGAGTCATCTGGATTTGAATACAAAAACAATGAGCCTCCACTTTCGATACTAAGAAACTTAAGAGAAGCCAGATCTGTGTACTCATTTGTAACAGCAAATATGTCCACACAAACACCTGCTTGAACAGCAACTGCAGCCTGTAAAATATATTTCAGCGCTACATGTCTCAGAGCATACAACATAGAATATATTAAAAAAAGAATTAAACCAAATTACCAAATCTTTATAAAATGGAGTCTGCTCGGGAAGTAAAGCTCGGTCTGCATCCTCTCCCTTACTGGCATATTGCTCTCCATACCTTCTTGTATCAAGTTGCCCAGCTCCATAATCAGGTGGACCAGAAAGAAAAGCAAATACTCTAGCTGCAGTTTTCCCCGATCAATCAACTATGTAAACATCAACAGAATCATATAATACTAATGTGTACGCACTTTGCATGTATCCATATAATAAACCTCAAGACAACGTAAGGTAGCAATGAATCCAACCAGCGGGGTTGGAGCAAGCAATGAATCCAACCATGAAAGGAATATATTAGCTCTCAATTATATCACAAACCTAAGGCAAATGTGTTGCCATACTCTGATCCTAGGTAATTGAGAAGAGCTTCCATTGCAACACCAAAACCCCGGCCACCCATCAAGACACCATCTAGTCCTTGACCTGCTCCTGTAGTTCTCTCCCATGAAGTTGTCGGTCTGAGAGTTTCAAGTGCAGCAGTAATACGATCCTTGCAAGTATCCACCTAAATAATAAATTTTGCTTTAAGTGCAGTGCCCATTCACTAAGTGTTTTGAGTGCTGAAGGAAAAACTGGAATTGATGAAATGACAGAATAATGTGCCACATTATTTCAGCCAAGGCTTCTCCCTAATACACAGAATCAGTAACACGAGTCCTTGTTTCTCATTTTTTGTTTCAAACTACTGAGGAAAAACATATCAAAATTTCCAAAATGCAAAAAAAATTGAAGTGCTAAAACCATTACTAACAAACCGGAGCCAAAAATTGTAGCAATGGCATGACATCTTCAAGCTCAATTGGTAGGGTGTGCTCTGAATCTTGCGGAATAAAAACATTCTTCACAACAGGTATAGGTCCTTGAACATCATACAACCCTATTTTGTGGCTGAAAGTGGCAAGCCCAAAAAGTGAACCAGGCGCAAGAGCTGAGAAAAAAGAACTCGAAAGTTCAAGCTTCTAAAGATGTAATTCAGGAAAGTAAAACATGTCCTTTTAGTTATTAATATAAAGTTTAAACACGACCTTCCAATGCCGCCTGCAGTGCACTTTTAGTCAGTTCCAAAAATTCTTCAGATGCTGTAGAGGATTTAAGGTCAAACAATAATTATCCCCTTAGAAATGCAAAAGCTCTGTCAATATGAACAGTTTTCAAATAAAGTATAAGAAATCTTAAAACAAATGTGCAGGTGAATTAGATACTTAGTTCTAGCTATGCCATCAATGCTGTGGTATGGGAAAAGAGAGAGGAAATTCAAATAAGAAAGTAAAATTACAAACAACAAAGCGCTCTTGAACTAACTGGAAGGTCCTATAATTCCAATATTATGCTCAAGCTTTACTGTCAACTATGTATAATGATAGCACAAAATTAACAATTTTAAATGTTATTCTCATTTCATCCATAGTTTCAAAGGAAAAAAAGCTACCAATTTGCTAGGACTAGCCCAAAACTCAAGGATCTTGTGCTTGAATTCCCCTGGTGCAACTTGGATGTAGCTGATACTGGAGGTTTGCATATGAGTGTCTGCGTTCGTGTCTATGTCGTCTAGCGTTTACTCCACCGGGAGGGTCTATAAGTAAACACCTGCGCACAAGGCTCTCGCAGTGGGCAGGGTCGGGGTCAGGCAAGATATACACAGACTTTACCTCTACATAATGTGTAGAAAGGCTGTTTTCAGGAATTAAACATCTGACTTCTAGGTTGCACTCCTACAACTCTACCATTGGGGTGGGTCTAATATGGGGAAAAAATAGTAAATCTATTACCATTTATTTCTTGCAATTTCCAGCTTATTGAAGCATTAGAACAGAACCAAGACCCAAACATTCTGCTCATTCTGATCTTAACTTCTCCTGCTTCATGAGATTTGAAGCAAAAGCCTAAGCCCACTCGTCAGTAACTCTTGACCAGTTGATCTATGGCAAAGTCATTCATGATTCTACTTTTATGTCTAGCAACGATAACCATTCTAACCCAAATTGCTAGACCATTCTACCCCACAATATCTACTCATAAGAATATCTAAAAAAACATTTGACATTGATCTTCAGCTAAAAGAAGTTTTCTGTAGTCATACAACAATTTAATGACTATTACCAATTATCAATGTGTGCCAACAAAAATTGATAAGTTAACATCAATATATGCTCTCTCAAAAAGGGAAAAAGAAAAGGAAAGTAGGTGCAGTGAAAATATCATTTTCATCCAAAACTGTATACAGGGACATAGAGCAGCAACCACTACAGAGTATAATTCAGTTCTAAATTCCTAAGAGACCAGGCAATTCAACTATTACCACCACTAAAGAATTCATCATCAGATCATAAGATTGACACTACACAACTCAACAGAATCTTACATGACAAATCAACAGCAGCAACATAGACTGGACGCGCTTGCATTGCTTCAGCCTCGGATCCCTCCACTACATCAACAACAGTAGCACAGAGCTAACGTAAACGATGAAACCCGAAAATAGATTACAAAAAAAAAATCGTACGAGACTTACAAGGCATCTCGAGATCGATGAAGGAGGACATCATCTCGGGGCATGACTGGGGGTGGGAATAGCGGCCGATATTCTGGGATGAGAGGCCGTTCAGGGTCCCGCATAGGGAACAGCTCCACGCCCATTGCTCCAGTTCACAATACGTGTTGAAGTAGGCGTAGCAGTTCTCGCATCGCGGCAGCAAATCCCCGCCCGATCCGTAGGTGGGCTGCCCCCCGTTCTCGTCCGTGCCCGAGAAGGGAGTCACTGTTACACCCCATGGGAGACCAGAGTTATCCGAGGCGTCGGGGTCCATAGGAAATCGAGACACCGTCGCCCTGACCGCCATTGACTTTCTCCCTCTGTTTTCTCTCTTGTTGTCTTCGTTTTTTCTTTCGGTTTTGCTGGAGACAATCCGCCCTGGTAAATCTCGGCTTCGGGTGTACGTTAGACATAGGGAGCGAGTTGCGCGGCGTATCTTAGCAAGGTGCCGTTACGTGTACAGATACACGAGGCCTAGACCATTGTCATCATGCCACGTAAAAATTATCAAATGACATTGGCATACATGTCGCATGTGGGGATAGCTGGGGCCTGCTGTAGCTTAACCACAGCTGGTCCCGCTGTAGCCATAGCTTTAAAGAATATTTTTAAAAAAATCATAAATTTGTTTTTATCGAATTTGTTAACTTCTTAAAATTCACTATAGCATATCACAATATAACTTCATGTATGATGAATACTCTCTCGTTTAATTTTTTAAACTCAAAATAAATACTTTTTTCAAATTTCAATGTACATTTTTTAACTTTCATCTTTTTATTTTTTGGAAGGTTTGAGGAACTCTTCTCCTCTCAATGGGAAGATGAAGCAAAAACAAACTGCAAGCCCAACCTAAAAAACCAAAGAAAAAGATGATCGCGGCTCATCAAGAACAATCCTGGCAGCCAAAGCTTGGTCCCTCTCCACCATCAGAATCAGCTCAGATGGGACCTCATTGAACCAAACAAACATGAGAAAGAGAGTGAACACCTCCTTTAGCCGACGAATGAGCAAGCCCATTATAATCTCTACGCACATAAGACAAAAAAACTCTGTAAAAGCCATCTAATTTCCACAACTACCCAACGCAAATCCGAGAGATTCTCATCCCTATGAAAATCCAGAGCGTTAATAATATTTAAGGTATCTCCCTCAAGATGAATAGCTTGATACCCCATGTAATTAGCTAAACGCAAGGTTGTCAAAGCAGAATACGCCTCTGCCAGAGACACGGAAAGAGCCACAGGACGCCAATTAGAAAGCGCCGCAAGAGGCAAACCACGCCCATTTCTGATAATGCTTCCCAAACCAGAAACATTACGCTCAACACCAAGAGCAACATCAAAGTTCACCTTCACAAATCCCAATCACAAATCCCATATTGGGAAGGCCCCACAACGGCAAGGAAGCAGAGCCCTAAGAAATGGGCTCCCCTCTCTCAAATTGGATGGAAGAACTGAGAATATGGAAGGTTTCACTAGCTGCCATAGTAATCTGAGATGTAGGCCAGACCTTTCCCCCATGAAGAATCGCATTCCTGCTGCCAAATTAACCTTAAAGTGACCGCCAGCTTGGCCAGGCAAGAGGGAGAAAGTTTACCAGTAATATATCCCCAAATTTCAGAAAAACAAGAGCCAACCAAGGAAAGCTTTTGAATGCTCTTAGAGCTGTCCCGAAGAGCCTCTGCAGCGTGAGACCAATAAAACAGAACATGCATAACTGATTCAGGCGCTTGATGGCATAGAGGACATACCTCAGACAAAATAATCCTCTGAAAAAGAAATTTTGATAGAGGGTGATTATGCACATTAAAGTTCAGACTAACAAAAACACAATTTGGTTGCAACCTAGTCGAACCTTTCATCATGAATGAACTAGGTCAGTTAAAAGGAACTAAGAGTAACAACCAAATCATCAATCTAAGTTCACCATCTAAGTGCATATACTTAACAAGTTCAAAACACAAAAATTGACAGTCAACATGAAAAATATCACAAGGGTAGGATTAAAAATAAAGACAAATAGTCATCATCAAGAAAACAGACTGAATGAGTTCTTCAAAACAGAGAGAAACTAGTTAATTGCCCATGACAAAAAAAAAATCAGCTCTCTCATCAGGTATTGGTGGCTCTTGTATAAATCTGCTGGCTAGAATGAGCAGATATCATCCTAATGGAGCCCCTTGCCATCAAATCCTTAATCGCCCGACGTGCCAATGATCCGCTGATCTGATAATGGGGAGAGAAAAACAGAGGTAAATATGATCAATAAACCAAAAGACTAGAAAAGGGGGAGAGAAGGAACAATGAAAACATAACTCAACATTAACTAACATAGGACAATGTCAAATGGCAACAGGAATGACTCCAATAGGCATATTCATAACATATGATGGTTTTGTCAATAAAAAATGCATCTTAGTGAGAAAAAAGCATATAAATATATACACTAATTCCATATTAAGTATTTAAGTTTCCTAGAAACTTGAACCAGGCCCAAAACTCACTTGTAACAAATTTGGAATTTATTTTTCCTCCCAGAAAAAGTGTTCTTAAACCAGCATGTGTTTTGAGTGAGGTTGAGTAGAGAAACCTAATGTTATTAACTAATAGGTAATAACACAACTGAGTACACAAGGTCATGGTACTGAGCTTGGAAGAGCAAATTGTAATATAATCGGCAAGCTAGCTCAAAATGCAACAAGTTAAAATGACAAAAAAGGGAAAGAGAAAATTCTCTACTGCTAATGATGGAAGAAATACTAAGCTATGTCGACATGATATGGAATGGTGTATGGCATTGAACAAATAAATACACAAATATCATCACCTCATTCTTCGATATGAGCTATGTCAAGTTGTCAACATGATATAGAATGGTGTATGGCATTGAACAAATAAGTACTCAAATATCATCACCCCATTCTTCAATATGAGCTAATTCCTAATTCCACTAAGAACTAACAACAACCAACTGACTTAGAGTTCTTCAAAACAGAGAATAATCATAAGGCACAAACTGTAGTAGAAATCACCAAATAACTAAAGTGATACTAGCGCACCACTGATCATCAACCATTTCAAAACAAATTTAGATACCATGCCAAAGGTTCTAATACCAAATACCCAAGAAGCTAAACACTAAATAGCAAAAAATACATAAATACGCGAATAAATAATATCACGGATCATACCCTTAATCTGTCAGACAAGACAGAAGGAGTGACGAGCTTGTACTTGGGAGCCTCAGTGAGGAGCTTGTCGTAGGTTGCCTGATCGAACAAAATCATGTTGTTAACCTTCTCCTTTTGCTTTCCCTTGCTCCACTTCTGCGTATTGTCAAAAACAAAAGAAAAATCTCACGAAACACACCCATATAACATCAAAACTTCATTAGAAATTGAAAAAAAAAAAAAAAACACACACACATTCAAGACGTAATTCACTTAGATCCAGATCCCCTTATTACCTTCTTCTTTTGCTTTCCTCCACCAGACTTGGCGGGTTTGGAGGATGGAGGTGGAGCCTTATCCTTCTTCGGCGCCTACCACAAGACAAAACATCAGATATCGCAGCCGCTTACTAGAACAACAATTTTCTTCTCTGCAATTTGCTTTCTTAAAAAATATAAAAATTAGAGAAATAATACAATTGAACTGGCTTACCATTGTCGTTGCTAGTTGGAACCACTGGGTGAGTTTGGAGGCTAAACAGACGGCAGCAGCGACGATGAAGCTGAATTAGGTTTTGGAGATGATATAGGATTGAGAGGTTGCTAGGGTTTTGTTTTGGACCTGGCCGTCTTGGGCCTGACAAAAAGCCCAAGTTGATGGAGAAAAGCTGTATAGGATTGAGATTTCAGACATAGCTAGGGTTTTGTTTTGGGCCTGGGGTCTTGAGACTATTAAAAAGCCCACGTTAATGAAAGGGTTAACTGGGTTAATTCTCTTTGGGCCAGTTGGACGATGACACCTAGTGTGTGTAATTCAAATTACGTTTTACCCCGTAACATCAGGAGGATTACTCTTGAACGCTTGGCAGTTGGCACCGCTACCGGGGAGGTATATTTATCTATTCTAGATGCGATTATAGGGAATCATTGCTTACCTGAATCACACGGTGAATCGCTCCAGGCCTACCTTTTTTTATAAACCTCCACCCAAACCCCCTTCACAGTCACGCCAAGGAAACACGGAGAATTTCTAAACCCTTTCCAGTTCTCTCTGCATTCGCGGGGTAATCGGCTTGATTTCTGAATCTGATTTACGCTTCCATATGCAGATTTGTGTTGCTTTCTCTTTTTCTTGTGTGAGATTCACGGAAGCTATTAATTAGATTTTATTTTCTGTTGGAGTAGCATTGTTCTTGATGATTGTTTTCCTTGTTTGAGTAAGAATTTAATCTCTATTTTTTTTTGTTGAGATCTTGGTTCTAATTTAGATTACCTGTTATCTGTGGTGGTTTTAGAATAAGTAGATGAGAGAGGGAATTCTTTGTGTTTGCTTTGTAGCTGCTCCTGGAAAAACGATGAATCGAAGCGCATTATTTGTTAGATACAATCTCGTAAGGAATCCACTTCGTTTTGAATGAAGAAACAACTGTTCTTAGATCAAGGAAGCTCAAGGTCTTCCATTTTTGTTTATGAATTTTCTTGTGAACATTGTTTTAAACATTTTGTTGCAGCCTTTTCAGGTGAAATTAATTATCTTAGAAAATGTCTGTCCATCAAAAAACACAAAGCTGCAAGAAAATTTATTCAATAAATTTGATCATAATTGCCATGGATGCATATTATACATGCTACTGAAGTGAAGGAAAATGTCTATAGGTATGACTTGCAAAAGAGTTAAATTAAGGTTTCATGATTTTTCTTTTCTAATCTCATATGAGAAAATCAACATGGTGGATTCAAATTAACTTATCTTATGGATTTGTTTAACCCACGCCACACTATTTGGTAAATGCTTTGACAATAATGACCAGTGCATCTCGTACAATTACTTTGTGTGTGAGAGTGCATGTGTGTATTGCCCAAGAACCTACATGTCTAACAATTTCATGGGGTGCCTTGATATTTCTACTTGGCTGGTGTTTGGTTGTTAACTTGTGAGTTATGGCACTTAAAAGTTGGGCCTCTAATATAGTTGCTGTTTTTTCTTTCTATTTTTTGAAAGCAAAAAAATATTTATCAAGAAGAACCAAGCATGTGCAAACATGGAAGTTATAGGGTTATTGTGATTATCATGCAATTTATTATGCTGATTTATTAGGCAGTAATTTAACATGATTTTGGGTGGAATTGCAGCCCTCCAATCCCTCATAAGACAAACCAGGAAGCCTTTCAGTTTCCTCCGCATGTAACAAATGGTGTTTCTGTAGTACTGCTGCAAGTTTATCATTTGTTATTTCCTTTTCAGATTTTGTAAGCTGTGATGGCAACAAGAATTGCTGCACGATATGTATCTCGAAGGTTCTCTAGCAGTGGTAAAGTACTTGGTGAGGAAGAAAAAGCTGCAGAAAATGTTTTCATAAAGGTATGTCAAAGGTTCAATTGATTGCCTGTTTCCTCTGTGGCTTGCGCCTGCCTCATAGGGTTTTCATTTTCAAGCTGAAATAAATAATGTTGCTTTTTCAGTTGGTATGTTCTGAAACCGTGAAGAACATATTTTTGTACAAGTGAATGGTTGGTTGCCCATTTTATGCTGATTCCTTGTAATTGCTTACTCATTGTAAGAAGTTTTATTTGAATAGGAAGGCCTTACCTAGCCCAACAGCAAAATTATTAAAGTCCTTTTACCTGACAGCTTGTCGTGTAATTAGTTGTTGATAGTTATGCATCAAATAGACTTGTTGAATACATTATTCTGCTTGTATATTTGTACCTTGTGAAGTGTTTGTTTCTAATTTTTGAAGAATCATTACATGAGCCAGTACGATGCTTTGGTTTCTGTCAATGGCTAACAAGTACTTGCAATTGCAGAAAGCCGAGCAAGAAAAACTGGAGAAGCTTGCACGCAAGGTATGTGCACGGAATACAATTCCTTTGTTTTACCTCAGGAGTTTATTTGTTGTCTGTTGATCATATCATTTAAGTCTCAAGCTTCATGGTTCTTAAATGATAAGATGTGAAAGGGTTGATGGACTTTTTATTACTCGATAGAAGCATAGATTCACACATTCATGCATATGCAGACAAGGTTGCTTTCTATTCTCTTCTCTCTTAAGTTTCAAGTGATACCTTTTTGAGTTTCAACTAGACAACTACTTGATGAGCCCCTTCTGGTGAGTGCTTGGGCACCTCACTGTATGCACTCAAGGTGTAGTGTCATCATCTCCTTCACCCCCACCCCCATCTTTCCCTTCCCTTTTCAAAGTTAAAGGAGATTGATTAATACTAAAGTGGTATGCTCCTGTCTCTCCATGAACTAATGTAGAATGTTGAATTTAGCATATTCAAACAATGTTTAGTGGTGCAGTTAGAGGAACTTTCTGAAATTTTGCGAGAGTTTCAATTTTGTCAGGTTATGTAGTTGGCCTAGAATACCTCATGCTGAATGTGCTAATAATGTATTCAGGGCCCAAAACCAGAGGAACATGCTGCAAGCTCAGGGGGTCCAGCAACAGATGTCAAACCAGGTGCTGCCGCTTCGTCAACATCAGGAGCATCAACAGCGAAGGTATCAACTGACAAGTACAAGAACTATGCAATTGTAACTGGTGCTGTTACTATTCTTGCAGCTGTGGGATGGTACATGAAATCTGGCTCAAAGAAGCCAGAGGAGGTCCAGGACTGAGGGAAGTGTTTTTGGATATGAACTGTGGGAAAACGTCCATGATTTCTCATACTTTGGAATCATAATGGCTTTTAGAAATAATCCAAACTTAGATATGTGGTGGCACAACTTATGTTTCTTCTGATCGTAACTCTTTTGCTTCGCCTTTTTATGTTCTACAAGTCTTGCAATTGTTTTCAGATTACTCGACATTTGCATTTTGCGGTGGCTATGCTTTTGCAGCATCACTATTTTAAGCTGACCCTCTTATGTGATGCTTACTAATTTGAGGCTTTTTTCTCTGAGGCAATTAGTTGGACATCAATAGGCAAAAACTGCTGATGTTATCTTCATGACCGATTGATATGCATGATGATCAGGTTTGGGTGGTGCTGCATTTTGTCTGAATCCATTTCATTTGCCCTACTCATCTCCTCTTTGAGAGTAGAAACGAACCTTGATGAATAATATTGTAAAGAAAATTGCGCGGCAGAAAAATTGGGTTTCCACACTTTGATTATTGGAAACACTACCGATGAATTTAAAGTGCTGAAGAGTTTTATTAAGAAATTGGATTCCCCCCCCCCCCCCCCAATTCCTAATAAAATTTGGGCTCTGCTCACAACTTTGCGACATAATTTGGTAAGGAAGTTTGCAACTGTTGTGGTTAGAGCATATTTTAGTAATACAGTGTTTTCTTATGTCTTATAAACAATGGCTATGCAGACTTTACTTTCATTGCTAGCTTTAGGGTAGTCCATATGTCTTGTAAATAGAATTATCTGTTCTCCTCCAAAAAATCTCGTCTTGTTCCATGCAAAATCTCTTAAGAAATTTCTGTGTTGGAAGATTCTGGTTCTAAAAGGAATATGCAGAAGAAAGCATTTGTACAATTTGAGAGATTTTTGTCTGATTTTATCCTTTCCTTTTGCTTTCATCGTTTTCTTTTGGCTAGGTGGACATCTCTTGTCCACCATAGACATGGGCCTTTTACAACTGTATGGCCAGATTTTTGTTCCAGGGAGTAGTATCTTTTCTTGTTCTGGATTATTATACTATATATAGTATTATTATGGACTGCTACCTACCACACATGGTGACAAATTTGAAATACAGGTTACCGTTAGTGTTACGTCACGGTTCATAATAGTTGAATGCATTACCATAGATTGTTTGCTCTGCTGGCACGTATATCTGGCACAAAACTCTGGATGAAAACTTCTATCTGAATCACTATAGGTTATCAACAAAGGGATTTGGTTTAGATGGCGAAATTGGCGATCCGAGTTTAGAGTTGGGCCAATTAGTGGTTTTGAAAATTCTCGATTTCCAAAAAAAAAAACCATAGGTCATCTTCTAATCAGTGGCACAAATTTCTGGTACATGTACATACATCTGCATTGCTGAATCAGTCGGGTAGATCGGCTTAGGTTTGATTTATTTGGGTTTGGAACAATTATTTAAGACCAATAATGATGTTTCTCCATCAAAGATCCTGATTTGACTTGGTTACAGAGAGTAATCATTACCTTCATGGTTGAATTTTAAGAGTTCTATCATGATATCGTAATAGGTTAGGTTGATGAAATATGAGAATTCCTCAAACTTAAAGCTACCATAATTGGAGCTATGGAATTTCCTCTGTCATCAAGAATTAAAACCTGTGTATGACCTGCAACTCTACCTGGTTAGAGTTGCAGAAAAAGGGGTCGTTGGCTAAAATGATAAGTTTTACCGCGATAATTCTTAGTGCAAGCGGAAGTTATGAGTGTAAGTCTCGTAATTTGTGATATGAACCCTTAAACCTAACGTGTGTGAATGTCACCCTACATTATCTTACCTATACTTTGTCTTGGCCCAGGTCTTAACTGGTTCACGGAGATTGTTGGATTTTCTATGTGACCCGGAGTTTACCAATAAGTTGTCTTGTGGGCAGAGTTGCAGGGCAGATATGGCTCTCTCTGCAATATGGTTGACATGGTTAGATGATGATCTATAGTGAAAAACTGCAAAGTAAGAGAGAACAAAGAACTACAAAGAAAGAAAGGTTATTGAATTATAGATTTATGGAACTGGAGGGCCATATACATCTCTCTGATCGTTTTCCTGAAAGAAAAAACACAGGCAGAAAGTTTTGTTCAGCTCCCATGCATATGCACTTTGCTGAACAGTCAACTCTCGGAATTTTTTTCCCCTTCTTGGTTTCATCTTCATTTACTCTGTTTCTGAAATCATTGCTGTCCAATTTCTTTATCATCTTCGTCTTCCATGAAGCGATTGCCTTCATCATCATCATCATTGTCTTCATCTTCATCATCATCTTCTTCTTCTTCTAGAATTTCAGAGTTTGGCTGAACAAAGTGCAGCTTCAGGCGGCCACCTTCTCTACAAGCATGCAAGAACTCAGGAGATGGAGTCCTTATCTCCTTCAGAATAAACCTGCCGTCTTGCCTGTACGACTTGAAGCAAACCCACGGCTTCCCACTCTCTCCTATGCAAGAAATTGGAGGAGGAAACGCTCCTTTCCCAGCCCTTGACCTCTTCAACTCTCCACTTGGGTTCTCTGTTTTTGGTTGTTTAGTAGTTCTCATGGCTCTCTCTTCTTGTTCTTGTTCCCAGTGTCCATTAATCATGTCCTCTACATCATCAGAGCTTTCAAATCCAAGCCCTTCAGTGCATAGCTGCAGATTCTCATGATTCATGGATAAAAGATTCTCACTTTTCTTGCGACTGTATTGGGTTTGGGTCTTTTCTGAGCTTGAAAACGTCTCCAAAAGAGGAGTCTTGCTGTTGTCCTCACAGTTCTTGTCAAAAATAGTGCTCTGTTTAGCACTGGTTTGCGAGTTGAAGTCTATAAAAGATGACATACGAGAGGAGGAGGAGGAAGAGGAGGAGGAGGAAGAATTCTCTTTGAAATGAAGTTCCCCAAAGATTTCAGTGAATGAAGACTGCTCTATGGGTTTGATTTGGTTCCATGTGGAATGGGGTTTTTGGTTATCTGGAGGTAATGAGTTTTCAAAGATGTGTTGGAGGCTCCTACAGGCGGCCATGGCTTTGGCTCTCCAGCACTTTATGAAAATGAGAAGATGAGAAGAGGAAGAAGCAGGGGCTTGTCATGCTCATAGGGGGTTGGAAAAAATCAAGAGGGAGGTGCTATTAATTGGGGGTATCTATCAGTTGGAGTTGAATATGGATGAGTGGTTATATTGAGATAGGGTCAGTATTTGGTGGTCATAAATGTCTCTGCATTTAGAGGCACTTTCTAGCAGGTTAGTCTCTCTTTTATAGACTCAAACTTAATCTAATTCTTACCATGCGTGTGCACAACTAATAGAACAACCAATCGTTGACAGAGATTGTGAACTTAATCAGGATAACTCTTTGTGCAAGTGGGAAGTCATGATTTTTAAGTCTCATAGGTGTTTCTATTATCACAATTTACGAGATGTGTCCTCGTTCAACCCAACGTGTGAATATCACCACGCGTTATCTTCTTGCAGTGAGTGGGTCTCGACCCAAGTCAACTAGTCCATAGAGTTGTGAGGTCTTCCATGAGGCCCAAAGTTACCAATTATTTATTCAATAGACAGCTAAGTGGGTTCCACGTTAACTAATAATAGTAATAAAACTTAATAGAAGCAAGTAAATGGAGTTGATTTATTCTTGGGAAAAGGTGGTCTTTATAATTTTTCTAGTATTTCATCATCAAGGGCACACACCCTTGTAGCTGGAGGATGGGCTCGTACAAGACCAGACCAGTGTTATGTAACCAAGCTTGGTTTGAGATTTGAAAATGGAGTATGACTGAAATGTCAATTCATTGACACTAATTGGTGTTACTTTGTTTGGTGTGTTCGTAGTCGAAACATGGACCAAATCTTTGATCAGACGTAATCAGGATGCCATTGTTCTTTAAGGAGTGATAAAAGTCTTGGAAACTTGATCACCTCTGCATTTATTTTATTTTTTTTGGTGACCGAGCCACCATGCAACCCAACATGCTCTTCAAATAGCTGAGTGGGCGTAAATCTCGATTCGTCAGAACAACCTACACTATGCTGACAACAAGTAAAACTAGATCGAAACCCATGCGGAAGAAATAAAATTCCAATTCCCAATTGGTTCAAATTTCCAACCTTAATGTCATACGCGTTAAGCCCATAGATATATAACCAACTGAGCTAATGGTCGATGATGACCTCTTCTTCCTTCATTCTGCCTTGTCATTAGTATGAACTTTGGAGGTGTAGACTCTCTCTACTTCCTTTTCTTCTTCCCCACTAGGCTCTTAACATGGTCTGATTTTAGCCTTGTGAACTTAACCCTAAACTACACAGATATGAAGTTCTACTGAACTATCAAGCTGATAAGAGCATAAGGCCACAGCATGGTGTCCACACCGGCCTTTTCAGTTCAAGTGGCCATAGAAATATTAATTTAAGTTTGTTAGAATGATTGGCAGGTATCCAGCCAAGTATATGTGGAAAAAACAGTAATGCTTACTGACCTGATAGCAGCTGCTGATCTTCAAATCTAAATAGTTGTCTTTTTTTGTGCAGTGGTCCTCATGCATTCCACCAGAGCTTGCCATTATAGAAAAACATTCACAGACCAAATGAAGATGCTTAAAGCCAATGCTGCTGGCTAAGCAGCGTGGGGCAAGACATGCATTAAGAATCAGAATTATTAGCAAATGATAATGCAAATGAAAACAAGAAAAACACAAATGGAGGCATAATCAGTCATGGGTTGCTGCCTTTCAAATGTCAGCCGCATATCACAATTCATCACCGTGGGATAAGGAACAAGGTGACCAAACAATGCAGCACGCAGAAAACACAAGTTTCACAAACTTTTCCTCCTCGCAAGTTTGAAGCGTAACAAAGTTAACTTATACAGAACTTTGTCAGAAAATCTGTTGAGCATACTTCACCGCCATGCTTCAATGTGCTCGGTCCTTGAATGTATACGGGTCAAAGTGCTGATTCCACGAGTTTTCTCAACAGGTGCTGATACCTGAAGAAGAGACTGCTGCAGGTTCATTTTTCCAGTGCCCTTATTGAAGTCTGTAGTGCTCGATTGTCCAATGTTGTTTTTCCCACAGTTTATTTGAACAGCAACCTTAAGAAAGTCAACTCCACCCACCTCAACTTCATTAGTGAACATCTCAGCATTAGCCGGAGTCTGATAGGGGCAATTCCCATCACCACTCTGCTTCTCAACAGCAGTCAGAGGGCTAGGGTCTTCTACATCAGTAATCTGAGTGTTCTCACAAGAGTTGGAGGAACTTTCCAACATAGACTCTTTGACAATGAAGGCTTGATCCACCTCTTCATTGGCTTTTTCTGCATCTTCCATGCAGGACTGTGAAGGGCTCTCGTCTCCATTCTCATTATTTGGATCTACATGGCAAGCAGGAGTTGGATCAATTATGGAATCTTGTCTTGCTTCCAGTGTCCTTAAGATAAGTGTCTTGAGGAAGTTCATCACTTGGACTGCATACATCAACGCAGTTAAGGGGTCTGCCATCTGCATGACACATGTAACATAAGAAATTGTCCTCCCAAAATCAATCAGACCAGCCATATGCATTGTTCTCAAAATCATTTACTGATATATTAAGGTGGTAGGAAAAGTGCCAGGTAAGTGGTATCTATTTAATGACCTTTTTCTGTGGGGTGTGGGCAAGGGGCAACAATGAGAGATAAGTCTGTATCCACTCATACTGGTTTTAATAAAGCCTCTAATGTATGAGGTTGAAGGGATGGCAGGCACAAGGATCATTAATAGAAAAAATAGTTCTGCAGAGATCTAAATACACCTTATTTCATCTAAAAGAAGAAAATATAGCCTTATATGAAATGATGAAGAAGAAGTTAGAAGCAGTCAGATATAAATGGGATAGGATATAAGAAGACATTGATTTGGTTCAAGGAAATATAATGCAAGATACAAGTTTCAGCGGTCCAAGTATGCAACATGTCTCAGGACTCTAGACAAATTAAAACTTTAGAAACCCACCTGAGTCATGTTTGGTGCAAAAACCATGGCGATGTTGCGTGCATTCATCTTGTTTAAATGTTCTTGCTGGACAACATCAGCCATCAGGTTGATGGCCCAATCCAGTAGAGCAGCTTCTGTTGGGGGTAGGAGTCTCACAAGCTCAGCACAATCTTCCTCAGTTTGACATTGCATTACCTGTTCTGGGGATAAAGAGTCCAGAACCCCAGTTGGGAGTTCCCTGAACCATGCCTAGAGTAACAACCAGATATCAAGCAAGATTGAACAATTAGTTGAACAACGATCTACTTTGCACTTTGAAATAGTAACGTTTTCAAGTCCAACTTATGTTAGGTGGACCTTGTAATGAAATTTTTCATTGGATAGGTAAAGCCTACCGCCTTGCTTGTGGGTAAGGTGCTCAACCCAGGAATCGGGCAGGGACGAACAATCACGCTTACAATGCACAACACATAGTGTGGTAGGGTCTTAAAATGAATTTAGCTCTTTATTCATTAACAAGAAAAATCAGTATCAAATTATCACTCCACGACGAGAAACTGTATATTATAGTCCATGTGTTAAGTCAACATAAAAATACATTATTCAAAAGATGATAGGATTAGAATTCAGAAGTCAAGCTTGTGTCTTCCCTGTTTAAGACTTTCCTATCTTTATATTCTCAGCATTTTAATCTGCGAAAAAATTGTTAATAGCCCACATGTACATTTGCAAGTATATTACATTGGAAATCAACAAGCAATAGTTACTTCACTGATCCTTCTTCTTTATTCTATATGCCCTTTCCTGGCTCAAAAACCAAAATAACTGTGTGATATGTTCTAAGTTTGACACGATTGGGCACTGGATGCCCTGGCTAATCCAAGTGAACAATTTCGCTAGATAACCAGGGCAATAACATCATATGAGGGGTGGAATTTCAGGAGCAGCCAATATGATGCATCTCAAATGAGTATTTAACAGACTACTGGAAAATCAGAAACGGATAAAGATGAATCAGGTTAGAATTTAGACTGATATACCTTGATAAGTCCTGCCAAACAGTGCACATCAATGCCATCTGGCACCAAACCCCTATTTAGTTCGTCCCTAACATACTCCTCCTGGCTGTTCCCTGCGTTAATTCTGAATATCCCTTCTGCCTACAGGCACGAAATAATTGAAGAAAAATGAATAGAGAAGGAATTCTTAAAAAATCAATCAAATTCGAAATACAAACCAGAAACTATGATTGATTTGTATCCCCCTCACACAGCTAAGAGAAATCAGATTAAAAATTATATTTCTTGTTGTTCTCTATAATTACACTGCTTGGGGTCAGTCGGTCAGCAAAAGAATTAGAAAGAAAAATAGTTGAAATGACAAGGCCAAATACCTGCAAACCTCTTTGAGCATACAAACGATTTTGCATTAGCAAGAGTATTGTTGGCACACTATTCCCTCTGGAGTCATATGACAGCTGCATGGATTCTGTGGAAACTCCAAAAACAGTAGCACTGCAGATAAAGAAAGAAATAAAAAAAATCAAATTAACAGGGAAGCAGATATATTGCTACTCGGCTGGTCGAGTATTTCCAAACAAGAAATTGTAATTATGCTAATGATGAATTGATGAAGAAATATATGAAGAGTTCTAGCTTTGGAGCCTTTTAAGGATCCAACATAAACAAAAAGGGATGTCTGTACTTGGTAGTCACAAATTTTCCGATTTTAGAACTACTCCCAACTTGTTTATGCAATTTAAAATTATTAATGAACTAAGATGCATGCATTACAAACTGATTAGACAGGAATCCAGGATTTTTTAGATTAGATCTACCTCAAAAAACAAAGGATATATCTTAAAGTATTACAACCTTTTCTAACACTCATCGACATATTAAGAAATTAGACAAACAAGCAATAGAGAAATGATAATTCTAACTCATGGTTCTTCACAGAAACTGCCCCAACCAAAATGCATATAATTCCATGCTGCTACTTAAGATGACGGAATTCAACAAACATGAAAAGGTTGGTCCAAGGTCTCCATCAGGGGAGGTTAAAATTACATGTGACTATGTATGTCCTGCTCCATGTGGCTGTACGATTTTTAGGTATATTCTATCGATAGCAATGGTAGCTGATAGTATAGGCATATAAATTCCGCAGACCACTTTTCCAAATGAGTTCTGGGGTTTTGCTTTGTATATTTCCATCTAACGGAATAAACAAGTAAAGTTGCTCATGGCAATCTTAATGTCCTTTATGTGAGGACAAACAATCAGACTGAGAATGTGTTTGCTAAAGACCTCTCTTCCTATACTCAGCACACAATAGCAAGCAATTTTTGTAGGTTTAGGTACAAGATTAAGCAATTGAACATCAGAATTGCAAGTTCCATTACGTTATCTATTATGAATGGTGATGTGTAAGACCTGCTATACATGCCCACGAAGGTAACACTCAGGAATTGGTTGCATAACCATGAAAATATTAATGAAGATAGAGATGGAGTGCATTGACAAAGACAGGGAATAGAGAAAATTGAAAATGGAGAGAAAAATTTCAAGACTGCAAGAAATATAACCAGCAAAGCATCAACAAAAGAAAAATCCCACCAATTAATTGGCTAAAAGATCATAACTTCGTGAATGCATAATGACCAGAACATCCAGAAAAGAAAACCCACCAATTTGAAGACCTAGGGAGAAGGATTAACAACCCAAAAAGGAAACCCATATTCTATTGCAAACATAATTAATTGAAACCCCACAATGTACCTTGCACTGGGAGCCCTTCTGGGCACTTCAGGCTCAAACTCCACAGGTAACCCCAGGAAGCCATTGAACCTATCAAAGGTAACATGCGCCACATGACGCACATTCGTCGGCCACCCGATCTCCATGGCACAAAGCTCCCTCCTATCACTCTTGCAAGCCGCCAAAGATTTCCTAAAGATGGTCACAAGAAGAGCCAACAAAGAAAGCTGATCTCTGCTCTGCCTCTCCGTGTCCTCGACCCCTTCTGGGTCACAGACAGTCACCGTAGAACCCTCACCATCTGCAAGAAGAGAACAAGAAGGGGACTGCGGGGGTATACAGGTCAAGGAAGAAGAAGTGGTGGAAGACGAAGTGGTGCTTGGAGACGAAGGAAAATGGGAAGGAGAGTGGAGGACCTCGGTCATGGCTGGCAATGAAAACAACGTATTCTCGAGAAATTAAAAAAAATTAAAAAGAAACAGTCCAGAGAAAACAAAGATTTGATTTTTGTGGGGTGAGAGAAGGTTTCAGTGAGAGAGATTGAGACGGTGGAGTTGGATTGAAGAAAGGGTCTGAGGATTGTTGTGGGGGACGTGAGTATCATTAACTTTGTGAATCTCCATTTTATAAAACAAAATATTGTTTTTTTCCTCCTATAATAAAGAAAGGAGAGACACAGAGAGAGGATTTGGTGGGAAATATAATGCCTTTGGTGGATGACACTCCCTCTGCAGAAAAGCTCGACAAAAATTAATTTCAGAGTGAGAGAGAATCAATTGGGCTTGTGAAGCCATCTATTTTGGGCCTCTGAAACAAAATAGCCAGCTGTTGAGTGTTGATAATCAAGTGGGTTTTACCCAGTTTGATGTTTTTGTCAGTTAAATACCACTATTGTTCTGTTGTATACTATACCTCTTGAATCTGCCTTATTTTTTTTTTTTTTTGACCCCAGAAGGCTCCAGTTTAACGGCCACTTTGTGATTTCTGGGTAAATTTTTAACTCAAGATGATCACCCGTGTGCACAACGAATCACCAATTTAGTCTTGAGTCGAAGTCCAGTGCATAAGTAAGACTGGGTCAAGGCCCAAAATAGGGTTCTTAACCCCTCCCAAGAAGCCGACCTTTGCCATCTGTCCTTGGCCCACGAAACCCAAAAAACCAAGAATTACGACTCATCGGTTCAAAGCTCGACCTGAGGGATCTTTCCCCTCTAAGCACGATGATATAACCACCGGCTTAATATCTCTGTCATTAAACTCTACAAATACAATTGTCAGCCAACAAGTGTTTTGACTCTTATCAGGTTCAAGAGACTTGATTGGATATTCTTTTAGGCTTATAACAGGATTGGGGGGCCGTCCGGTACTAAAAGTACCGGACTAAAGACCGGTAGGAAATGTGAGCCGTTGGATATTAAAAATCTAATCCAACGGTTCACGTGTTTCACCCTATCTCTCACACATTCACTTGCAACTTTCTTCTTTCACACATTCTCTCTCTCGACTTTCTTCTCTCTCAACTTTCTTCTATACAAAAACTCGAACTCTTAAGAATGTCAGGGCCAAACACCACCATCTTCACTTTCATTCTTCAAAAGCTCAAAACCCAACAAATACACAATCAAAACCCAGTTTTTGAACATTGTAATAATCTATCTGTTGATTTTGTTCTGGGTCACAATCAAAACCCAGCAAACACACAATGGAAACCCAGAAAGAAAATCCTCAATATGAAAGCAAGAGGGGCAGAAAAAAACAAGCAAAAGATTATGAAGGCCACGGGTGTCATAAAAATAGAGAGAGAGCTGAGGAGGCATTGTATTCGATGGACCCTTGTCTTTGACGGAGTAGAGTCCTCCACGGACCCTTGTCTTCAACGGATCGGAGTCTTCGACGAAGGCGCTGTCTTCGATGGAGCAGAGTTTTTGACGGTGGCAACATCTTCCTACTTCACCAATTTTGTCAGATCTGGTCAAGGGGTCAGGAACATGGAGAGAGAAGTGATGGAGAGGTTTGATGAGAATAGTCCCAAAATTGGGGTTTATTCAATTTTCTGGCTTGGCGAACATGATAGCTGAATCTGATGGGGAGTAAATAATTCTAGAGAATGTAATTTTCAATTTTTGAAGCTTTTAATCTTGTTTCATTATAAAGAAAGTGTGAGAAAATGAATGAGAATTGGGGAAAGAAGAGAGAGACGTATGAAAGTGTGGTTAAAAAATTAGGGATGAGGAAAGAGAAATGGATGACAGGGTTAACCGTGGGATTAGATTTTTAATATCCAACGGCTCACATTTCCTACCGGTCTTTAGTCCGGTATTTTAGTACCGGACCTACCCCCAATCCCTTATAACATGCCTTCATATGTCATCATGGTTGCTGGGGGCATGCTTATCAACGCGTGACACCAACATTGTACCTTTAGATTATGATTAGAAACCATATGTCTTTTATATGAATGATGATGATGATACAATTGCTTACTTTCCGGGCTTAATTTAAGCAAGAAAGTCCACGCAACCCCACACACACACATATATATGATACCAGCGGCGCCGAAGAGGGAGCCGTCGTAGAATATGGACACGGTGGTGGAGGAGTTTTCAATGGGGACGACGTTGGGTTGGTAACATGATTGCTTTGTCAATGTAAGTTTCTTCCATTTAATTTGTTTGTCATTGCTAGCTTAACTTCTCTGCACAATGAGAACTTGGGACGTGGAAGCATGATCTTGTTAAAGACTTGTTTGATCCACAAGAGGCAAGTTTAATTTTGACAATCCCGTTGGGAGTAAACTCGGTGGAGGATGTGATGAGTTGGCACTGGACAAAAAATGGGTGCTACAATGTCAAATCTGGTTACAAGTTAGCTGTGCAGTTGAAAAGGGAGCAAAGCATGGTGGGCTCCTCGTCTAATCATGGTTGCGCTTTCCCTTGGAGAGCATTATGGGATATTCAGGTGCCAAGTAAAATTAAGCACTTTCTGTTTGGAGCTGTGCATGGCTGCATCCCTTGTAACTCAAACTTACATCGTCGACGAGCCATTTCTTTGAGTGGGTGTATTCTATGTGGCAAGGAAGAGGAAACTGTAGACCATATTTTGTTGCTTTGTCAAATGGCTAAGGAGGTTTGGTCGAGTGTTCTGCCTACGGAGTACAATAGTGGGGGATGTCGCTTAAAATTTATTGACTGGGCTGCCCACATTTTAGCTTATTCAACGACCTCAGTGAAGGTTATCTTCGCTGTGTTTGCATGGTTTATTTGGAAAAAGAGGAATGAATTTATGTTTGAAGGAAAATGGACCTCTTATGCTACTTTGGTAAGGCGGGGCAATAAATTCATTGAAGATTATAGGCAAGCTATGGCGACCCAGGATGTTAGGCAGGGAGATTCTACAGTTAGTACAGCGACAGTCTGGGCACCGCCACCAAATGGTCTTTTTAAGCTTAATGTTGATGGGGCATGCTTTAATGACAAAGGTACTTGTGGGGTTGGTGGTGTTATGCGAGATGATAGAGGTCAAGTAAGCTTCGCCTTCTCTTGTTATAGGCAAGGAATCCTAGACCCGGTGGCAATTGAGTCTCTTGCTGTTCTGGTGGGGCTACAAGTAGCCCAAGACAGAGGTTTTCGTGATTTTCAGCTAGAGTCAAACTCAGCTATAGTTTGTCGCTTTCTCTTTGACCGTTCTTTCCACCGGGCCCTGGCATGAGCGGTGCTTCAGTCGTGCGAGTTGTTAATGGATAATAATTTAGGTGTCCATTTCTGTCCTCATGTATCTCGAAATTTGAATCAGGTTGCCCATTTCATGGCTAGAAACTCTCATCGCACTCTAGGTACTAGAGTATGGATCGGGGAGACTCCAGCTTGGGCGATGTCTGGTTTGTAAGTTTTGTTTTCTGTTGTGTTATAAAATTTCATTTCCTATCAAAAAAAAAAAAACTTCTCTGCACAAAGTTTTCACTACTTTTAGCAGTATAAGTTGTCCTATTAGCTACTGCATTCTGTAACGCAACTGAAAGACAACAAAAGTGAAAGAAATTCTGTATTATTAGAACTTGTACATTCCGATGTTTATGAATTAGATGACATTTTAACTAGAGATGGAAATCAATATTTCCTTATGAACAAACTTTAAGACAAAGGATGTTCGTTATTAAATTGCAAAAAAAAAAAAAATAACAAAACCAAAATGAGCGGACAAGAACATCACCGGTGCATAAAATAGCTCTAAATAAGAGTTACTGATTTCTCAAGACTTTGGGGCAAGACCGGCCTTGAGAGCTTGAACAGTTTGAGTATCGGTTTTGAAAGACTTGGCCAAGATATTGTCATCAATATTGGTGAGGAATAGGGTGGCAGGAAGTGACACAGTCCCCGCGCTTGCACTTCCAAAGGCAGAAATTGCTAGGGCTGGCTTCTGTGGATCGACATTGTATTGGAAGTGAACCAATCCCTTTGGAAATATGAACATGTCGCCAAGTTGTAGTGTCTGAGTGTAGAGCTTGTTTGTTGTGTCAACAAATCCCACTTGAAGAGAACCATCTACGACAAAAAGTAGCTCAGCTGAACGAGGATGGGTGTGGGGAGGATTTGTGGTTCCAGCTGGAAATTGAAGAGCAGCATAGGAAACACTCTGCCCATTAAGAGCTGGGAATTCAACCATGCTTGCTTTCGTCACCGTAAAAGCTATAGGTTTTGAATTAACAATGGCACGTATGCCTGTGTATGTGAAGAAATTTCCATCAATTGTTGTATTTGCTGGAACCAAGAAATCGGAGAGAATATTTGGATCTCCTGCCTTAACCATTTGGACAATGGCAAATGAAGCTACTAGTAGAAGGCAAATTTGAAGGCTGGAAAATTTGGAGGCCATAGCTTAGGATGAAGTTGATTTGATGCGGAGTACTGGAGTGAGGTGGTTGGTCTCAAGGAGTGAGCTATTTATAGACTGGAATCGTATCGAAAAGGCGATGAAGGCTGTCATTCTGCAGGCTTATTGTTGTTGATAATTAGGAAACAAAGAAGATGGAGATTACAACGTCATTCTCATTGAAGTTCCAGTCGTCTGTGTATCGTCTTTTGCCTTGTGAAGGACTGCAAGAATATACTAGGATTTCTATGTCTGATCTGTATTGCTTGGTTGGAAGTTGGAACATTATGAGAGGACAGAAAATATATAACTGACAGAAGGTAGCATGTTTTTTCATGGTTGAGACCACGAGGTTAAGATTTTTAGCTTGTCTGGGAGTCTTTTACAAGGTAAAAAATATTGTTTTTTTTTCTCCTTATGATAAAGAAAGGAGAGACCCAGAGAGAAGATTTGGTGGGAAATATAATGCCTTTTGTGGATGACACCGTGCAGAAAAGCTGGGTAAAAATTAATTTCAGAGTGAGAAAGAATCAGTCGGGCTTGTGAAGCCATCTATTGTGGGCCTCCGAAACAAAATAACCAGTTGTCGAGCCAAAATGATATATGTCCATAATTTAGTGTCCATAATTATCTATAATTTAGGTGGCATGAGGAGAAGTGTGGGTTAAATGGTTCCCCACACTTCTCCTCATGCCACCTAGATTATGGACAATTATGGACATGTAGTGCTTCCGATTGTCGAGTGTTGATAACCAAGTGGGTTTTACCCAGTTTGATGTTTTTGTCAGTTATATATCATTGTTGTTATGTTATGTACCTCTTGAAGCTTTTTTCCCCCTGGAAGGCCCCATCTTAACGGTCATTTTGTGATTCCTAGATCATTTTTTAACTCGAGATAGCCACCCCGTGTGCACAGTGAACCACCAATTTAGTCCTTAGTCGAAATCCAGTGCAAGAGTAAGACTGAGCCGAGACTTAGAATAGGGCTCTTAACCCCTCCCAAGAAGCCGACTTTTGTCATTGGTCCAGGAAACCATAAATTATGACTCATCGGTTCGAATGCCCGACATGAGGGATCTTTTACCTCTAAACATGAAATCTTTGGGGCAATTACTTTTACTATGGAGGACCAGGAAGAAATGTGAATTGTCCCTAATGGGATCAGTACAGAATAGAGTTATTTTTTCTTTTTTGATTTTCTTGTTGGGTTTCCAATTGGCTGCTTATGGATTGGGTTGCGTTATTCTTATAGTTATTTTCTAAGTTAATCCAATTTTTTTTTTCAAAACTAACAGGTGTAAATTTGGGGATCCAAAAGAAATAGTGAAATATAAATACTATTGTTCATTTGTTTGTGATTTTTAATTTATATATCACAGGCTATATATACATTAAAGTGTGTTTGGATTGAAGGATTTTAGGGCAAGTGAAGTGAAGAGAAGAGAAGAGAATGGGAGAGAAGGAAAGAGCAAGGGAAAGAATAATATTTTTCCTCTTCTCATGTTTGGATAGATATAAAAAGAGGAAGAAAATTAGTTTAATTTATTAATATAACCACTACCCTAATATCTCTTTGTCATTAAACTCTACAAATACAGTGTAATCACTAATTAAACCAACGTCATAACCAAGGCCTATGCCAACAACAAGAAGTGTGGATTAAATCTCTTGACTCTTGTCAGGTTCAAGAGACTTGATTGGATATTCTTTTAGCTTATAACATGCCTTCATATGTCATCATGGTTGCTCGGGGCATGCTCACCAACGCGTACATTGCACCTTTAGATTATGATTAGAAACCATATGTCTTTTATATGAATGATGGTGATACAATTGCTTACTTTCCGGGCTTAATTTAAGCAAGAAAGTCCACGCAACCCCACACACACATATATATATGATACCAGCGGCGCCCAAGAGGGAGCCGTCGTAGAATATGGACACGGTGGTGGAGGAGTTTTCAATGGGGACGACGTTGGGGTTGGTAACATGATTGCTTTGTCAATGTAAGTTTCTACCATTTAATTTGTTTGTCATTGCTAGCTTAACTTCTCTGCACAAAGTTTTCACTACTTTTAGCAGTGTAAGTTGTCCTATTAGCTACTGCATTCTGTAATATATGCAACTGAAAGACAACAAAAGTGAAAGAAATTCTGTATTATTAGAACTTGTGCATTCCGATGTTTATGAATTAGATGACATTTTAACTAGAGGTGGAAATCAATATTTCCTTATGAACAAACTTTAAGACAAAGGATGTTCGTTATTAAATTGCAAAAAAAAAAGTGAACAAAACCAAAATGAGCGGACAAGAACATCACCGGTGCATAAAATAGCTCTAAATAAGAGTTATTGATTTCTCAAGACTTTGGGGCAAGACCAGCCTTGAGAGCTTGAATAGTTTGAGCATCGGTTTTGAAAGACTTGGCCAAGATATTATCATCAATATTTGTAAGGAATAGGGTGGCAGGAAGTGACACAGTCCCCGCGCTTGCACTTCCAAAGGCTGAAATCGCTAGGGCTGGTTTCTGTGGATCAGCATTGTATTGGAAGTGAACCAATCCCTTTGGAAATATGAACATGTCGCCAAGTTGTAGTGTCTGAGTGTAGAGCTTGTTTGTTGTGTCAACAAATCCCACTTGAAGAGAACCATGTACGACGAAAAGTAGCTCAGCTGAACGAGGATGGGTGTGGGGAGGATTAGTGGTTCCAGCTGGAAATTGAAGAGCAGCATAGGAAACACTCTGCCCATTAAGAGCTGGGAATTCAGCCATGCTTGCTTTCGTCACCGTAAAAGCTATAGGTGTTGAATTAACAAGGGCACGCATGCCAGTGTATGTGAAGAAATTTCCATCAATTATTGTATTTGCTGGAACCAAGAAATCGGAGAGAATATTTGGATCTCCAGCCTTAACCATTTGGACAATGGCAAATGAAGCTACTAGTAGAAGGAAAATTTGAAGGCTGGAAAATTTGGAGGCCATAGCTTAGGATGAAGTTGATTTGATGCGGAGTACTGGAGTGAGGTGGTTGGTCTCAAGGAGTGAGCTATTTATAGACTGGAATCGTATCGAAAAGGCGATGAAGGCTGTCATTCTGCTGGCTGATTGTCATGGATAATTAGGAAACAAAGAAGATGGAGATTACAACGTCATTCTCGTTGAAGTTTCAGTCGTCTGTGTATCGTCTTTTGCCTTGTGAAGGACTGCAAGAATATACAAGGATTTCTATGTCTGATCTGGATTGCTTGGTTGGAAGTTGGAACATTATGAGAGGACAAAAAATATATAATTGACAGAAGGTAGCATGTTTTTTCATGGTTGAGACAACAAGGTTAAGATTTTTAGGTTGTCTAGGAGTCTTTTACAAGGCAAAAGACAAACTGGGACTTCAACAGGAACCACATTGTAATCTCCATCTTTGGTTGCAGTCCACAACAACATAGGTCTGCAATCAGTGCTCCGGCCTTCGTCTCTATGGCTATCCCATATTGTCATGCCTCTATAAATAGTTGAGTATTAGTATCACCACTTACATCATCTCACACACCAGTATACTCAATACAGATTAAGTTGTTCACAAATGGCCTCAAGGAAGTTTTTCCTACTACTTTTAGCTTCATTTACCATTGTAGAAATGGCGAAAGCTGGAGATGCGGATATTACTTCTGATTTTCTGGCACCACCAAATGCAACTATTGATGGAAATTTCTTCACATACACCGGCATGCGCATTCTTAATAATGCAACGCCACCTACAAGTTTTAAGGTGTTGAAAGCAAGCATGACCGAATTTCCAGCTCTTAATGGGCAGAGTGTATCTTATGCCGCTCTTCAATTTTCGTCTGGTGCCATAAACCCACCCCATACTCATCCTCGTTCAGCTGAGCTGCTTTTTGTTGTAGAAGGTTCTCTTCAAGTGGGATTTATAGACACAACAAACAAGCTCTACACTCAGACACTACAACTCGGCGACATGTTCATATTTCCAAAGGGATTGGTTCATTTCCAATACAATGCCGATCCACAGAAACCAGCCCTAGCTATTTCAGCCTTTGGGAGTGCAAGCGCGGGGACTGTCTCACTTCCTGGCACCCTATTCGTCACCAATATTGATGACAATATCTTGGCCAAGTCTTTCAGAACCGATATTAAAACTATTCAAGCTCTCAAGGCTCGTCTTCTTTTCCCTCCCAATCCTTAGAAAAATCAGTTAATCTTACTTAGTACTGTGTTTCTTAATGGTGTTTTGGCTTTGCCCAAAAAAAAATTTACACAATAAACTTCCTTGTTCAGAAGGATGTACGGTAATTATACCATTCTTTTCCAACAGCATCTTCTTTGTCAGTATTCACTTTGAAGAAATAAAAATAATGCTGATCGATAATCTCTACATTATTGTGTTTCTTCTCTGCGCTTACTTTTTCCTTTTCTTCTCTTTATGCCTTCTATGGACTATGATTGCATGGTAATAGAAAACCTACCTGACTCTAGCAATGTCTCAAAGGTAAAATGGCTTTAATCAATTCAGTTATGTGTAAAACTAAGAAGGTAAACAATACTCGTACTCGTACACAAGTCACAATAGACAGGATTGAGGACAAGTAAAATATACATAAATTTTATCCCGCATAATATGTGAAGAGACTATAAAACTATAAGAACGAAAAAATAAAACGTTATTGACGGGAACAATGCTTATATGTGAGATGGCCCCTGGAGATTTGAGAATAAATGGCCTGCATATCAAAAACCAGCCTCTTCTTCAGTCCATGAATCTGCCAATGGACTTGCTATATGTAGAAATTAACGGGCCGCAATCCCTACTTTCTTTGGGCTTGGGCCTGTTTAGGTGAAGTAGAGACATGAAAATGCGAAGGTAACTTTAATCTTAGACGCACCCCTACATTTATTAAAGGTAAAAACGTCAACACTGAAATTACCATGTGAGGCGGGTCCCACGAGTGGCAGAAAGAACCGGACTCTCGCTTCGCCTCTTCAGTTGACTTTGACTCGGTTTCTCCGGGCCAGCCGGCAATGGCATCATCTTCCTACGTATTGCAGAGATAAGTCCCAATCTGAGCCGTTCGTGAACGGGACTTATGACGTCTCCTTAGTCCTTAATCCCCAAAAAAATTGGGATAGAGGAACTCACTCGCAGCCTCGCTTCTTCCCTCTCGTGGAGGGCACGTCCTTAGCGTTCTTTTGACCCGATTTGGGCCCGACTACCAGCACATGGACTCCAACGGCATGACCCGATTCTGCCACCGTCAATCACCATCCTCCGACCGCTTTCTCGGCGCCTTCACCCACTCGCCGCCCTCTGAATATCCCTCCACCTCCACTACATCCATCTACGATTTCAACGAGCTCAGCGAGGACGATATATTCTTCAGCCCCGACTTCTCATCCTCCGCCCGCACCGACCATCGTAACAACAGGACCCCTGTCTCCTCGTCCTCCCCTTCCCCCCGCCACCATAGCAAGAACTTTCCTCAGCCTGAATCTTTCGGCATTCTTGCTGCCCTAGCAGAACATGAACCGTTCCTGAAGCTCAAGACCTTCCAAAAAGCCTCGATTTCCGCTTCCGCCTCTGCCTCCTCCTCTGTCTCCTCATCCTCGACCTCCTCTTCGCGTCTTATTCCCTCAATCCCTAAACCGCCTCAGGACCGCCTTCCTGCTCTATCTTCTTCGGCGAAATTCCACCAACACCAGTCAGCCCCGGTGAACGTGCCGGTGTTTGCGCGGGTGAAGAGTAAGCAGAAGGAGTTTGATGATATTGACGACGAGGAAGAGGAAGAGGAGGGAGGAGAAATGCTTCCGCCACACGAAATTGTAGCAATGGGGTCTGCGCGGTCGCCATTTCTGGCCTGCTCGGTGCTTGAAGGAGTTGGGAGAACCTTGAAAGGAAGAGATCTCAGGCAGGTAAGGAATGCAGTATGGCGGCAAACGGGTTTTCTTGATTGATTGCTGTGATTTTTTTGCTTGTACTGTAATTCTTTTGTTTTTCATCTCTTCTTGATGTTATTGACTATGTATGACATTGTTGAAATATCAAGTTATTTATCTTTGATGACCAAATTGTGTATATGCTGATTGAAACTGGCCAATTCTCTTTTATATGATTTGGTCAGTTTGCTTGATGAGAGATAAAAGGTAAAAAAAAAAAGAATGAAATTTTTTGAGAGATTAGGAATGAAATTAGGTTATTGGGTGCTCTGTGCTCATGGATTGTGCGAGGAATGATATCAAATAGTATTGATAATATCAATATTACTCAGAAATTTTCCACCAGAAGTGAGACAACACTGGTGTTTGTGATTTTTGAGATTTTATTTTGTCTGGAAGATGCTGCTGTAATTAGGAATTTTTCTGGGGAATTAGGACGAACAAGCACTGCTTTGTTAATGCTTCTACATTGCTGTCTTGGGGTATTTAGGTTCTGAATTTTATTTTTTTTATGGTATTCCTAGAATGTAAACTTATTGTATAATTATCCCAAGCTTTTGTCAAAAGGTGGTTATGTGTTGGTTCTAGGACAGATGGTGAGTTTTGTGGTTGCTAGTTTTTCTTTGTATTATAACCTACAAGGATTTTTTGCATAAATGATCAATTGTTCTGAGGAATACTGAGAAAGATTATGTCTGATACTTGAGACTAATACAAGATAGTGGCAACTGATGAATCTGAATTAGACTAGTGGAAATTCTGGCAGTCTTTCAGTAATTTGGACATATGTTTGATTTTGCCCGAGATGTTCGTTACGAGAGGACGTAGAGGATCTTTGTCATCTGTTTCAACTTTGATGTTGATATCTAATCTGACTATAGTTAGATGTTGCAACTATAGGCTTTAGAACAAGTGGAAACATTTGGGCCTCACCAGAATTGAGCACTGACTTGCAACTTTGTTAGGTGGCAGTTGCAGTCCAGACTCCTGGATTGATATTTTTTGTTTAATTTTTCTGTAACATGGTGGTGGATCTGCAATTTTTACTTTGTAGTCAGTGGAAGCTTGGAGTTCCGTTGGGAAGTCTTAATGATTGGGATGAATTGAAAGTTGTTGTATTAATAGTGTGATAGGTAATGTGATGCGAGAAAACTTGAATCTTCTGCATCACTTCATTGTTGATTTGCTATTGGGCATTAGAGTCTCAAGATTTGATATTACAGGCGGGTTTGAGGTTTCCGGTTTGATTACTATATGTAGGGGGTGATTGAGCCTACAGGGGCGTGTTCTACTGTTCTTATGGCCAAACAGTGACATTCAAGGGTGGCGACTCGATGATTTTGGATGGGCATGGCAAGTATGAGCATGGAGAGAGGGGTTACGTTGGATATAAAATTTCTGTTTGTTTAGAATTTTCTTTGCTTCAAAACATGGAGAAAGAAAGAAATGTTATCTCTAGGTTCAATGAGGCATCTATTGAAGCAGGAAAAGTAATCGCTTCCGGGATCTTAGAATAGAGTTGTGCGATAGCTGGGGAGAAGAGCTTGGTTGGGACCTAGAAAGGGATTGTTGGAGATAAGTGGAGCTTATTTTAACAAGTAGCTGGAAGAGTGTGGCTTCCTCTAAATAATCGGTGCCATTTATTGATCTTTACTCGAATGGTAACCCCAATCTGGGCTACTGTATGAGTTAGAGGAAGAAGAAATAAATTTGATTTTTTTTTTTTTGGTCATGGAAGTGGCCTGGGTCTTTCTTACATAATGTACAGGAGCAGGGAATGATAGGGAGGGAAAGTTAAGTAGGATTTATGAATGATTTCCTCTTTGGCTCTAGACCAAAGGATAGCTCTAACAAGTTGATTACAGAAAGGAACTTAATTAGATAACGATGTTAAACTAATTAATGGTATAATAAAAGATGATGAGATGAGAGGATGATCTTCTTTTGAAGAGGTAAATAATGAATTATAAGCAGCAAGGACAAGGGCATTGATGATATGCCCGTGATGTTGCAGGTGTTTTTAAAGCTAGTGTACACAAAGTCATCGTATATTGTATGGGGGGGTGTGTGTGTCTATATAGACAAAATATGCCTGATCGGGATGATCAGGGCACTGATCTGGTGAACCAAAAAAATTTAGTAAATTTTGGAAAAATCATAAATGTGTATTATTTAGCATGATGAATTTAACGGTATTTTTTTTTTGTTTTAAACTAAAATCAAATCCTACATGAAAAAGACGTGTCAATTCTAGATTGTCAAATATAAACTCAAAACATTTGATTTTTGATTGCAATGAATTTAATTTTTACTTCATATGAAAACTAAATATACCAATTGGATTCATCTTTCGTCATGTTAAATATTATACATTTATAATTTTTTTGGTGCATGATTGTACACCCGCAATCCAAATATGGCAAGTTGCAAGCTTGAGGCTATATTTTTCAGTGGCGTTTTGGTGGTAACTGTATTGCCAACTCGGATATAATGCAGAGAATCACGATTAGTTCATATGACACTAATGTGTGTGGTATTTTATAATGATCTCGAGTTCGAGTCTCTTTCATCTTCATCTCCTGTAATCACATCGAAAAAAAAAAATCACAGCTATAATGCTTTAAATGTCCTTAAGCAATTTACTTTCATTCTGTGCAATGTACGTGGGCTTTCAAAAATTATCTAATCTTCAACATAAGTTTGCTCGGAAGCAACAATCATAATAATTTTCATGAAAAAAAAAAAGAGTTAATATTCCAACATATTGCCATTCCTATAAGGCTATACCTATACAATGTCTTTTGATGGTCTAGATCTTTAGAACCACATACATTGATCTGATACAAAAGGTCCGAGAACAGAAACCTGTTCATAAATTCTAAAACAGAAATATTTACTTCATTTCCACCAATACCAACTGCATTTGTCAGCCCAAGGGACCCTTTTATTAAATATGCACAACCAGTTTATAAACTCTTCCATATATCTTGTCTCCCAAATTGGTTCATCATAGCTTGTGTTCAATGGCTCTTCGTATACTTAATCTTGCAGCACAACTTCTCTTGGTCCTAATTTCATCAAGGATCCAGCTCTCAACATGTCAAGCTCTCAAGGCCAAGGTGTCTTGCCTCGACTGCAAGACCCTTTACGACTTCTCAGGTAATATGTTCTCCAAATCCAACACTGTTTTTGCATATGTTCGAAATATTTATCATGATTGGAATCACAAATCCACACCTCAAATAAACAATCACATTGTCCGCTTTGAATTTACTGATTCAACGTGGATACATCGGGCTACACATTTTTGTTTCTCTTGAGCCGAAACACAGATCACTAAGCCCACGGCAGGTCTGTGTTTGTCTGATGTGTTGTATTATATATGTCTTAACAATTGGGGTTTGTTTCTCAGGAATTATGGTTTCGGTGAAGTGTGACAAGGTGAAGAAGCTATCTATGGCAACTGCAAACGAAGACGGTTCGTTTGCGGTTGATCTTCCCTCAGAACCCACCAAGAAACCCATGAACTGCCTAGCAAAGCTTGTTGGTGGACCTAGTGAGATTTATGCTTCAAAGAAAAACATGGTGTCGGAGATTGTCAAGGCTGGCGATGAAACTACTACTGGGTTCTACACCATCTCTACCCTTCTTGCCTTCTCCACCAAGTGCCCTTCAAAGGCCATGAAATGTGGCTTTGCCTCATCTAAGACAGTTGATCTGCCTCTGCCACCCGAATGGGGCCTCGCTCCTTCTAGCTACTATGTTCCTTTCGTCCCCATCATAGGTATCCCTTGAATGTTTGAATCTAAAGGAACCTGAAAAAATGGAATTATATATACATATAAGTTGTCTACGTGTGGTTTTGTGTGAGAGAATGTGTGCTTAATGCTTATGTTTGGTGTAGTTGTAGCAGTGTGTGTGTAGTAATTCGTAGCTGATGAATTATGTATTGTCTTTCTTGTCCACTACATTAAGGGGTACCACTACCAGTTACTGTTTCACTCTCTAAAGTTGTAATAGATAGATATTAATGCAATGAACTAAAGTCGTATTTATTATGTTTTCTCCCTAAAGTTTAACAAAAGTTTATATATGGACCCCCAACAATCAATATGGGCAATTTCCTCCCTGCTTCCCAACATGTGTTGTATTCCATTTATGCTGCTACGGCCTTTGAGTTGGGTTTGAATTGATGGGCCGTGGTTGTGCAAATAAAGATCGGGTGGGAACTACTTGCTCGTTTCCTCTATTAGCAAAAAAAAATATTGGAAAGACCTACTAGGCTGCTAATTACCTCCCATGGGGGCAAGTCCAGGCCCACTAAACTGATAGCTTTAAGAACCTTTGGTCACATCAAGCGGTAAATGTAAAAATCGTCACGAGAATCCCGTTGACTGATTTGAATTACTTTTATCATATCCTATTGCCAGGCTGTTTCTAATTGGACTGGACAGATAAGATCTGGAGACTAAGGAAGATTGGAGGAGTATTGCAAGACAAAACTTATTAGGCCGGCCCATTACAACATACTTGGCTTCGGGATGGGCCTTCAATTGGGTTTATATTGAATAACGGGGCCCAGGGGAAAGCTAATGATGTGAATGGACCAAGGTGATACTTAACGCTGTCGTGGCTGGGGGAACGGTGGTGCTGGCGGAGTTCAGCGCGGTGACAGGGAACGCTGGGGCGGTGGTGCGACGGATCTGGTAGAAGTTATCGGGTGAGGAGGAGTCAAGGCTCTACTTCTCTCGCAGGACCGATACATCTTCCAAAAACTCAGATCCGATACCCTCACCCCCTCACCTTCCTATCCATGGCCAACGACCTTTGGCAGTGCGTTTCTTTACTTGTCTTCTTCTTCCTTAGAGCACTCGCAATGATGTTATTTTGTCTGGACCAATAAATATGTATGGGGTTTTATGTTTTGCTGATGTGGTTGAATTGAGTTTTGTGTTTTGCTGATGTGGTTATATTGGGAGATGTGCTTTATATTGAAAGATTGTGTTTTGGTGTAGTTTTATTGGAGACAACATGGAGGGCATGAGAATTTGTTGGCCACCATGTTGGGTGGGAAGGAAAATGTATAGGAATTTGTGTTTTGTTGATGTGGTTGTATTGAGAGACGTGTTTATGTAATAGAAGTGAAACCCAATATAAATTTTTGCTGAGCTAACAAATTAACATTACTGAAGTTGCTCTTATTCTCTTACTCGAATTTACTTTCGGTAATGGGGTATGGCAGTGTCTCTAGGTCCCACTTGCCAAACCCATTTTTAAAATAATCGAAAGGAGGCTGAAGCCGCTGTGAAAATGACCATGACAGTTTCCTAACTTTTGATACCCAAAACGAGTATCAATATCATGGCATTACTTGGGATTCCTCTCTGTCCATATCTGCACTGCATATATTTCTCCAAAACCAGTATCAATTTCATAGTTTCATTCCATTACTTGAGATTCCTCTCTGTCCATATCTGCACTCATATATTTCTCCAGTATTCCAATTTACGACTCCACTTCCCTTGATTTTTATACATCTCTTCCTCCTTTCTCTTTTTCAGGTCTCACATAAATGGGGACTCTTTTCCGGCTATTTTCACCATCGCCTCCTGCTACGACTTCTCATTCACACCATTTGCCAACCCATCTCTTATCTTCTCCAAAATATCAGTATATCACTTCAAGAAAGGCCAGTCATAGAATCCAGAGTAGCAAGTTCGGAAATTTTCTTGACTTAAAACCCGAATCAAAACCCGAGTCCCTACACTTTGATCTACCATGGATTGATCCAGCTGCACGGTCGTGCTTGGATGTGATCGTCATTGGCACTGGCCCTGCTGGACTGCGTCTTGCAGAGCAAGTCTCAAGTTATGGAATAAAGGTATGTTGTGTTGATCCTTCTCCACTTTTGATGTGGCCTAACAATTATGGAGTCTGGGTTGATGAGTTTGAGAACTTGGGGCTTGAGGATTCTTTGGACAAAACATGGCCTATGACCAGTGTTCACATAGATGATCACAAGACCAAGTACTTGGACCGTTCTTATGGTCGTGTTAGTAGGAAGAAATTGAAGACAAAATTGATGGAGAATTGCGTCTCCAATGGAGTTAAATTCCATAAAGCCACTGTTTGGAGAGTAGAACATGAGGAATTTGAGTCCTCAGTTATATGTAATGACGGGAACAAGCTGAGGGCAAGTCTAGTTGTGGATGCAAGTGGTTTTGCTAGTCCTTTTATTGACTATGATAAGCCAAGAAACCATGGTTATCAGATTGCACATGGTATTTTAGCTGAAGTTGATAATCACCCTTTTGACTTGGATAAAATGCTTCTCATGGATTGGAGAGATTCCCATCTAGGTAATGAGCCGTATATGCGAGTAAGCAATTCAAGAATACCAACCTTTCTGTACGCAATGCCATTTGATTCAAGCTTAATATTTTTAGAAGAAACTTCTTTGGTTAGCAGGCCAGTGTTGTCTTATCTGGAGATAAAGAGAAGGATGGTTGCAAGGCTAAGACATCTGGGAATCAAAGTGAAGAGGGTATTGGAAGAAGAGAAGTGTTTGATTCCAATGGGAGGCCCTCTACCCCAGATTCCTCAGAGTGTTATGGCTATAGGTGGGACTTCTGGGTTGGTGCATCCATCGACGGGTTACATGGTTGCGCGGACAATGGCTATAGCCCCAGTTTTAGCTGAGGCCATAGCAGAGTGTCTTGGCTCAACCAGAATGATTAGAGGAAGGCCACTGCATCATAAAGTGTGGAATGGCTTGTGGCCAATTGAGAAGAGATGTACTAGGGAATTCTACTCTTTTGGGATGGAGACTTTGTTAAAGCTTGATTTGAGTGGGACTAGGAGATTCTTTGATGCTTTCTTTGATTTGAATCCTTATTACTGGCAAGGCTTTCTCTCCTCTAGGTTATCACTTGGAGAGCTCGCGTTGTTGAGCTTGTCTCTGTTTGGACGTGCTTCAAATCCATCCAGATTTGATATAGTCACCAAATGCCCTGCACCCTTGATTAGAATGATGGGTAATTTAGCTGTTGAAGCCATTTAAATTATCGAATGTTGCCCGGGTATATACGACTCTGATCTAAGTAGATATTGTGAGAGAAATCTTGTTAGTTGGTCAAGTCTCTTAATAAAAACATGCATCATTTGAGTGTAGGGCAATTACTTGTTCATCTTTCTTTCTTTTTACTGTCTTTAGAGGCACACATTGTCTATGGCTTTTATGTCTGTCGTGTATGCGAGGTAAGAACTTTGCACAAGGATGATAATAAGGAATAACATCATATTTCATGACTCTAGTCTCTGGCTACTTGGTGAACATACTCCATGTCTCTAATTTTTCCAATCTCCAAGATAGATATGGTAGTGACAAGCAGCACAAACTTACTAAGATAGACACAAAACATCATGGAAAAAAAACAAGCTTATTTTAACAGCTGGCCGTTGATGTGGAATTGTGGATTATCGCTGTTGACTGTTGTGGAGGAAACCTTGGTCCTTCATAGTTCATACATACATACATATATATATTTGGGAGGAGGGCTTGCTGGAGGCGGTTGGGCTGGAATAGTAGCTGGTGGACATGGAGGTTTTCATAATATAGGAGGTTTGTGCTTTTGTGGAAATGGTAGTTGGTGAGGAAGAGGTGATGGTGGTGGAGACACTCTAGGGAGTCTCTGCTGGAGGCTAGCCATGGTAAGGTGATGGTAGTGGTGTAATTGGCTTAGTTGGAATTGGTGGAGGTGACTGATATGTAGGTGGAACTGGCGGCAGGGAGAATGGAGGAGGACTTGACGGTAGCGGTGAATACACCGGAGGTGGTTGAGCTACGGGGACTGGCGGTGGCAGCATAGGAACATGACCGTAGCCCATCCAAGGGTGGTGGAAGCAAAACCACTTGGTGTCATTGCTGAATATAATCAAACGAGGCATCAAATTACGGCTTACGAAGCCCATAACCGGTGGGCCCATGGCCCTGTTGGGGGAGTACGGGCCTCTGGATCATGCTATCAGGCAATGTTGGGCCAAGCCGGGTTTACTCTGTTGGGTCTCGGACTTCTAGACTTCTAGTTCTCAGTTAGTACGCTATAGGGTGTTGCCTAGGGGTTTAAACGGCGGCGTTTTGTTGATTGCTTCACAATCACACACGTTAGTTGGGAGGCTATTTCAGTCCATTCACTAAACGGAAAAGTCTGCCCAACAAAGCAAAGCTTGACGGATCTCTCTGAATCCTCAAGCCCAGTCTTCTAGGAATTGTGTTTGGGCAACTAGACTGATCAAAATCCCTAATTCATGAAAAATAAAATTGATGACAGAATGTCGCAGAACGGAAAATTGATGCCGAATCTGGACCAACAGAGCACAAAGCTGCTCAATCTCACAGTTCTTCAGCGAATCGATCCTTTCGTCGAAGAGATTCTCATTACCGCGGCTCATGTTACCTTCTATGAGTTCAATATCGAGCTCAGCCAATGGGTTTGTCCCCTCCTCCCCCTCTTTCTCTCTCATTCACTCATTTGCTCTCTCGCTGATCGGTTTTGGCTCATCTGCAGAGTCGCAAGGATGTGGAAGGATCCCTTTTCGTCGTTAAGAGGTAAGATTGTAGACATGTATGTAATTCTGTTAGTGTATTTCTCTTTGTTGATTTTTAGTCGATTGATTTTGATTGAATGACGCCTAATGTATTGCATATATACTGTTGCATGTTGATGATGAATTCTTGGGGAATCTCAGGAATGCACAACCTCGGTTTCAGTTTATTGTGATGAACCGGCGTAATACAGGTTCCTCCTCTACTCCACTTATGTCTTGGTTTTGAATTGTGTTATGTTATTTCAGTTTCAGTATTACCTTTGATTTTCCATTGTTGTATTCATTGAATTTTTTATGGTAATTGAGAAAAATAAGGGATACGCTAGCTCTATGAGGACTCTGGAGTCTATGGTAGTTAATATTGATCTCGGATTATGCCACCAAAGCAATATGGTTATAGTATTGACATAGGGAGAATTTTCCAATTGGTTTTCTCTATACTCCCTATAAACTGTAGGACAGTCACAATCTAATTTTTTCTAATTACTTAACATTGTACATACTGAATTTTTTCTTAAATGAGGTAGCTGTTCTCAATTTGAACCATGTACTATCTTTAACTTTCCTACCTGTGGACGATGAGGCACTTGTTTAGTTGTTTAAGGGATGGGCTCCTGATTCAATAATCCTCATTATGAGTTATTATCAAGCTTAGCGATACTCGATGCTTTAATGTCATTTGCAACTGTCTTATTGGATGCTATCGACACTTGTATTCCATATACTTCCTATATGGCGACATTTTCTTGCCGTCTTAGTTTCTTTTGATAAAATTTATTAATCATTACAAGAAAAAAAAATCTGACGTTTCTTGTTAGTTGGTGATTTTTGTACTAAGGAACTTTCTTATGTTTGTGAAATCAGATAATTTGGTGGAAAATCTGTTGGGAGATTTTGAGTATGAGATCCAGGTTCCATATCTTTTATACCGTAATGTATCTCAAGAAGTTAATGGCATTTGGTTCTACAATGCAAGAGAATGTGAAGAGGTTGCAAATCTTTTCAGCAGGTACCACTTTCTCATTATGATAAACAATAAATAAATATATGTTTCTGGCCAATATCCTTGTAGCTGAGAGAATGAACCATATACTGGTTAATGTTATAAATACATGTAATTTTTGTCAAGATAACTATAGGGGATTATCCCTTTAAATAAGGTGTTTCATGTTCTATTTTGACTCTTGTGTATGTTCTTTCTTTTGGCTGAAATTTATTAATTCAAGAGTGGAGTCTTGCTGTTTGAACTTTATTTTGAGAGGGTAGTAACTAGTTAGTTAAAGTCATTTTGAAGCACAAAGAGCAGAATGAGCTACTAAAATTATAAATTGTTATCAAGTGGTTTGCTTTACCAGCGTATGATCCCTTCATCTTGTGGCTTGGTATGCCATGATGGGTACCAGAAGGACATGAAGTATGTGGTTGGCCATGCTATATATTTACTATTGTTATGATTCTTATGAAGCTGCAGTTTAAAGCTGATTTTTCGGTTACTTGAATCTTATAATAAGGCTTTCTTATTTTGATCGAACTAGCCCTGTTTTTTTTTCCCCTATCTTGCACTAAGATTTCACAAGTTGAATTGCTGTAAATTATATAGTTGATAATCTTTTCATTATCATTTATTAAATTTTTTCTATTTCATCTTTCCAGGATTCTGAGTGCATACTCTAAGGTGCCTCAAAAATCGATGGTGTCAACAAATAAAAGGTGATAGTTGGCTCTCTCCATTTCTAGAAGATGTATATTACATTTCTGATGAAACAAGTGAAAACACGGTTTCTGTTTATTAATTACATTCATCTCTCAATTTTCTGTATCAGATACACTGTTTCTGTTTAATTGCTTTTCATCTTTGTCTTTAATCTCAGTTCACCCATCTAGTGGTTTGGGATTTCCTCTATGTTTTTTGTTTAATTGATTTTAAACTTTCATGTTTCACCTCCTTAGTGGCCCTGAATGAAGGCTCTTTTGCATTCAGAAAGAAAATTTTCATACATTATATATTGTGCTAATATTCTTCATTATACAGTGTATGTGAATCACGTAAAGAAATATAGTATTCCTAGGACTGGCAAAAATGTTTTGGTGGTAATTGCAATGCCATAGTCCATCTTAAAGGATGCCTCTACGTGGTGAGGGTTAATGTTCTTCCTGCTGTACACCTAGAGGAATGAAGAATTCTTAGCACTTAATAATAAAAGAGGATGAGAAAATGGGAATGCAGAACTCTTGTGGCAATTGATCCTGGTGGAATTTAGAAATTCTACTCCAAATGTGCTTTCGGTGATTTAAGGTCTGGAAAGTTTAACGATTTCAAGTCTTTTCATTAAGAAATTTATTGTTTGGGAATGCAAGAGGATGTTTACTTTCCTGTATTAGTGTTAAATTGTCAAAATTTTGTAATTTATATTATAGCCATGCTTCACAGCAGTGAATTTGAGGAACTTGAAGCTGTCCCAAGTATGGCAGTCATGGACGGTCCTCTGGAGCCACCATCTTCGGCTGCCTCCAATGTTGTTGATGCCCCAGATGATCATGCCTTTGTGAACTTCTTTAGCGTAAGTCTCTTCTATACTCAAGATATTTTAGTACGTGCTTCTCAGACACGGCAAACTGCAAATTGTTAAATTTTTTTTCGCTTGAACATACCTAATCTTATATTCCGACGGTTTCATAGAGTCACCTTCTGGAAAATATTTATGTGAAAAAGATTTCTGAAAAAATATTGAGTTTTTCCACTAGTTGGTGCAAACTGGTAAATATAAGGGGAAGCCCATTTGAAGGAAGTCTTTGTAAATTGTTACAATAACAACATGAAGGAGAAAAATGAAGATAAGGGGTAGCCCCCAGGCCCCAAGGATATCATTTGTTCTCGTTTGGGGTTACCAGTGACCTCCATTTGTCAAATACCGTTAAAAGGTTATGAATTGTTACTGAGTAACACTTCACCCCTTATATACTTGAAACAAGTGCAGCCTAAAAGACACGACACACATCACTAAAGCTGAAACTTTGAAGGAATTAAATAATGTAGATTCATGTATACATTGTCTTCTAATGTAGGTAGTCATACGCAAAATGAATGTCTTCGAGAGGAATGTATTCAGAGATAAAAGTACACCACATATCTCTTCGGGTGACACCAACTTGGTGCCTAGCAATAATATTTTACTCAATTTCAAAGTTTTCTCTCTCTCTCTCTCTCTCCATCTCTCTATCCATCTATCTGTGCAAGTTTTGTATGTCTGGATTCTAGAATTGTCCTTGACCAGTTCCCCCTTTCCCTAAAAATAGTCACTTTTGTTTGGACTTCCTTCTTTTGCAGTTATCAGTTAAAGTTAAATTTTATGATGTGCATTTTATCTTTTAGTATCGTCAATGTCTTTAGAGTCCTTAGGTCTGATTGGGATTGTCGTTTGATTTCATTATTGCAGGCAGCTATGAATATGGGTAATCCTTCACTTGCATCAGTTGCCGGTCAACCTTACCAATCTTCCACACAAATCCCTTCACCTTCCCTTCCTGTTAGTGCTCTCCCTCCCACTGTTCCATCCATGCAAATGCCATCTCCTTCTCTGCCAGCATCTACTCCTTTAATACCACTTTTTGATACCCTTGAACCCATCAGCAACATCAACCGGGCCGCTAATCTTGTAAAACCCTCTTCATTTTTTGTTCCTCCTCCTTTGGCTGCCAGGACGACGCCACCTGTATCTTCATCACTGCCTACTGCTCCTCCACTCAACCCTCCCGTGAATCTGCAGCGTCCATATGGTGCTCCACTGCTTCAGCCTTTCCCCCCACCTACGCCACCACCACCATCTCTGACTCCTACTACTGTGCCTACTGCCAACTATGGTGCCGTCATCAACAGAGACAAAGTTAGAGATGCCCTTTTGGTGCTTGTTCAGGTAAAGTCTTTCCTAGTTCTTGATTTGCAGAGGCAGAGTTAGTAATAAGCCATGGTTGGATTTTCAATATCTGATAGACTGATACTCAAACAATCTTTGCAAATAAGTTTTAGCCAATTGAAATATATTACAATCACAATGTATGGATTTAATAGACCTTATGCACATGTAAGAAATCATATGATTAGTTTCCTCTATGAGCAATATCATACACGCTTTTTCCTTGTATAACTTTGCATGGTAGCAGTTGTGATTGTTTATTAATTGGACCATTGCGTACTTTGTTATAGGATGATCAATTCATTGACATGGTTTACCGTGCGCTGCTAAATTCACATAACGCTTGATCTGTTGGAGGAGGCACCAACTTGTGCTTGCTGGAGTTTTGTTTACGTGTAGCTTTATTCCCGGACTGTGGGTGTGTAAGAAGGCCCAATTTGTATAGTATTCGACTCTTGTTGGTTCCCTTGGCTGTTGAAGTATATCATTATATATTATCACTGTCATATTTGTTGTTGGCATGCTAATAAGCTTGTTCCATTGGATATCAAATGCATAGGAGGTATTTTAAGTTGCAAATCCTGGAATTCATTGGTGAGTTGTTTCCTGACCTTGAATGATGTTCCAAGTTTCACTGCATTGTTTGGTAAGCAAACTTTCAAGAATCTTCTTGTATTCCAGAACATCCAATCTTGGGGTGATTTGGACTTAATGGTGATGATTACTTCATTTTTTTTTTTTATAATTTATAGAAATCATGAGATAGGCCAATAAGTATTTGGTTAATCAACAAGATGTGGTTCGGTTGACAATCAGTTGGGTTAGGCATATGTGTGTTCAATATTTAATTGTAAGACTCGTAAAAGGTCTTATATCGGTTTGGTGTAAATCAACTAATGATATGATTTATAAGTGTAAGTCTAACCTTGAGATAAAAGCCACGTGGATTTGGGCCTAGAGTCTTAATTTATAGTTTAATACGGGCTTTCTTGTCTAAAAGAATAAAAAATAATTATTCTATTCACACGGTCACACCTACAAAGCATGGGGTGTAAACTAATAATTATGCTTCGATCCCCAAATCCCTAATAATTTCGTAGTTTCAAAGCTGTTCCCCGTTCGGGCCGTGTTCCCTTTCGCACCATATGTACGTGGTAAAATATTCAGTTTTAGTGGACAGGTGAGGGTCTCGGTGACTCCCGTCTCTCAAATAGCTGTCGCAACTCGCAACGCTTTCTTGGGAACATCTCTCCTTCAAATTCTACATACCCAGCTTCTCAGTTCTTCTTCTACAGGGGCTTCGCTTCTAAGCTTTTCCTCAAAGGTACTCTCTCCATCTCTCTCTCCATATACATGTGGATGCAGATTTGTGTGGATGTCGATGATATAAGATTTGTGAGGATGTTGATGATATAAGATTTCTGAGGCTTTTCTTTTATTGAGGCTACAGTAGATTTGATGACGAATAATTTCTTCAATTTTTATTTCCTTCAAATATGAAAGCATCTCCTTCGTCCGTAGAACTGGATGGAAGTGATTGCTGAGTGTGGAATTGAAACTTCGTGTGCTGGCTTTGGCACGAAACCTCATCTCCAGCAGTTTGGGGGATGGTTGTCCGTTGCGAATTTAATGGAGGTTGGAGTAGAAATGTGGAATGTTTATCAAAAGCATGCTAATGGAATTGCATTTCGACTTTTTCTTTTCTTTTCCTTCTGAAATCGAGTATTTACTTTGTTGTTCTCTCCATCTGATGAAGTAAAAGCATTCCGAATCTCTCTAGTTAGGAGTTGTTTGGCTGATTTGATAGAGGAAGAAATACAAGACGCAAATGAGGGTTTAAGACAGTTTTGGGGAGAAGGTTATTTAGTTTGTCAGGAGATCCGAATAAGCTGTGTCTGTTCTACCCCTTATGATATGAAAAATTCCATTTGTCTAACAAACTGTTTTGATCACTGTGAACTTTTTGGCACTGCTGATCCATTTTCACATCTAGTGAGACCACCTGTTTGTATCAATTGGCAGAGAGTGAGCCGTACTCACCCTACCTAAAGAAAACTAAATTTAGGAATAAAGAAAGCCCTTGTATAGTTTTCTGTATTTTCTAAAAATTGATCCATATTAGAGGCTTATTCTGCACTTCTGCATCTGCCCCCAGCCTCCTGACCAACCTCATCAGAACTTTGAAAGGAAGAAAAACAAAGGAAGCAAAGTGTTGTACCGGAGTTTCTATCACAGTCTATGCTTAGCCCGGCCCCTCTTAGACTTATATCTTGCATACCTATGCTATGTATAAGTTTCATTATGAGCTCTTCTTAATGGTGTTGTTCAACTAGCTGCACTTCCCTGGAGTTGTGTTTTTCAATGCAGATGCATTACTTGTATATTAACTTTGCTAAGGTCTCTGCAACCTTTGGTACAGAGCGAATAATTGTAGTAATTTATACTATAGTTCCATTCATTGATTAGAGAGGCTGCATGCCTTCAATTTATCCCATCTTTTAACACTTTTGGTGTTGCCATGAACAATGACTTTGTTGCAGCCTTGCAGGTGTATCTTTCTTGACCACAGAAGAAAGATTAGTTGAAGCATTCTCACAATTTGGCCATGTTCTTGAAGGTATATCAAACATGTCAATCCGTGCTTCAACATTATCACTATATCAAATGTTTGACACCCCTTATTTTCCAGCTAAAATAACAAGGAATAAAACTACTAAAAGGTCAAAAGGTTATGGGTATGTGACCTTTGCTGAACAGAGTGAAGCCCACAAGGCCTTGGTGGGCATGAATAGGAAGGTGAGAAGTGCAGAATTCCCTCGTTTTTTGTAGTTCAAATGGTAAAATGAAGAATAACACCATGTTTACCTGCAGGTGCTAGATGAGGGTGTTCAGCCAGCCAGGCTTTCCCCCCGTGCCAGCAGCTGATAGGTGATGTAACTTTCTGATCCTCTTATATTATTGTGTTAAATGTTGCTAAGGTTGGGCTTATGACACATCATATAATTTCCGTACTATATATTCTTTCATTTTTTGAGTTGACTGTTGACAATTGTATTATCGTACTACGTCCTAGGCGCTATAATATGTATGAACAAATAAGATGGTGCCTAGTTGGTGTTTCTTGTCTCTCTGTTTGTCATACAAACAAAAAAAAAAAGATGATGCCTTTTATTATTAACACATAAGTTGATGGCCTAGATGCAATGAAAATTGCACAAGGAGTGGAAAAAAAAACATATTTATATTGGATACATATGACTTAAAAGAGTCTTATTCTTAAATGCTACTCAGCTTTTGACGAACATTTTTTTAGATGGAAATTCATGTTGATTGGTATGAAATTACACTTTGCAGTGAAAAACGAGATTCATAAGGATGGTGTATACGCGTGTAGGCTTGCGCTAGGCTGATAAAATGCTGGGCTGGGCCGGCCCAAGTTTTATAAATTTTTGAGCCCATCTTGTTGGGTCAGGCTTTGCCCAATAACTTGGGCCTATTTTCTTGTCAAAGCTCGGCCCGAAAATTAATCTTTTTGTAGTTTACTTTAAAAATTCCCGGCCCGGGCTAAAGTTTAAGGTGCGAAACTCAAGTGCTGGTCAAAGTTCAGCTTTGGCTACTTTCTTGACCCTAATCTCAGCCCAGGGGCCTAATACAACTATCAAAGCCCAGACTTTTAGCGGACTGGATGGGGTGGGCCCGTGGTCAGCTCATAAGCTTTAAATCCGGCCCAAAGTTCAGATTTGGCCACTTCCTTGACCTTGAGCTCAGCCCATGGGCCTCATACAACCATCTAAGCCCACACTTTTACCAGACTGGACGACGTAGGCCCCTGATCAGCTCATACGCACCTCACACCATAAAACGCAGTGTGTATAGACGGGCCACCATTTTTACACCATTACCCCATTGGAGAAGTTATACCCTTTGAATTCGTAAAATTGCTAGCACACATTCTGGATTACAAAGGTACAAATTTGGGCAAAACTTGAGAAGGTAAAAATCCTATGGCAGACGATAAAAATGATTGCTCATTGTGCCTAAATAATAGGAACTACCAGATTCCATGACAAGTACATTCTATGCTATGCGAGGTACTTGTTCAGTACTAAACAGTTATCCATAACTCACAATCCTACATTTGATATCAAGCTGTTTTCATCTTGCGTGATGGAGGTCGTCGGAATAAACTGATTAGATCATCAAGACCCTGCAAGTATCATTAGCAAATGAGCAAGTATCATTAGCAATTCTGTTAAATTTTGCTAACTGATAACATCAATCGTGAAATGTAATTACGGAGAAAAAAAAGTACCTTAGTCGTGATGGCTAAAAAACTAAAAAGCACAATCAAATATGATCCCAGCACCAGAAGCAACAACAAATCAAATGTCACACTTGCAACCTGTAGTAACACATTTGAGTTGGAGTCATCTATGAAAAAAAAAATGTAATCCATCGGTAAATACACAAACAAATATTTAACGCCAGAACTGGCTCACTATAACAGAATAATTAAATGTGGTATCTAGATGAATATATCATTCGAAATATCCTTGAATTAATATATGGAAGAAACAGGGAGAAATAGTTCACTGCACATCAGAAATGAAAACATAATCAAAAATATATTAGACAGATTGTACAGAGTCAAAGGTATGGGCATTGCATACTTCTGAAGACCCGAGGTCAATCCATAATATATCATCAGAAGAACACGTATCTTCCGTGTGTCTACGTTCAGCAAGTTGCTGTAGACTACAATCATTATATCACTTTTAAGACATGACATCTCAGCATTAACAGTCAATAAGCACAGTTGACAGTTGAGAGTTCTACAATAGAGGGCATTGTCGCACTACAAGCTGAGTGGCCTATGGAGGTAGACTAAGTCTACCTTATAGTTTTGTGCATGCACTAGCAACATCTATAGGTCATCCACGTGAGTGTGAGGGAGTGAGATGGGACATTAAAACTGTCATGAATCATGATAGATGGAAATCTAAAGATACCTGATATATGTTAAGCTTCGCTTTGGTTGAATCATAGAAAGTGAACATCCCGTCAAGCACCTCATGTTGCACATTCACCTGATCAGTATGGTCAGCTAATTCCTGTCAACAGTAAGAAAAAGATCATAAGTTGCTGTTCTTGATAGTTTTTGCTACACCTTGAACACCCCCAATTCTTGCTCCCTTATCTTCTTTGTTTATCCCAGTACTATTTACCCAAAAGAACCTAAATCTCGCAAGTATTCTACTTTCCTTATACCAATAAAAAACCTTAATACTACTTACTGCAAACAAACTATTCTTACTAATGGAGAAGAACCCTGATAATTAATTGGTATCAGGCAGGGCAAAATATAGCAGTTGTTTTGAACATTCTACCACATTCGCAAAAGTAGAAACAGCAGAACTTATGCTTAGTGGAACATCAATCACAGGGATCAAATTTGGGATATCAAGAACTTTATTTTCTTAACCCTATTCCATAAGCCATTTCCCTAACCTTTTTCAGTGCCATGACGAGTGGATCATTCTTTAAGAGAAATGGAGCCACCCGGGGGGTCCGTGACAGAATGTCCAACCATGCATTTACATAAGAAGGGTTGACAGCCAAACTGCTCTCATCTGCAAAGATTTGAATGTTCTTGCCCTGATGACCATAGATATGTCTCTGCAAACAACAGAGAAAGAAAAATACATCAGTTAGGTAAACAATTCCCGTGCACAAGACTCCCGTAGTGGACAGGATCGGGGAGAGGTATGATGCACCAGACTTTACCCCTACATAATATGTAAAGAGGTTGTTTCTAGGAATTAAACTTGTGACCTCCAGGTTGCACCACTGCGACTGAACCAGTGGTCCACATGTTTACATCAAATAGCAGTGAAAAAAAAAGGTCGATCTTGCGTGGCAGAATCCAGATATAAACAATCCAATCATTGTTACTTTAAGTGGAGATCAAGCTAGAACACCACAAGCAATCAACTGACACAATCTGATTTTCTTTTCGCCTATATAATGTCTGACACAGGAGCAAAGACAATCAATCCACAAGTGGCATTCACATCGCTATATGTGAAGTAACAATTTGTATCAGTTGGTTCACGTTCACGTCTGGTTGGCAATTTTTCCTTCATAATGGATTGAACGAATTATGAGATTTTCCAGTCTTATTTCCAGTGAGCCCCTTAAAATTTTAAAGCATCGTGATAATTTGCACAAAAGGAAGATACCAGTCTTCCACGGGTTTCCCGAGTCTAATTAGAGAATCCTAACCAACCAGCTAAATATCCACAATGCATCAAACAGAAAAATGCATAGCACATTCAATAATACAAGCACAGGTCTGGATGCCGCTCATAAGAATGTTAAACACACTACACCTGAGCCATAAATTCAGGATTAGACATGGATATTCCTCTCAAGAAGTATCTTCATCTTTTCTTTTTTCTTTTTTCTTTTTTTGATAAGCCTCTCCACGTGTATCTTTCTTTATGTTTCAAATTGCAATATCATTATCTCAAAGTTCTTTCCTAAAATCAACAGAAACAACACAGATGCTGCATACACTAATGAAGCCGGTTTTACTAAATGCAGAGACACGTATGAATGTGTGATCATCCAGAAACACCACAATAAAGATACAATCTCAGATATACAAAACTTACTGCAATACTCTCAGCAACTAGCTTGATGCTTCTGATGATAGCAGTATCATTCACAAAAGGCCTATGCAGAAGAACCAAGCTCTCAGCAACTTGCTACAAAAACAAGGAGACTCTAGAGTCTAGAATGAAGATAAAAGGTGCTTGAGTTTGAAAAATGACCTGTTATCAGACAATCCTCCAGTGCTTTCTAACAATTCAGGTGCCACAGAGAGTTCAGAAAGGGTAGCAGCAGTAACTCTTAGTCTCGAGAATTGTTCATGCTCCCAAGCTACCTACATCAGATCATCAGCTATATCACCCGGTCCAAAACAGCAGAATATAGGAGGAAAGGAAAAGTACAGCATTTAGGAGGGATATCCCAATCAAACAAAAGGGGACCTCAAGTTATTACATGAAGCAAGATGCAGCCTCAGATTTCATGATAATAGTTGTTAAGATTAGCTACTTTGTCATTCAATCCAATAAGTTACCTTGTAGGGTTGGGGCATTTCACATCAATTATACATATGCTAACACTCCTCCCATGTGTGGGCTAGACAACGGCCCAGCATGTGCACAACAAATGAGGCCCAACACTAGGGTTACTCTCACACAAGGCCCTCACTTGGGGCAACAACAAATAGGGGATTAAATTGCGGAGGCTAAGGTTCGAACCGAAGACCTCCCACTACAATACCATGTTAAGATTTGTTACTTTTCCATTCAAACCCAATAGATTAACTTGTTGGGTTGGGGTATTTCACATCATGCTAAGAATATGAAATGATCATAACAGGTTGCTAAAAATAGATTCAACAAAGGCTAAAGATATCATATAAAACAAAGGACTCGTCATTTTCATTGATGCTAGAAAGGAGCCATGCATCCTGATGTTTAATACAGCGGTTCCATGAGAAATATTAAAATTGACCACTGATTTTTCTCTGACAAATAGTCAAATACTTGAAAATTTCAATAAATAGAACAATTTTCTCAACTACCCAAGCAGAGTTCAGAATTTAAGGCAATTTGCTTACTCGAGGGTTTGAGATGTTTATTTTCTTGTGCTTCAAATTTACTTCAAAACCGAGCTCTTGTGCCACATTGGAAAAACCCTACAGAAAACTGTGTCAATGAAAATATACAGTGCAGCAACAGAACTCCAATGTTAATAATAAATTAAGTCCTTGACGTTTTATGAGCTTACTTCAAAGATTTGCTTGATATATGCATTTTCAGGAGGCTTAGACACATGAATCCACAATTTATTGTCCCACGCACCAATGCTATTTAAGCAAACAGCATAATCAATACTCTCACGCAAACGTTGATCAAAGCTCCGAAGCCACTGCAAGTCAAAATTCATAAAATCAAGCAAACTACAATAGAGGGAGTGAATAGGGACAGACTACAAACGACATTCTCCACAGAGAGGGAAGAGGGGAGAACTACATTCTAAAAGAAAAAAGAAAAGGAAAGTCCATCATGGAAAGATATGCACCTTATGGGTTCCATTGTAGTTGTATGGTCCCGCAGATGTGAGTCCAAAAAGTAAATTGTACCTTCCTCTTGTCTTAGGGTTTGAGTAAAGAAGAGAGAATAACCGCGCTATTTCAAGAAGTGCCACAATGCCGCTACCATTGCTATCACTTCCAACTGATAATGCCTGCAAATAAAGTACAATGTCAAACTGTACACAGACAATCCTATTATTGTGGAAATCAATGATATGCTTTAGTATCAATGAGTTACATACAGGAGCAGCCCCAAATGTGTCATATGATGCAACTATAGCAATGGTTGGAAGTTGATTCGTATCTCCATCTGCCTCCAACCCTGACAACCATCCCTGCCAAAAAGACACAATTTAATATCTGGCAGTGCAAGAATCAATAGCAGTAAAAATACATCTCATAATCAGTTTGGAACTGAATATTAACCATAGAATTATTGATAGACAATGTACATTTAAAAACATTAAGATTATCTCATTTTACAACTACATAATGAGACAATACAAAGAAATTTCCCACATTAATTTTGAACTCAAAATCCAATTTAATGAAGTTAAATAGGATGTCAGAATTTATGAAAAAAAAATTATACATCAGACTTAGCTAAGACATCTATGTCATGTGTCTTAGCTAAGGTATGCGTACGTCTTGCATGTCCCCAACCCCGTCGCATGGGTGTTGTTTACCTTTTTTTAAAAGACATCTCAAATGACACAAAAAAAAAAAAAAAGAAGTTTCAATAAGACCTGAATGTTCATGATGGTGGGAGATGCAACTTTCTTAGGTTCTGGGGCTGAGACAACGAGCTTGTATCTGCAATATTTCGCAAAGATAGACATAAACTACAGCAATTATTTCATGTTTTATGTTGACATCTACAGCATATAGACCAACCCACCAAACTCACTCAGTTACAAACTAACCCGCCAGTAGTTGCAGTAGTTGGCTGTCCAGTGGCATCATTTTTCTTAACGTCAGCCAATACAGCATTGATATCATCATCCTCAAAAGCAAAGTATACAGGATACTGCAACAAAAACCTCATTGTAAGGGCACTCATCTAAATGAGTGACACTAATTAAAGAAAAGGGAGGGCAAAAAGCGAGGAAAGATGAGAAACAGCAGAGACGCCATCTCAGCTGCGCAACTATAAACAAATACAAGGATTCCAGATAAAAAAGACAAACGACATTTAAGAGTGCATAGCTAGGAAGATAGAAAAACCAAGAGATTAATGGTTTTAATTAACTGAACTAAAAGAGAAGTACTAGAGCATGTATTAAACCTATATCATAATTCAATACCAAAGTTTCGCAAACAGTAGTTTTTTTTTAACAATTGATCAAGCTTCATCACTGGCCCCGCATTTTGTAGGTTCAGTCATGCAATTACCAGGAGTAATCTGTCATCAGAAACAAAATTCATCGAGGAAATGGTTTTAATTATGAATGTGCATTCTAGAGTGTAAATACAAGTTAATCCATGCCAAAACTTCATGCAGTATTTTAGGTTCTACAGTTTTTCAATCAACATTAGGCTCAATGCAGAATATTTTCAGATAGGAATACTCCAGCGATAGTTGAAAGAATAAAAGGTATATTATATTTAAGCTGAAGTTAAAGTGCCAATCAACATTTTTAGTGTGCATATAGATCTACACGCATATGTACATGTCATCATATTATGAAGAGAAGTTAAAATCAGATGAATCACTGGAAAGACTAAACGAAGGCATCCAACAGAGAACAGCAGTGAAAGGCTAAAAGGAAGCAAATTAATGATCTTCATATGGGAAAAAAGAAAGAAAAAATGAGAATGCAAGATAACATCTCACTCACAGGTATATTGGCATGAATAACTAATCGTTCAAGCTCTCCCAGTACAGTCTTCAAGAGCTCCATTTCATATATTTGGTAACTACCCGTTTTACTGCCTATTTTTGCAAAATTAAGCATTTGGGGAAGAAAAAACAATAAGCCCCCTAGAGGTCGTCTTTGAGCAATGTATTCTGCCATATGATTTCCACAACATATTAATTTCAATAAAGAGATAGGGAAACAGGAATGTTCTAAACTCAAACAATCCAACAGCCACACTGCACATTGATCAGAACTCAGGAAAGAATTAAACCACTTACAAAGAATATAGAGAAAAGAATTACAGTCTAACAGAAACCTCTAAACAATAGTTGTTATGTCTTTCAGAAATTTAAACATTCAAGAAGCTTGAAGTGTGTACTTCTACCAGATAAATATTTTAGTTTTCTACTCATCTCTGAATTAAGGATTTCCAATTTCTATATAGAATGTCTTAAAATTTTTAATTCAAATGCACGCTTGCTTAAAATGAAGAAAGCAAGTAAATTGATCTTCATATACATCTTGCATTTGAAGTAAAGTTTACTGCAAATTTGCAGCAACTCGAGATAAAACTATGCGTTTAGTCGGTTTAGAAGTGCTTTAACTAACGAGGACGTCAAGTTAAACATAAGACAAACAAGAACAAAATCAATTAGCACAGGTAAACTTAACGCAGAGATTACGAGAGATCCAACTAAAGAGTTAGGAACGGTCTTGGACTAGCTAGCAAGCAAGTCTTAATTACAGTATATAGAACAGAAATCCAAACTCGAAACTCCAAATGAGGAGACGAAAGCACGGTACCTCTCACAAAGGTGATATTTAATTCGCGGACTGGAATCATGAGGACAGTGCGCGAGAGATCGGCAGCAGGGGAGAAGTGCATGGAGGCCGCCGGATGGTTAAGTGTGGCGAGGCGAGATCCGAAGGGAACACCAGAGATATCATACTGGATGAGGCGGTAAACGTCGACGACAGCAGCGGCATCGCCAAGCTCGACGCAAGTGACGAGTATGAAAACCAATGCGATCATCGAATACATAGACTCCAGCACTTGGCACTGGCGGTAAACAGTTCCTCCCCCCTTTAGTTCCATTTTGCGTTTGGATCTAGGGTTCCGCACTTCCGCGCTCTTGGAGAGTAGACTAACGTTGAACTTTGCAGATTTCTGCTTCTTATCGGGAAAACATATTTTAATTAAAAATCATTGACCTTGTTTAGAGTTCAGAGTGAGATGGCTCTTGGTGAGCCTCCGGTATTTTTCTTTTGTTTCGTTTGTGCTGTTAAGAAAATGATGAGACATTATTTGGTAAAAGGGTAAATAATTCCCAGTAAGAGGCTCAAATGGTAACTTCGTATAAAAAAATTAACGGTGGAAGGGAAATGGAGTTGATTGATTTTTGAGGCATATTATTATTGAAGAAAATGATGATGTCATACATTAGGGGCACTCGTACTGATTCAGGTTATGCACCTATGCATAATTGATAAGAGTACATGATAAATGTACATGCTCATTGAAGTCGCAATAAGAGCGTTCACAACTAACGAAAGGTGATTCAATTAACAATCAATTGGATTAGATATATGCGTACTTAAAGTTCGATTATAACTGCAAACATATTTCTCCGTGGTATTTAAAAAAGAAGATATTTTGTCAAACTAACCCATGCATCAGTGTCTGTTACATATCTGTATAATTCAAATTTTTGTATGTCATTCGTTACTTCTGATGCATTCTCAATTGATCTGTATATGCCATATATATTAAAATATATTCTGAAAATGCAGATAGATAGATTATACCAGACATAAGATAATGGTTCTTGTTAAAGGGTTTTCATGCTGGATGTAGAAGGTTAATTGTAAAGGGTGGCATTTGGAAGAGAAGTAGGAACTATTACTCTTTTAATGCAAATAGAGACCAATACTTGCGCATTGAATGGAAACAATCGTCTTCCATAGAATCACCACCGGTAGCCTCTCCCATATAACAATAAACTCACCGTAACCTCATTTACAAGCAGAGGATATGAAAATCTCCAATTTATAGAAAAACAGAACTGTGAAAGAAGTACCTCTATCATCAAGTCATGGCAATATCGATGATTCGCTTCTGTAATCACAATAGCAGCTCAGCAACGAACATACTTTCAAAAACTGCCATGACCAATGCAGTCTTGCTTGACTGTAACGGATAATTTCATATAGCTAACCAACTGACGGTGCAAAATTAACTGACCATCCCCACTTGGAGCCACTTTAGAAACCCTGCATCTTCGTTCGAGTTATTTTGGAATGCCTTTTCTTCTTCTAGTCTTCTTAAGCCGAATTTTAAGCCTATAACGTTAAACACAGCTCCATGAAAGCGTCCAGATTCACCAGAGCATTTTCAGAAATAAAGTGATTTTCACATGCGGGAGAAAACATGGAGATTTCACTCACTCGAGCCTCCTTAATATTCTGGAAAGATGATATTCAGGTCCTCATTGTCTCTGTAGACTTGAACAAGAGCAGCAGCTTTATACACAAACATCCCAAACATGGCCGGCACAATCTGCAAAGAATAGTAAACTATGCAGTAATTGGGTGTAAAAAACTTTTATCTGCCATTTTGACACTAATAGGAACAATCCCAAAACCACGCACAAGATGGTGTTGCTGTGATCTACCTGAAAATCAAACAAGTCACCAGCATACCGATGAGACAGGATCCATAGTCCATATATAGCAGCTGGAATTACAAGCCTTGGAGATGAAAGAGCAACACTACTGCCTTTAAATGATCTCTCAAAGAAATCCTTGAGATCCTCGCTTCTTATTCCAATTCTATTGTAGATGATAAATGTTAGTCTTGGCAAAAGAAGTGCTCATATAAGCTACAAAAAAAACTGACAATTTAGACTATAGAGCATCAATGGGTTGAGGAAGAGCTTTCAAGCCATACTTTTTAGACTTCTTCTTCATGAAAATTTGAGGAACCATTTCCTTAGATAGGTTGTCTACATGCTGGAATAAGAGCTGGAGGTAAAGGCAGCTGCATGGAAAATGAAGTTCGTTATAATATTATCCAAGGTGAAAGGCTTCAGTAATTTGTCAAATCACAGTTTCCTCCATTTCATCCCCAAGGAAAATAGACAATTAGGGAGCACTAAAATCAAGTTAAGCTTGTCAGAGGATTTCCTAATCCAGGTTTAGAAAGATTAAACTGCGACACGAACTTATTTACATAGATCGAGTTTCCAGGGAAAAATAATTATCAGGAGCATCTTGGTTGTTATCTAAGAAAATATTCATAGAAATTTATGATGTCGCCTTAACTGCTTAGCAAAGAAATATATCCAAATACATATATCTTGCTTTGACCAAACGACAAAAGGCTTTTCAAGTTGAAACAATTGGGCTAGACAGAATTAACTATGTGTCATCTACACAGAGGAGTAGATAGACACAATTTTTAGAAGTTTGATCATGTTGATTGATTCTGGATCAAGTCATCTCTCATCAAATTCATACACTGGCTTTTTCTTGCTTCTTTTGCTATTACTAAATAAGAATCACAAATTTCAACTTATCATATTATTTACGGAAATCATTTAAAAGTAAACTAGCACCTGAAAAGAACTCCAACCATGTAACTGATAGCAGCCTGTAAAAGTAACAAGCAGGTCAGCTCTCCATACTTAATTAGAAACTCATTCACTAAAATAAAAATTGTAAATGGATAATATATATATATATATATATATATATATATATATATACACATATTTTTTGCTTATTTACAAGCTTCTTTATTCATCAAATGGTGTCTTATTTTGGCTTTTTCAGTCAAAAGCATGCCTATCTTCTTTTGCACAATATTTGTTAATTCAACTAGAGTGCATGAACGGATTCATTCAGGACTCATGAACAAGGTTGTCAAGGATTCTTTGACAAGCTTGTTAATGAGCTCATGATGGAGCTCCTCAAAGGGCTCGTTAGAGGTTGATCAATGATTCAATGAGCTATTTATTTTTTGATCCACTTGAGCTTAACTCATTAAGAAATAAACTAGCCGAACTTGAATAATCTTTTCACGGCTCGATCTTGGCTCGATTAGAATTTAACTGCTCAAGTAATGAACTTAAATAGAGTAACCTCAATTGGATTAGCTTGGCTAATTTAGTCCCCTGGCAGAAACTACCATTCATGAATTATTCACACAAGTTCAACCGAAATCATGTTTCTCACTAAAAATTAAATCGTGCCCTTAAACTTAAGAAACTGATGCTTATCTGTTGTGAGTTTACCTGAACTGAAAAAACTATGAGACAATACCCGCTGCACGCTGCTCCAACACCGACCGATAAAAACACCAGCTCTCTTTTAAGCTACAAATGAGATGTCCACTAAATCAGTATCTCCCCCGAGTACAAATCAAACAGTTTAATTTTCTGTAAAAATGACTATGAAGGATTGAAGTAATAAATATCAACTTAAATATCGCTAAAGAAAAATAGATCAGAAACCAAAAATTCATTTGGTTAACAATGAGAACTCAAGGAATAATAGTGAAACTTCACAAACAAATCAACTCAACAAGGAATATTAAAAATGTCTTATTCCCCCGATTAGAGAAACAATTTCACATAAATGGTAACAGCAATCAGGAAGAAAAACAGAAAATGGTGTAGGAAAAGAAAAGATGACAAAAGACATTAAAATATAACAAGAAGACCTAGATCACAAGTTTGGAACATATAAACTAAAGTCTCAAAACTAGTCAAAAAAAACAGGAGGTTGTGCATCCACCAAAATTTCACCAAATCCACTTGCTTCTTTTCGCTGAGCTTCCGATTACAAAAAACAAAAGGCAAAAGGTAATGAGACAGTGGACAATGCATATGGCAGTGAACGAGTCGCGTCAGAAACAATAACATAGACAGAAGTTCAATCACTGAATTCATATAGATAATAAATAAACCAAGTACCATAGTGAGTTCAAGGGAAGTATCATACAGCTTCATATTTGAGTAAATTAAACTTCTTCCTTCTTTGACTGTCATCCTTCAGTGCCTGTCAAGCATATAAGTATGAATCAAACTATAAATCCTTTTTTCACCCTAAATTATAAATCTATTCTGCAGTCTTTTTAGGAGAAGGTGGGCAGTTTAAAAGAAAAATAACTCCAGGAATACCTTAGCAGCAACTTTCTTATTGATTGGTGCAGAGTTATCACCTGATAACCATTCCTGAGTCCTCGAGAGTTTCAAAAAACCACCCTCATTATCATCATCCACTACCTACATATATACGTGCATAGAAAAATTCCAAGTCAAATCACCCTAACCAAAGTGAAAACAAAAAATTATAGTGACACAGCAATGGATATGCTTAACAGAAAGTAAGGCAAAGGATAACAGGAAAAGGACTTTTATATTCGTCAATCCATCGAGATGGAAGATGATCCACGTATGCAATGAAAGTTGACTTATGATTTATGAATGAGCAATTATTTTAAAAGGCACCTGACTTCTAAGAGATGCTTCTCTCATTTCAGATGCCAATCAGGCCCTCCTTCCCTTAAATTTACAAAGAGAGGGTATGGACTTCAAAGTCATGTTCACGAGGCATAACTATAAATCTACTTTTCCTCTAGCAAGTGCTTTCTAAATACTTTGCTCCATCAACTAAGCAATATTTAAAACCTAAAGCCTGTCTGACCAACCATAGTGCCACTTAAACCAATGTCCCCGCTTAGAAATTATGTATGCAACATTGTTTGTGACAAATGGAACTATCACGAAGGGTTCAATTTTAGATTTGGAATTAATTAAACATGCTATTTCAAACATTTCTCGTAGAGGAGGGGTTCAAATGCACAAAGTAGAAATAGTTTCTTCTTCCCCAATCTGAGCACCTTTTTATCGAACTATGTTCAAATAACCCACATTACCTGCTCTACTTGTTCAGGAATGTCAGTAAGTGTTCCAGCACCAGCATTGACGAATTTCACAACATCAGTCTGCCAAAATTTATCAGAAACTTTGGAGATAATATCTCCATTCAACTCCCTGTCCTCAAAAAACATTTGCAACACACCGTCTTCTACGAGTTCACTCACTGGAAGTCAAAGACAGGAAAAGGAGCCAACCAATATACGTTAGCGGGGTTAAAATCACCTGTAGCCTAACTATCTTCTTCATCCCTGACTGACAAGGGAGAAAGAAACAGAAATATAAGGGCACAAATACCTGTACTGTGAACTGTACAATAATTCATTACAGTTTCCACGATTTTTCTACGAAACCAAACAACAACTTAAATTTCACATATGCAAATTTAAGTGAGTGAGTTAACCTGGACGAATGCTAGCTCTGACGAGTGAGAAAGAAGTGATTCTTGAAACTGATTTCTGAGAGCGGAGAATCGGAGAAAATCGTGGAACCGAAGAGTTAGTAGATGCGGTGAAGCAATTCGCCACGTAAAGAGCGTCCATAGCCAATCTAATCCTCTTCTTGGATCCTAGCCGTGTTTGTGTTGCGGAGCTACAGCGTAACAGATTTATCTTGAATTCTCGATAGGATTTTGTTGATTGGCGGGTCCAGGAAATAGGTGTCTGATATGAAGGTCCACGGGCCCGATTCCGCTCCAGCTATAGGGTATTTGTCTTTGAAAAAGTTGTGGGTTCAGGATAAAGGAGCCCATTAATCTTATATTTGAAGCCCATAAGCCCATATTGGATCCTCTCCTTGGATCTCGTCGTAATAATTGCCTGGTCAACAACCAATGACTGACTTGTCTAAAATTAACACGTCTTGGTTTATCATATACCGATTGCCGAATCCAACCTTGTGTGATTACATTTGCACATTCTCCTAAAATGATTTTGAGAAGCAGAAAACTCAGACAAGCATTTATTATTATTAGTGGCCAATTACTTTCTTAAGTGGACGTGGTTGAATCATTATCCACTTTTGGCCCAATAATATATGCAGGTTTAATTTAGGGCAAAAGATTTACTCAACTAACAAAGATTATGTACATGTGAAGATATTCTATCATATTATCCTTTTGGACAACAAGGAAACTCTGCGAATCCTTTGGACAAGGAAACTCTGGAATTTCGCAGAGCATCTACTATAAAATAATAAGTCTAATCTTATTTGTGTGCTAGTATTAATCCCAGTGCATCTGTGCATGGTGCATGGTTAATTGGTTATATATATATTCTTTAAACAGGGATTTGGAGAGAATGTAGGATTCGAATCCATGACCTAATGAGTATGTGATCTCTTACATATAATGTGATTGTCGTTCAACCAATATGAACAGAAGCAAGTTTATTCGTGATTTTCCCCATTTTTTTTGTATTTTAGTGATAAATAGGGATAAACCTAGATCAACCTTCACTATCCAAATAGAGACCCAGCCACTTGAATTTTTTTTTTTTTTTTTTTTGTCCAGCCACCTGATTGTTGTGCAGAACGTGGGACCACACAGGAGATTGTACTCTACATTAGGGGAGGGCAGGTGATGGAGGATGTATTAAGCGTTTGAATGTTTGATAGCTTGTTTGGTTATCTCTCTAAATTTAAAGATCAAAGGTGCATGAGATGAGACTGAGAGTTCGAAATTAGTTGAGATATTTTTCGAGGGTTCCCTAATTTCGTGGGTTTTAATTTGCAGCCCATAATGGGGGCTTCAACCCACTTACTCGCATGAGTTTTGAATTGATCTAAAGTATTTGTCGTCGTGATGCAAGCTGTGTCAATCAAGTTCGAGTTTAAAACTGATCCAATAATCACAAAGTGACCGCTAGACTGGGACCTGGCTGGGGAAAAAATTGTATGTATCGATTCACTAATACAGCTACAAACCGGTCCAACAAACACAAATAGCCGTTAGTGGGACCCTGCCTCGTGGCCTTGACCCTCAAAAAATTAATCTTCGTATGGCGTTGATTGATTGTGGGCTGTACTCGCATCATTTTAGATCACAGCCCACAATTATCGCCCCCACTTTTGTCTTACTTCTCATATTTACACGAACGCCCTTCATTTTTGCTCTTATTCTTTTCTTCCCCTGCTATTCTCTAACATTTACTTTTCAGTATGCAAATTAAGATTTTCCTTTTGTCTAACGGGAAATTCATTCAAGAGTCCCTGATTGAATAATGCATTCCTGCTGACGTGTACGCCACGTCCTCTTTCTCGTCGTTTAATAAATCACTGCCTTTTTCGTTTCCCTCTCAAGATTTCTGAATCGAAAGGAGGAGAGAAGACTCAAATCTTCCACAGTTTCATTCTTCTTGACAGTTGGACTTGCCCCATGCTTTCTAGTTTTTATTTTTGATCTCCCTTGCTTGCTTTCTTTCTTTAGACTGCCGAGTGAACCCAGAAGAAGAATCTCTCTGATTGCGTCCGTCACCTCTCTCTCTTTTGAGGAAATCAAGGCAACAATTCCGAAAGAAACAAATACCACCCCTCCACTTGCCTTGCTCTCCAAATCTTACAAATCTTGAAACCACAAAAATTGGACCACCAAGATCTCTTTGCAAAAAGTCAGTCTGTCATGATCATCATATCTTTTTGTTTACTTCTATGAACTTCAAACGCTAAACCCTCCTCCAGTCTAATTCAAATCTTGCAAATCCACTTTAGTGTTTTGGGTTTTGATGCTGAGTATCGACAATGGGTATAAACTGAGTAGATTTTTAGGAATCTTGAAGATTCAGTGAGAATTTTGCAGATGGAAGGCAAACAACATAGAGGGCATTCAAAGATTCGAAAGAGAGGTTGCTCATCATCATCATCATCCTCAATTGTTAAAAGATACAGAATCAAGCGCGCAATTCTTGTTGGATTAAAAGGTGGGTCTAGCACTCCAGTCCCAACTTGGAAGACAAACACGAAATCACCTGCTTTAGCTATGCCAAATGTTGAATTCACTCCCTCTCAGGGCAGAGAAGTTCCTGTGTCTGCAAGAAAACTCGCTGCCACTTTGTGGGAGATCAATAATATCCCTTCACCCAAAAAAGATTTGGACAAGAAAGAGTTGAAAAACAAAGAAAAATTGCCACAACATCTGTCAGATCCGTCTTATAGTCCTGATTCTGAGGTGGGTTTTCCTTCTTTCCCTTTCTTTTCTTCTGGGTGCATTTATATTTTGGGATTGGATGCTGAAAAGTAGGTGCTCAATTAAGTATTGTAGAATGTAGGTGCATATATCTGATTATGTGTGCTGGAATTCGTGAACCTATATTTTGGTCTTCAAGTGTTTGATATATGGTCTGTACAGGGGATGGATCGATCCAGATGCCAGGGTCATAAGAAAAGAACATCAATTGTTACTAAGAAACTTCAGATGACTGATTATAAGTTTGAGGGTGCGGACTCTGTCAACAATACCAGTTTGATGGAGGTAAGTGCCGACTGATCGCTGAGTGTGTGTTTGGGGCTATTTTCAAATAAAGCTTGATGCTAGTAGAATGTTTTTGCTTGTTTAGATGAAACAGTAAGCAGACTCCCAGTGCATATTTAATGTTTCTGAAAGTTTCTGTCCAAAATGTCTCCTTCAAGCTGTCTAATGTCCAAACTTAGAACTCTGGGGCCAAAATTTTCAATGTCTATTTCATGTGCCTCAACCCCCTCCAGAAAATGAACTTTTACACGTCTCCAGCTTTAATTAGATGATACAAGGTAAGGACAGGGATTTTAGCTTACAATCCTAGATTCTGATATCAACAATCTAATTGTACAGATTTTTCTATGTTCAATATGTTTTTTTTAGATAGCCATGCTGATATGAGAACACTTTTCTGTATAAACAAAAATTTGTTTCATTTTTATTTTTGGAATAACTTCTTTTTGACAGTAAGTTTGATCAGAGGGATTGCGTTGTGGTATTTTGAAGTAAACTGATCTCATGCTGCAAAATGCAGATTGAAACTCATTCCAAACACAAAACGCACAATGGCTGCATGGTTGGGATTAAAACCCGCCTGAAGGATGTTAGTGATGGCCTAACAACATCTAAAGAGCTTCTTAAAGTTCTGAATCATATCTGGGGTCTTGAAGAGCATCATTCAGCAGGCATATCTCTTGTAGCAGTTCTGCGAACTGAACTCAGTCGAGCCCGCAACCAAGTTGATCAATTGATAAAAGAAAAAAGATCTTACCGCAATGAGGTTGAGGACCTTGTGCAGCATTTTGCGGAAGAAAAGGCACAATGGAAAAGCAAGGAGCGAGAGAGGATTCTCAATGCCAATGCCTCTATGGCTGCAGAACTTGAAGTAGAAAAGAAACTAAGATTACAGACAGAGAGATTGAACAAGAAGCTTGGAAAAGAACTGAAAGATACAAAAGCATCTCTATCCAAGGCAATGAAAGAGCTCGAGAGTGAGAAGAGGGCAAAAGAGATATTGGAGCAAGTATGTGATGAGTTAGCCAGAGGTATTGGAGAAGATAGAGCAGAGATGGAACAGCTGAAGAGAGAATCCTCAAAAGCTCGGGAAGAGGTCGAAAAAGAAAGGGAAATGCTTCAGCTAGCCGATGTACTGCGTGAGGAAAGAGTCCAAATGAAGCTTTCCGAGGCTAAATATCATTTTGAGGAGAAAAGTGCAGCTGTAGAAAAGCTAAGAAATGAGCTTGAGGCTTACTTGAGAACCAAAATAGGTGACGAGAATGATGATGGTTCTCCAAGTTTTGAAAGAATTAAAGAGCTTGAGGCTTATTTAAAGAAAATTCAGTTTGGATCTTATCAGAATCCAGATAAAGAGGAAGACAAACTTAGAATAGCAAATGGTGAAAACCATGAAAGAGATGATTCAGGAGACAGTGATCTTCATTCCATAGAATTGAGCATGGACAACAACAGTAAGAGCTACAAGTGGAGTTATGCGTGTGATGGAGATGCTCAAGATGATCCAAAGAGGACTTCCGTAAATAAAGAAACCAAGGGAAGGAAGTCCGTCACAGAAAATCCAAAGTGGGGAGGAATTTCCTTAAATGGCATTGATTGGGACTTCATAACTAGAAGTCGGGAAAATTCAGAGAGAGTTGATCAAGAACAGTTATCTGAGATGGTTTCAAATTCACGCACGCTGGATTATGAAGATGAAATTAAGAGATATAAATCTGTCAAGAGTCTCAGAGACCACATATTATCCGGTCCTAATACAGCGTCAGTGCAAAACTTTGCTCATCCAACCCAACAATGGGGCCAATTGTTGGCTATGGAAGGGTCCGGCAGTCCAGTTTCGGAAAGCTCACCAGTGCTGCAGGGGGATAGTTTGAAACATAGACTCGAAATGTTGAGAACAAAAGCTGAGCGTCGGAGTTTAGGACATTAGAAGTTTTTTGCCCATTTTTGTCTTGTCTTGTGTTGTGTCTAATGCTTTCCTTGCATTTCCCTTGAGACGTTCAATCTTTCCACTCCATTATTTGTTTTAAGTTAATTGATTATGAGATTTTGAAGTCGAGATTGTACATAGAATGTCATACAAGCTGTATGAATCTGAGATAATTTATACAAAGCATGCTACAAGAACTGGAGTTGCTGTACTTTGTCTTTGTATAGTTTGCTTCCATTGTTGTTTCACTTGAGTTTTGATTTCATTTGGATTTTCAGGCAAAAACATACATATCAGATAGCTTGTCTTAGAAAGCATAACAGAAATGAGTTCTTTTCTGAAGAACAGTGGAAATCTGATGAAAGGCGATTAGCAACTGACACCTGAAGGGAACACATTTGCAAATGAAAGAACATGTAATAAGATGATCACACTATAATAATTAATCTGAAAGTCGGTATATTATTTGGTTCAATGATACTGTCTGCTATCATATTTGCAGGTCTATGGCCACAATGAAGGCAGCGGCACGTACAATTGTTGAAGTTGTTTGTAGCTGATAGGAGAGAAGAAGACACCAAATGGGTTTTGGTTTGAGATGTTGGAAACATAGTGTGGAAACTTCCTGCATGATATGCAAGCATGGTTGGCCCACATCCAGCACTTGTTCGAACACTGCGAGATTTGTATCAAAACATTTTAGACTTTGAGAGGGTCACGGTAGTACATGCATCATGGTCTGTCTCAAACGCACAGCGATCCGGAAAATCAAATTGACAAAAGATAAACCGGTGATTGTTGCCTGTTGGCGGTCGAGGATGGACGGGCTCTGGCCGGTCAGGATTTTGGGTGTAGGTGAGAAAGAAGAAGCGGAATTTCTTTTTTGGGTTTATTTTTCTTGTATCATTATATATTTTTGAAAAATATAAAATATCCAGAGATTGAAAATTTGGTGACTCCATTAGAAAATGATAAAAAGTTGCATTACCTCGAAGATAAAACTAGTATTGAGCTCTCTTAACAACTTGACATTAGCCTAATAGTTATATCGTCGGGTTTAGAGGTGAGAAGATCCTTCAGATCGAGTGTTTGAATCTGTAAGAAGAAATAGTTCAGGGTTTTTTGGGTTCTGTAAGTCAAAGACCGGTTAATTGCCCTATCCTGAGCTTCGCTCCAGTCTTATTTGTGTACTCAATTTTGGCTTAAAACTAAATTGGTAATCCGCTGTGTGTACGGGATACCCATCCCGAATTTAAAACTAGTCCAAGAGTCACAAAATGACGATTAGACCGAGACATTTTCGGTAAAAAAAATGTTTGAGCTATTGAACATTATTTGCATCCCATTTTTTTATTAAGTACACTTTATTAATCCTTTAAAAACACACACTATGAGGTGTACTTAATAAAAAATATGGTGCAAATTATGTTGATGATTGTTTAACCTAAAATCATATATTTATATTTTTAAATTCAAAACAAATTAAAATTAAAATTAAAATCGTAGAGATTCGATTTCGAGGAATCGAACCGCGTGCCTCACCTGTATTTTTATTTAACCATGTTGGTCCAAAGCTTCCAAGCTGTAAACAGTGAAGACGACCTTCTCATTAAAATTTCCACCATTGGAGCTTTAGTTTAGTAGCTCTGCAATTTAAACCTTAAATCAAACCATTTTTTACAGTTGAAAACGAGTCAGGAGCAACACATTTTCTTTGTGGAACCCTTGAACCCACTTCGAGACCCAGCTCCTGATAGATCGATCATGAATTTAGGGTTTTCTCGCCGGCCACTATCGGTAAGTTTTTACTGTTTTGTTTTGTTTATCTAAATTCTCAATACTCGATTTCTGCGGCATGCTGGCCTGCTTAAATGCAGTGCTTTGTGGCTTTACTTCTCTCATCGAGTGGAACTCAGAATTAGGGCTTTTCAATATAGGAAGTTGTTTCCCCCTTAATATCGTATTTGTAGGGAAAAATGTAAGATTTGATTTTCTTGGATATACCCAAACTATCGTCCGCTATCAAATTTAGCAACTCTAAATTGAAGGCAAAATCACTCATAATGTAATGGCTATTAACCTGCAATTAGCTTCTTGTTTTAGAACTTCAAGGTTAAAAGGCCGACTTGTTTTTTGAACTTTATGCTTTGACAGGTTGCTTGAAAACTTTTGTGACACGATGTCAAGACCTATGTTACTTGTCTTTCTGCTGCTTGTTCTCATAATAACCTCTCAATTTGAGTGGAGACAACCTCTGGTAAATGACATTGGTTCCACTCCTAGCATCAGCCAGAAGCAACACCAAATTTCTAAGCGGGAAGAAGCTGTGAAAGAGAAGGTGATAAATCTTACTTTCTTTTTGTGCTCTCCAATAACTGGATGAGATTGCTTCATTCTGGGTCATGTCTGAAGTCACTGGTTTCTAAAATTCAAGTGTTTTTACTTGGTGATAAGTTGTGATTGAGACCATTAGACTTGGATTAATTTTACATATTAATTGAATCTTTATTATTTTTCTCTTATGTGATATATGATGTTTGTGCCTGTCAAATTTTTGAGGGACTGAAGATGTGGTTTTTCTAACTTATGTCTGTCGGAGGTTGATCTTTTGGATTATTTCTCTGGAATTCAAAGTTTCTATTTTTGTGTTAAGGTGTTGCTTGTCTGTGAATGATGGATAGTATGCAACTAATATAAGTATACTCATCGGCAATAATAGTTTTCTCAATTTAACACACTTTTCAGTAAAATTGCTTTGAAGTTCTTGACTTGTAACTCGCCATATGCACTCTCTGGATTCATTTGTATACTTCTCGATTTTGGTGGCTGTGACATTAGTTTAATTTTTATTCAAATGGCGGAAAAGTAATGAAGTGGGTTGGAGAAAAGAAATGAGTTTGGATATGAACGTTAATATGCCTAATGATGTATACAAAGGAGTAATTGCTGTTGCGTAAGAACAAGTAGAGGATTTATGAAAAAATTGAGGATGGACATTGGGCCTTCTTGTCTACTATATAGCGCAGGATGAGCTTTCGAGACAAATTCACAGGGAAGTCCCTTGGTTTACATTATTTGCAGGTGGTGTTAGTTCAGTAGATGAATGTAAAAAATTAGTTCATAGTTACAGGCACAGCAACATTCCATGGAACTTGGAGGTTATAATTTATAAACTAAGTAGGACTAACTAACACAGAGATATGAAACATAAAATTGAACTAGTAAGGAAAGAGATGATGATGAAGTACATTGATGAGCTGTACATAGTTGTCAAAGGTGATAGGCGCCTCAAGGCGCAAAGGGTCTTCTATCCCCTAGGCGCACTTAAAGCGCACGCCCGAGCGAAGCAAGGCGCAAAAATAAAAATAATAATAATAATTCTAATAAATAGAGAGGGCTTGGAATAATAACCTGAATGAGAAATTCAACAAGAAGAAGGAAAAAAGATAATAGTATTTTTATTAATTGTAATTCATCATGTGACAACTATAGACATGTATATGACGTTATTGTTTCTCAAGTCTCAACTGTTAGTTGAGATGATTGAAAATGATAATAAAAGTTTGAATTAAGTTGACTGGCTAAAAGAGCACTTGGACTTGACCTAAGTAAAGAAGACAGATCGCAGCAGCTCCTCTCATCTTAACATATATGCCCCTAAAGTCATCAGGCGCCGCGACTGTGCGCCTAGCGCCTGATGACAGTCGCCTAGCGCCTGATGACAGGCACATGCCTAGGCGTCGCCTTGCTCTTGGTCCAGGCGCAGAGGGTGTGCCTAGGCGAGCGCCTTTGACAACTATGGAGCTGTATGTGAATGTCTAATTTTGTTGTCAGACTGATTCAGATACATACTTTGTTCAGCCAATGGTATTCTGCTCTATGTATTATTACGTACTGGTGCTCTTCATTTCAATTCATACTACTTGACTTCCAGCTTATTCCCAAATCAAAGCCACTTTCAACTAAGAGCAAGGTGCATGGCTATCTTGTTTAGCATGCAAACATGGGCTATCATCCTCCACTTTTTTGTGGATCCACTGGACTGTGGTTCATGTTCGTTGGACCATATATGGTTTTGTATGAACAATGCTCTAACCTATATCTCCACTCAAGTTTCCGTGTGTGAAATGACAATCCTACGAAACACTCAAATATTCGTTTCTTGTGATTTTTTTCCTGATTATTGATGTTGTCTAGAATAATGCTCTAGGATGTTCATGAATGGCTTGCGCAATGATGCCATCTTTGCTTGGATGCTCTAATAGAGACGTGTCTTGTTTCAGATTATTTTATCCCAGGAGAAGAACATTCAGAGACTCAATAAGCTTATACAGAGTCTGCGAGAGCAATTGTCGCTCTGCAGGGAAAATAACAAGACAGCAAATAGTAATGCGAACCCATTGCCAGATCATGTCCTTAAGCTTGAACGACAGCGCAGCCTGGACCCCGGAGGACTAGGCTAGCTGCTTAGTATTATTATCTGTTCAATGATTCTGATACGTCAAGTGTGTCGTATAACAAAATCAAGTTATCTAAATTATTTCTTAAAAACTGTTGGGAATGTCAACTGTCCACCATGTCCTATTACCCTGTGTATAGTTGATAATTAAATGGAAGGCATTTGTGTTTATCCACGCATATGATGGTTCTCTATCATATATCTCGTGTGTCTGTCCTATCAATTGTTAGCTTTATTTATCAAATAATGTGACTCTAAATGTCTGTTTATGTTTGGTCCAGAATCAACCAGATTAGCTATCAAATACTCTAATCCATTATCAATGGTTGTGTGATGATCTGTTGTAGAAGAAAAAGAAGCAGCAGGTATAGGTCTTAATTGGGTGGTTGAAAATTCAGTGGCGTAAAGATGGGTATTCATAATAATTTCATTAAGTAAGATGGTCAAAAACAGTGATATTTCACCTATATAACCAACCAAACCATGTTTAGAGTATGCAACGGCTCTCTATATCACCTTTAAATTAATTACTGTTTGCCTTCTTTGTTAGGTTCTCAATTAAAACACATTTAATCACCCGAACAGAAAGTATAATGAGGATAGTAGGAGATGGCAGCGGCAGCAGCAGAGAGAGGGACTGGTGTTTTGAATTCATTTGAATACAATGAATAGGACACCTTGGAGCAATAATTTTTAGACCAGAAATGATAGGGGATCTCAACTGACATGTCACTCTCTGTTTCAATCACAAGGTTTTGTGGGCCTCATACTTACATTAATAAAGGGACAAGATGAATTATTGGGATAACTGGAATCCCTAAAGTTTTTTGTTTTTAGTCGAATAACAACAAAACACTCAATCAATTCATCTAACAACCACATTATAGGTTTTTAATTAGTAAAAATTATCATCATTTTATTATATTATTATGCTTTATGTGAAAATATTTTCCTATATTTGTAGTAATCGATGGCTATTGTTTATAAATTTTTCTCTTATTCACAAAATAATAAAAAAAGATGTAATATATATGCAGTCAATAGCTAAAATCATATCATGATGAAGGGGTTGCATGCATTGATGGAAACTTGAAGGTTAGGAATAATTCCAGTGAAAACTAGTTAGTGTTTGGTCAAAACAAGTGATAAATGTATACAATGAAGCTATAAGCCTATAACGGAAATATTTGGGTAAGTCAAATAAAGTGGGTGTACAATGCATCAAGATATTCAATTTTTGCATGTGATGAAATACTCATGGGTGTCAAGTGTGTTGAGTTGTCTTATCCTGTTTGGGTTGTAATTGAAAAAGATATTCAATTTTTATAATATGCATGTGATGGTGGCTTATAAACAAAACAAGTATTCGGAAGGTTTTTAATTCGATTTTCATTGGGAGCAACATTTTTGTCATGTCGTTAGATGAGAAATTTATGTATGTGCGGGCCTGATGATCGAGTTTAAACTCATATTAAATGTCTAATAAATTTGTATGGTTTGAATGAATGGTTCATATCAACTATTACCAACCAAAAAAAAAGTCCAAGTTTATTGCTTGAGGAAGATGAAACCATGTGTGGTCAAAAGCTCCTATAAAGTTCATTAAAGCCCACAATGCAATCCATGAGAACATGAAATATATCCACGTTTATTAAATTTCTTTAGTCTCCGACGAAAATTCCACACAAACAATTAATGTTACATACAACTTAGCTTTCCATATCTATTGAACAAGTACAAGTTCAAGATCTTTTGATTGATTTGTAAAAAATATAAAATTCCATGACAAAATAACAAGAAAAAAATATCGCAGTTAGAGAAATTAAACCAAAAATGACAAAGATTCTAAAAGATATCATCCCAAAAACATCTCAACGGTCACACTGTTGTAATATTTCTGGGCTGGAATGCTTTTGGGATGACAACTGTCGGGATGTGTATCACTTATGAAATTAAACACACCAGCTCTCACTTGCGATGATTTAATTAAAAGGCAGGTAATCATCTTTAAATATTTGTTTCATCCACAATTAATACAAAATCTAGGTACCAATCTTCCTCTTCCATTTGTTATATTTAATATTTTCTCCCTGGATTTTTCTAGTCCAACCTAATATTAATTAATACAATTAATATTCAAAACAACCCCCCACCTCTCTCTCTCTCTCAACAAATCACTCTATATATAAATATAATACCTCTGCTTATATACAAACATACATAGCTAGCTCATACAGGTAAGTAATAGACTTATATAACACTCTTGTTTCTCTGAAATCTTCTATTTGGTTTTTCATACTCTGTATTGAACTGTTACATTAGTTTGATATCTCTGTGTTTAACAGGGATTTAAAGATGAGTAGAGGAAGAGGAAATAATATTCCAAAGCTTGATTTGAAGCTGAATCTATCGCCGCCAATTGTGTTAAACCAGCAAGTCGATCGATCGACAAACTTGATCAGGGCTTCTTCATGGACAACATCGCCGGATAGTTCGTGCTTGTCGTCGGAGGTGGAAGATGCAATGAACTACTCGAGCAGCCCAGAAGAGGCGGCTTCGATGGTGTTGGTGGGATGTCCTCGTTGTCTAATGTATGTCATGCTGTCTGAGGTAGATCCCAAGTGCCCAAGATGCAAGAGCTCTGTTTTGCTTCATCTTTTCAATCCCCATGAGAACAAAACCAGAACAAACTCAAGAAATTAGAGTTTACTTTTTCCGAGAATGATAAATATCTCAGTTATCATCCCGCCTGTTGAGTTAGACGTATAGAATCCAAGAGAATTCGTGGGTTCCACATTTCTCAATGGTTGTGTGATGATCTGTTGTAGAAGAAAAAGAAGCAGCAGGTATAGGTCTTAATTGGGTGGTTGAAAATTCAGTGGTGTAAAGATGGGTATTCATAATAATTTCATTAAGTAAGATGGTCAAAAACAGTGATATTTCACCTATATAACCAACCAAACCATGTTTAGAGTATGCAACTGCTCTCTATATCACCTTTAAATTTATTACTGTTTGCCTTCTTTGTTAGGTTCTCCATTAAAACACATTTAATCACCCGAACAGAAAGTATAATGAGGAGAGTAGGAGATGGCGGCAGCAGAGAGAGGGCCTGGTGTTTTGAATTCATTTGAATACAATGAATAGGGCACCTTGGAGCAGTAATTTTTAGTCCATAAATGATAGGGGATCTCGACTGACATGTCACTCTCTGTTTCAATCACAAGGTTTTGTGAGCCTCATACTTACATTAATAAATGGACAAAATGAATTACTGGGATAACTGGAATCCCTAACTTTTTTGTTTTTTGTCGAATAACAACAAAACACT